>NC_056747.1:1057319948-1057424948 GCF_019279795.1 Protopterus annectens | reverse complement strand
AAATATATTAAATCGATAAAATATACATCCTTCACACAATACTGGAAAGTTTTTAACTGGAAATGCTTACACAGAGCATTCTTAGCCCCAGACAGAATCAGCTAAATTAATTCTTCCATTAAAGGAAGATGTTGGAGATGTGAGCAAGTACGCAATGCAGATTCGAACCACATTTTCTTTGATTGTGTTAAAATTAAGCCATTTTGGAATGGTATTAACTTTTTACAAGCCTTATTTAATGAATCATTTTATTTAACTAAAACTCTTGTATTATTAAATGTAAACAAAGGTTTTCCATTGAAAATGTCAAACATGTATCTTGTATGGACTATACTTGCAATCTCAAAGAAGTGTATAACAAGAAGATGGAATACAAATAAAATACCAACCTTGGAAGACTTCTATAGTCTACTGAAGACCACAGCATTACTGGAAACTAAAATTGAAGAACTAAGATTGTATCCAAAGCCATTTATCAACAACTCTTGGGGAACAGTATTCTGACACCATACAATGACTGATTAGACACTCTGATAACTGATTGGATATACTTCTACAGTAATTGCACATATTAGATTTAGGTCAGGCTAATGTAAATAGTTAATTTAGATGATGTTTATAAATATTATGGAATTTATTCAATTACATTTGAAAAAAAAAAAGAGTCAAAGAAATTCTAGCAGTCATCTGGGAAAGATATTAAGCAGATGGCACATGGAAGCTCTATCGGGTTGCAAGACAATGACAGAGAGATCAAGTTAGTCATCAGATGCCATTCTTAAGGGATGCCAGCAATAGTTTGCTCACTAGTTGAGAGGATATCAAGGGGCAGATGGAAGGACTACTGCACTAAGCTCCTGAATGAAGAAAACCCCACAGAAAATGATATACTTGCCCCATGCACATCAACCCCTTTTTCCCCATTTTTCTACATGGGGTCGGGGTATTATGTTAACTGTCACCAACTCTCTCAATTCACTGCCACACTCCTGCCTTCAACATTCATGCCCGACTGCCGCAGATCTTCTTTCATACAATCCATCCACCTCTTTGCTGGACGTACTCATTTCCTCTTACCTTCTTCCCGTCTGTCCCAAATCTTCCTCACCAGATTGTCTTCTGCTTTTCTACACATGTCCAAACCACCGTAATCTGTTCTCTTTGATCTTTTCTGCAACTGGAGTTACTTTGGCTTCTGCTCATATGTCCTCATTTCTTGGCCTGTCCCACAGTGTGCATCCTACCACCTTTCTCAGGCACTTCATTTCCATCACCTCTAGCTTCAATTGTTCTGCTTTTACTGCCCAGGTTTCTGTACCATACAGTAGTACTGGTCACACGTCTGCACCTTACTTTTCAGCTTATTTGGTGTTCTTCTATCATAGACGACACCCGATACTCTAGGCCCGTTGGCTGCAGCCCCTCTGGATTCTAGCTTTGACCTCTTCATTCAGACTACCATTCTCCTCAACCACCCCTCCCAGATACTTGAAGCTGTTTACCTGTTTCACTATCTTCCCTTCTATATCTATTCTCAGCCCCATGCACAGCCTACAATAAAAGAGGAAGAAGAGCCCACCCTTGATGAAGGATGAAGTGCACTAAAGTGAAGTCAAGGAAAGCAGCAAGCTCAGATTGTCACAGCAGATAAGATCATGATACTGTGTGCGTTAAGAGAAATGACTCCAGATGGTACTCATCACTGTTTGCAGAGACAGACATATCTCAGATGCATACCTCTCCATGAAAGAAATCGGGGGAAAAAGGTAGAAATAATGGGGGTCAAAGGCCCAAAAATAGTGACAGATTTTGAAAATTGCCCCTATGAACTTATAAAGTTGTTAGAATAACAGGTTTTGAATTATTATTGTTTTCTGAAGGACATGAAGTTTGAAACTCAAATGTGTAACTATTATTTACTCACTTCAAACCTCAACCTGCCAGAAAACCACAAATTTTATGAGGAGCAGACCAAAAATATGAGGCAAAAACCTGGACAGTTCAGAGAAATGCTAAGCTGACTGAAAAATAAGAATTTTAATACAAGTTTACAAGAACAATGGGGCTATTCACAACTGCGGGCAGCACAGAGTTATTAAACTAAGTCACACTGCATGACGGTGCTGGAGAAGGTGACTGATAAATTAATATGCAGAGAAGAAAAGTAAGATGGGAGATAAGCAGTTTGGATTCAAAATGCAGTACAACTGACCCAATGTTTCCAGGGAGACAGACAGTGGAATAGAGGCTGAAGAGGAAAGAATCTGGCTGGGCATTCCTAGACTTACAGAAAGCATACGACAAACTCCAAAGAAATCTGACCTAGGTGGGTCTGGTGATGAAGTCCCAGAAACACAGTCAGAATTGGGTGCATGCAATCTGCAAGACCCCAGTGATACAAGTATGGCTATTCGTAAATAGCTTGTGATTATCTGTATCATACAAATGAAAGACTTCAGATTGGGGTGTAAATACTCTGATACTCTCTATCTTCCTACAGCTGAAAAGGGACAGGCTGGTCACTAACATCTGAAGAGGAGTGAACCTTGCTTCTTTTGGCAAGTGAAGAGTTAAGAGAAAGTACAGTTTTGTACCTACCATAAATGTAGATGTCCGATAGGTATGCATCTGCAGTCATAACATATGGGTTGTCCTGCCTCAGGCAGCCCTTCGGTCGGCCGGATTCCAAAGTCTGGGTCTGGCCTCGGCTGATGTCGCACTTTCCCCGACGTCAGAGCGTCTGGGGTATAAAAGCATCAGCCAAGCCATTTTTCTCAGGTTTTCTTGCCCCAGATGCCAGGTGCCCTCTAGGAAGGCTAAATTTGGATAAATGCTGAAAAGTTCCAAACATTTGCAAATTATATACATGTATAAACAAACAAAGACACCATAATAGATTCCCCCAGCTAGCTGAAAGAGGGGTAAGTACCCTAGGAATACCACAGAGGGGAAGGAGGGTGGGTAATCCTGACTGCAGATGCATACCTATCGGACATCTACATTTATGGTAGGTACAAAACTGTACTATGTCCTTCAAGGGTGCATCTGCAGTCATAACATATGGGTAGAATACCATAGCCAATCTGGGGGAGGAGGTACTAAGAGAAGGATGGTGTAGTTAAGATCCCCTGCAGCACTGCAGTTGCAAACCCTGCTCGGGATCTGGAGTATAAAGGTAGATTGTAATGCTTGGCAAATGTATGCACGGAGCTCCAAGTAGCAGCTTCTAAAATGTCCTTGGTAGCCACCCCTCGTAGGAAAGCTGTAGTGGTGGCTGTGGCCCTTGTGGAGTGAGGCCTGATATTTTCAGGAACTGTCTTTCCATGAAAGGAGTAACAAAAGTGAATGCAATTTCCTATCCATTTTGAAATTGTCTGTTTGGAAATTGCTCTTCCTTGCACCCCAGTTGCATATGCTACAAAAAGTTGGTCAGCTTTTCTGCTAGTTTTCGTTCTGTCCAAATAGTAGCGTAGTTGTCTGTGTATATCGAAGGTGTGCAAAAGTTTTTCCCCTTTGTTCTGTGGGTTAGAGAAGAACGTAGGCAAGTGAATAGCTTGGTTCAAGGATACCCTAGATACCACCTTTGGCATGAAAGTAGGATTGGTTCTTAGTGACACTCTATCCTGGTGAAAAATAAGAAAAGGCTGCACTGCCATTAATGCTTGTAACTCAGATACTCTTCTTGCTGAAGTGATTGCCAGAAGGAATGCAGTTTTCCAAGTTAAAAACTGTAGGTCTGTTGATGCTGCTGGTTCAAAAGGAGGTAGTGTCAGTTTTTCCAGCACAAAATTGAGATCCCATGCAGGTAGAGGGGGTCTTCTTGGAGGTTTAACATTTTTGATCCCTCTCAAAAATTGCCTGAGAAGAGGGTGTGAGAAGATAGGTGGATCCATATTGTATTCTGCTGAAATTGCTGAAGCATGAATCTTAATGGAAAAATAAGACAGGCCATTGTAGAACAATTCTGCTAAGTATTCTAGGATGTGTGCTAGGTTTGCCACTGTGACATCTGTGCCCTTTGATGTGCTCCAAATGAGAAATCTCTTCCATTTAGCTGAGTATGTCTTCCTTGTGGAAGGTCTGCGAGCCTCGAGGATAATGCCCTTCACCCTCTGAGATAAAACAGTTTGGTTGGGATTTAAGGAATTTTCCAGGCAGTTAGCTGCAATGTTTTCAAGTTGGGATGCAGGGTCTTGAAATTGTTCTGCATTAGAAGAAGAGGCCATAGGGGAAGAGGCCATGAATTTGCCTGAGACATGCTTCTCAATAGTGGGTACCAGTGTTGTCTTGGCCAGTCCGGAGCTATTAGTATCACTTTTGGCTGTTCCTCCCTGATCTTCAGTAGAACCTTGTACATCAATGGGAGAGGTGGAAAGGCATATACTGTTAGGGCATTCCAGCTGAAAGAGAGAGAGTCCACCCTCCATGCTTGTGGGTGGTATGTCCTTGAGCAGAATGTCTTCAGTTGGTGGTTGAGTGGGGAGGTGAACAGATCTATCTCTGGCATTCCCCATGTCTTTGTTATGAGTTTGAAGATGTCTGGATGCAGCATCCATTCGTGTGCATCCATGGTAGTTCTGCTTAAGCTGTCTGCTAGTGCATTTTCTTTTCCTGGTACGAATTTGGCATGTAGCTGGATATTGAGATTCAGGCATAGATTCCACAGATTCATAGCCATCCGGCATAGAGGGTAGGAATGTGTGCCTCCCTGTTTGTTTATGTACCACATGACCGTGGTGTTGTCTGTCCTTATTAACAGATGTCCTTGTTGGAGGAAGGGTCTGAATGCCTCGATTGCATGCCTCACTGCCAGCATTTCCTTTTGGTTTATGTGCATGCTTAGCTGCCCTTGAGGCCATAGGCCTTGGATACGTTTGTCCTCCATGTGTGCTCCCCATCCTCGGTCTGAGGCGTCCGTGGTGATGGTCTGCCTTGTTTTTGGTTTGTTGAAAGGCAACCCTCTGTTGGACTGGCAGGCCTGAGCCCACCACAGGAATTCCTTTTGGAGGCATGGAATGATTGGCATCATGGTTTCTAGACTGTGTTGAGACCATACACTCCTTGGGTACCATTGTAATTTCCTCATATGCAACCTGGCATGTGGAATTAAAATTATGCAGGATGCCATGTAACCCAGGGCCTGCAGGACCTTCCTTGCAGTAAGCTGAGTTTGTCTTGTCAGAATCATGAAGTAATCTGGAAGTTGTTTTTGTTTTTCTTCTGTGAGAAAAGCCATCTGGGTGATTGTGTCCAGATCCGCATCCAAAAAGGTTATCCTTTGGGATGGTACTAGTCTTGACTTTGGGATGTTGACTGTGTATCCCAAGGTCTGCAGCAGGTGTATGGCATAGGCCAAGTCCTTTAACAATTTTTTCTTGTTGTCCGCTTGTTTTAGGCAGTCGTCCAGGTATGGATAAATTTGAATTCCCTGAAGTCTGCAATGTGCAATTACTGATGCCAGGCATTTCGTGAATACTCTGGGCGCAGTAGATAAGCCAAAGGGCAATGCTGAGAATTGATAATGCTCTGATCCTGCAAGAAATCTGAGGTGTCTTCTGCAATCTGGTCGGATAGGGACGTGCAGGTATGCCTCCTTGAGATCTAGAGTCACCAGCCAAGACTCCTTGCCCAACATGGGAAGAAGTTGCTGTAGGGTCAGCATTTTGAATTTTGGCACAATGAGATAAGTGTTCAGTGCGGACAGGTCGAGAATAGGCCTCCATTGGTTTTCTTTTCTTGGTACAAGGAATAGTCTGGAGTAAAATCCTTGTCCTTGTTCTGTGCATGGTACCCTTTCTATAGCTTTCATCTGAAGTAAATTGCTGATTTGTCTTAAAGCCTCTGCCTTCTGGTTTGGTGGAAGGTTTGGCATTCCGCTTCTTTTTGGCAAAGTGTGGAAGTGAAACCTGTATTTTTTGTCTATTATTTGCAATGTCCATGTATCCTTTGTAATGCAATGCCAGTTTTTTGAGAATAAAGCCAGCTTTCCGCCCAAGGGTGCTTCCAGTTGATCCCTGGTAGGTGGAATCAGAGTCAAGTCATTGGGTCCGTCCTGTAGTAGTGGTTGTAGTTGTAGCTGTTGCACTACTTCTCTGGTTGGCAGGCTGCCACTGACTGCCTCTGTAGGGGCCCTTCGATTGACCTCTGCCTCTAGGGCACCTGTTCCTGCCTCTCTGTGCTCTGGACGAGTCTGGAAAGGACCAATTCTTTGTAGGCTAGTTTCTGCTGAACCTTGGTGGTTGAACTTGCAGGAAATCTTTAACTGTTTGCACAGATTTTGCTTTTTCTTCAACCTTTTTTAGAATCTCCTGTGCAGGGGAGCCAAATAAATTTTGTTTCTCCATTGGAGCATCGAGGAGTTTAGCTTTGACATGGTCTGGCAAAGATTGCTCCTTCAGCCAGGCATGCCTACGAATAACTGCCCCAGTCATAGCTGATCTAAATGAAGCCTCCAGTGCATCATAGCCACATTTTAAGAAATGATTACTAACCTGTTGTGAGTTATGTACCAAATCCTGAAGGGATTTACGGTCTAAGGGTTCAGGAGAAGAAAGTTTCTTATTCAGTTGATCTAACAAAAATTCTTGGTACTGTATCATAAGGAATTGACAGTTTAAATGCCCTGGCAGAAAGAGTAGCAGATGTATAAACCTTTTTTCCCCATCTCTCTAAAGCTCTAGACTCTCTTTCAGAGGGTAGGGGATTTTTGGCAGTAGCGGCTGCAACCCCTTTAGGGCCCTGAGAAATAGTTTCTGGGTCTGCAGCATGGGCTTTATACAGATGGAAATGAGAATCTGGTACCCTGTAATATCTGTCAGGTTTGGCAGGGGCCGGAGGAAGAGAATCAGGGGCTGTACTGACATCATTGTACACATCATCAATTACATTTAGAACAGGAGGTATAGCTAAGGGCCTATGCTGAGGCAAATGCAAAAAGGTCCTTAATCTTTTTCTAGAATCAGAGAAATCCTGACCTTGCCATTGAAAGTGCTCTCTCATGGAGTGTAAAGTCTCCCCAAAGGAAAATTCTTCAGGAGGGGAGGCCGAAGGGATAGATTACTCTGCATCTGAATCCTCATAAGGCGAGTAGGCCCCTTCCTGGTGGTCTGACAAATCAGATCCTTCCGTGGAGTAATCTGAGGAGTGAGGTTCAGAGGGGTCAGTCCTGGGCCTTTTGTCTGGAGGAGGATGAGAGGCCCTGTCTGGGTGAGGTTGTGAACCTCTAATTAAGGAGATAAGGTCCTCAGCAAGGCTGAGGATCTGTGAACTAGAGGAAGGCCTCTGGGATGTAGATTTGGCAGGCAAAGCTTTTGAAAGTTTGGCAGCTTTAGCCCTGGAGAAGGCCTTAATAGACATAGAAGCTGGGGGCCTAGCTGCCCCACGTGCAGGGGTAGAAATGTCCAAAGGTATGGTGTCGGACAATTCCTGAACACTAGCTTCGGTAGGGAGTTCTGAAGCCGACTCAGCCGGGGCCTCTCTGGCCTCGGTGGTCGGAAGTATGGTTTCGGTAGTAGGAATCGCCGTGGACTCTGTTTCGGCCGAAACCGAGACACTCGCGGTAGGCCTAGCCGTGGTTTCAGCCGAAACCGCGAGCGTCTGTCCTTTTCCTTGCGTTATTTGACCATATGCAAAGTCCGACGGCATTTTATAAGCAAAAGCGGCTCCAAAAAATTCCTCTGCAAACTCCGACCGACGTCTAAGAGTCCGTCGGTTGAAGGAGGCACAGGCTAAACAAGCTGATACGTCGTGGTCTGGGCCTAAGCAAGGAAGGCAGTAAGAATGGAAATCCTTATGAGGTATTTGTTTCCCACAAGTTAAACAATTATTTACTTTGTCTGACATCGGCTGAGGCAAGAAAGAGTCCCAACGGGGTACTTAGCTTTTTTCGAAGTCTTCGGTAGCTGAAATCTCTGGATCTGACCGACCGGCACTTGTGAACAGCTTCTGCTTCAGGCACCGCGCGGCAAGAAAGACTGAGGAAAATGGCGTCGGCTGATGCTTTTATACCCCAGACGCTCTGACGTCGGGGAAAGTGCGACATCAGCCGAGGCCAGACCCAGACTTTGGAATCCGGCTGACTGAAGGGCTGCCTGAGGCAGGACAACCCATATGTTATGACTGCAGATGCATCCTTGAAGGACATCTAGATTTACTCTTGCTTTGTTGTTGTATCTTTCGGCTTTTCCCAGTTAGGGGTCGCCACAGCAGAACTCCAGTCCGCTAATGATTGGCAGTAGATTTTTACGTATCGACTTGCCAGGCCTGACGCACAACCTTCAACGAAGGTACGCCCATTCACGCACGTCTCCACACACAAGACGATTTAGCTGAGAATCAAACAGGACAACGTCTTACTGTGAGGCGACAACACTACCGCAGCACCACCACCGCAGCAGACTACTTTGAGATAAATTCTTGGATTAGATTCCACAGGAAAAATACACACAAAATTCCTAGGTCCGACCTTGTCAGGGAAGCATTTGTCATCCACCCTTCCACACAGGACTCTCGTATAAAAATAAATAAATAAAGGTCATTAATGTGCTATGAAGTAAAATGGTCATTCCACATCTGTGGTGCAAAGGGATGGGAGCCTAAAGATCCATGTTCCAAATAGTGGGCAGACACAGAAGAGCTGTGCAGGACTGGCTCTCTTTGCCAATGCATGAAGTATTTGAAGCTAGTGTTTCCTTTGACTGCTTTTGAAAACAAAACAGCAGTCACCACTAGGCAAGTTCCAGAAGCAGGTTTCTGGGAGTCTGTTTCCACAGCCCATCTTAAATATACAACCAGAGAATGAAGCACACAGTGGTACTGTAAGTTAGGAGATTCACCAAGTAAATACAGATCTTAGGGAAAGAAATGAAAGTGACACAGTTACCATAATCACAGACATCTGCTGGGAGTTTAAACTCTGTCAATTGTAGGATTAAAACTGTAAGGACTTTGTCAGGAATCATCTGAAACTTTCCCAGGCTGCAGCAGCTCCACCCACTTACACATAATGCTTGGAACATAAGGGCTCCTTCCTCTAGATCTCTGAAGCCCAAAAAGGAGGAGCATAACACAATGAGACCTCAGACTAAGAAGCTAGCCCCAACAAGGAAGGCATCAACCAGGCCCAAGGGATGGTGACAGATGAAACTGCCAACACAGATGTATCCTTACAGTAAGTACAGAATTTTTATTATTGAAGACACTGGGAGTTTCAGTGCCATCACCAGCAGCACAGAGTCCTAGTCTAGACCTCTTGGTTGGCTCTTCATGTAGGGGTTTTTAAGGGATGACGTTGATTGTAGATGCCAACCAGCTTGTAGTGTTTCGCAAAGATATTCAGTTAAGTTCAAAGTATGAATACAAGGTTCGTAGGTGAAAACTATCCAATCTGTATACAGACCACTACAGGCCTGGACAATAAACCATATTCAAAGTTCCCTACAGCCTCAAGGAGGGCAACACAAGATTTAGTTCCTTTAACCAGATATTTGAGAAATCACATTTTGTGACGGAATAACAGGTCAAGGAGAACTGTACCTTTCATGTCTTAAAAGGCTAGACAAACATCATCATGGAGAAGTCTGCAGGAGGATCTCGAGGGCATTAATCTTTTTATTTACAAAAATCTGAGGTCTCTCATGTGGAGTGATATTGTTTAAAGAAATGCATAAAAGGAAAATTATACAAAGTCTCTACAGGGAGTTGATTAAAAGGAAAATGTAGACGTCTTTAGGAATGAGAGGAGATGCCTTTAGAACTCTGATGAGCCACACAGAAGGTGTTCTTTACTACTATGGATACATGATGGTCAAAAGATGAGGAATTATCAAAACATGTGCCCAGACCAAATAAATACCAACTTACAGCTGTTTGCAAACCTAAATAACTACAGACCAAGAGTGCTACACTGAAGGCCTAAGAAAAGGATGCCAAACAGCACAGAGCCCAACACTGAGTTATGTGATGAACCATTGGTAATGTTTTGCTTAAAGTGGCACCTGTGACTCAACTACAAGGGTTCTGTCAAATAATCAGTTAGCTATCCACATCAGATTCACAAGTCTGTCAATAATGCCTATATAGGAAATGATACCAAAGGCCTTGGCCGTGTCCAGATATTATATATGTACTGCATTTACTGCTAGCCACTGCTTTGTTGATTTTACAAAATAAAGAAGTTATGTACTCACCATAACATTCCATCAGAGTAGTTCTACTTCATTTGTCTTCAACCTGTGGGATACCGGATCCATATCGGATCCGAGCCGGCAACTTTACTAGCATCTGCTCCAAGCTCCTCCCCTTACCCATAATACAACACTACCTTCCAACCCCCAGATAGAGTTTGCTGAACCTTATACTGACAACCTGACCTGAAAAAGTACTTGCGACCTACAACTGCAGCCTCTAGGCTGTTCATATGCCAAGGCCCGGGGGAAGGAGGGAGGGACGGTTGAAAACAAATGAAGAACTACTCAGATGGAATGTTATGGTGAGTACATAACTTCTTTATCTGAAATAATTTACTTCATTTGGTCTTCCACCTGTGGTACAGAGTCCCCAGCTACTAAACTCCAGGGAGGCCCTCATGGAAGGATATTCTGGAGCACTGCGGAACCAAAGGATGCTCTCCTTCTGGAAGTCAAATCCAATTTGTAATGAGAAATAAATGTATGAGATGAGGACCAAGTAGCTGCATAACAATCATCCATAGATACTCTAGACCAAAAAGCCACAGACATAGCCATCGATCTAGTGGAATGAGCTCTCACCTGACCCAGAGGAGACATGCTTCTGTCCTTATAGACCTACAGGATGCATGAAGAAATCCATCTAGCAACAGTGACCTTGGAGATAGGTTTTCCCAAAAAAGGTTTATAGAAGGATAGAAACAATTGATCAGAAAATTACGGAAATTTTTTGTTCTGTGTAAATAGAATAGTAACTGTATGAACATCCAGCAGGTGGAGTTTGTATTCCATCTTGTTAGTAAAATTACGAAAGAACACAGGCAAATTGATGGTCTGATTGACATTGACTGGTGATGCCATCTTAGGAAGAAAGGGTTTCCCTTCGGACCAATCCATCCTATCTTTGTGAAAAATCATGTAAGGAACTTTGATGGACAAGGCCTGCAGTTCTGAAACCCTTTTGGCAGAGGTAGCAGCCACCAGAAAAGCTGTTTTCCAAGATAAATATTTCCAATCTGTTGTAGCAGCAGGTTCAAAAGGCGGAGCAACCAAAGCTTGAAGAACCATAGTAAGGTCCCATGGGGGAACAGGATCTTTGACTGGGGGGCGTAACAAAAAGGTGCCTTTAATAAAGGCTTTACACAGTATAGAGGAGGCTAGAGAGGCAGAATTCTTACCCACATGAAAATGAGAAATGGCAGTCAACTGAACCTTGACAGTAGAACTAGCTCTGTGTTGAAAAATATCAGCTAGAAAACCAAGAATGGTGGAAATAGGAACCATGAAGGGGTCTAAACTCCTTTGAGAGGCCCACAGGGAAAAATATGTTTCCACTTGCTGCGATAAACCTTCCTGGTCTAAGACGTATGAGCAGCCACCAAAATAGATCTAACTGAGGAGGATAATCCAGGATTCCTAGCAATCATGGGAACTGGAGCAGCCAAGCTGTGAGCTTCAAACTGTCCAGATTCTGATGAAGAACCCCCGAAGGACATGAAATCAGATCCTGAATGGGATCCAAAATCCAAGGCAGAGCCAGAAGGTGAGACCAAAGGAAGGGGAAACCATACCTGGCGAGGCCAAAATGGGGCAAGGAGGATCACTTTGCTCCTCAGTCAACAAGCTTTCTGTAGAAACTTCAGAATAAGAGGTACTGGAGGGTAAGCATACAGATGTCCAGGAGGCCAAGCATGAACTAAAGCATCTCTGGGGGACTCCGCACCAGGGGGTTCAGAGCGAAAAACTTGCTGCACTTCATGTTGGAAGGAGATGCAAAGAGATTGCAGCAAGGTTGACCCCACTCGCGGAAGATCTGTTCTGCTACTGAAAGATTCGGAGACCACTCAGTAAGGCATCAAAATAGTCAGACTTAGCCGGTCTGCTAGGATGTTGAACCATCCCAGAATGTGGTGGCGATCGCCCATTCCCATACTCCCATGGCCTCGCGACAGAGGGTAAGATTTGGTCCCTCTCCGATTGTTGATATACCAGACCACTGACATGTTGTCTGACTGAATTGCAATAGTTCCCAGAGGAAGAATGGCATAAAGGACCTGCAACGCTAGAAGGACCACCCTCATCTCTTGGACATTTATGTGCAAGCTGGTCTCTACAGGGGACCACAGGCCTTGGACTGTCCTGCCCGAACAATACCCCCCCCCACCCGAGTTGAGAGGCGTCCGTGGTCACTGTGGCTTGGAAAAAAGGGTTGTTCCTCCAAAATGTCGGGAGAACACATCCACCATATGAGAGACAAACAAAAGACTCAACTGATAAACCACAGCAGACAAATGTAGTAAAAAGACCACAACAGCAATCCAGCAACTCCGAAGAAAGAATTTATTGTCAAAACACCAGTTGTAAAAAATCTCTAGCGCCTCGGCCAAAAGCCTTTAACAGAGTACATTCAGTAAGAAAACTCTAGGTTTATATATACCAGAACATAATTGAATAATAGAATAATTGATTAATTACTTATATCACAAACTTTTAAACAGTTCTTATTAAAACTACAAATTCATATTTACATATTTACACAAAACTTTTCCAGAAGCATTCTTGATTTAAACCCCCAGGGAACATAGTATTAAATTTTAAAATTAAAAATGCTTCTTTCTTCCTCAACAATTGTTTTACTTGTTCATCAGTCATAAACTTATTACATATCACACTATCTAAAATTGTAGCCTGAAAACCCTCTAAACTTCCCTTATGTATTTCATTAAAATGTACAGCTATTGGACTAGATAGTTTATAATTCTTAACATCCCTTATATGTTCTTTTATTCTACAAGAGAAACTTCTTTTTGTCTCACCTATATAGAATTTGCTACATGTGCATTTGATCGAATATATGACTCTCTGGCTGTTACAAGTAAAACATTCATTTGTTCCAAAATTCTTATTAATTTTATCAAACCTTCGAGTCACATATCTACAAATAGTAGATCTCCCACATACTACTGTACCCTTTTCTTTAAAAGACTCAACTGAGTTGAATTTGATATTGCCAATGGCAGTTGCAACAGGGACCACTGTACAGCTAGAGTCCACTGTAAAATTCTCATGAGTAACCGGGCACACGGGAGAAGTGCAATGGTCGCCACCATAGAGCCCAAGGCCCTCAACATTGATTCCGCCATTGGGAGAGGAGAGTGGTTGATCAGGGAGACATGCATCCTCAGGTTTTGCACTCTCTCCGAGGTCAGGAAGATTTTGCACTGTAAAGTATCTATCCTGGCGCCAATGTAGTCTGGCACCTGTACAGGATCTAGGAGTGGTTTGGATGCATTGATCGTGATCCCCAAATGCAGGGCAAGGATCAGGAAATAATCCCTGGTTTGGGAGAGTAGACACCTGGTGGGAGCAGTGAGGAGCCAATCATCCAAGTATGGATATACCTGAAGCCTCAGGTGAGCAGCTACCACCACCATCACTTTGAACACCCTAGGGGGCTGTGGTGAGACCAAAGGGTAGGGATCGAAATTGGTAATGACCTCCTGGTGCTTCTGTGCATCTTTATGTGATAAGTAAGCATCCTGGAGGTCTAACAAGCACATCTAATTGCTCTCTTGCAGGTACAGCATGATGGACTGTAGTGTGACCATCCGGAACTTCTTTGGCAACTGACAGGTTCAGGGTAGAAAGGTCCAGAATGGGCCTCAAGTCCCCCGTTTTCTTTGGCACCAAAAAGAACCTTGAGTAGAAGCCCGATCCGGATTGATCTGGGGGGATGGCTGAGATGGCTCGTTTTTCTAGTTGCTTGGAAATTTCCTGTGCTGCTACCTCCCTTTGCGTGGGTGGTACATCCAGGAGATGTTTGGGAGATTTGGGGGGACCCAGAAAGGGGACAGAGTATCCACTGGATATGATCTGAATCACCCAGTGGTCTGATGTTATGGGCTCCCATACCGTTAGGTGCAAGGACAATCATCCCCAGACTGCCTCCAGAGTAGAGCAGTCGGGCCACCCCTCAGGATTGCTGCCCGGGTATGTCAGAGAAAGGTTCTCAAAACCCAAAATTCCTCAGACCCCCTCTGCCTCTGAGCCGGTGTCCATTCCGTCCCCCTCTGCCTCTGGGGGAAGAGGAACCATGAGTGTCCCGGGAATACTGTGACTTCCGGATCATCTTTTGTCCCCTCTGGTTCCAGGAAAAGGACCTTTAAGGGTTCGAGAAGCGGATCCTGATGGCAGACAGTGTCTTCCAGTCCTCCTCACTATGGACCAACGTCTCTTTGACTGTCTTACCAAAGAGAGTAGAGCCATTATAAAGAGCAATGGCAAAGGATGCCTTGAAAGGTTCCAAAAATTGACAATCTGAGCCAGGCGTTGCACCTCATGGACATGCCGGACCCTGCCGCCCTAGCCGCTTCTTCAATAGCTTGTGAAAGGAGTCACATGGACATGTTGGAGATTGCTTTCAAAGTGGCCATCCTCACGGAGAACGAGACCCTGTCCTCCTGTGACATGGACTTGGGGGGATACTCCAACTCCTTTACCAGGTCACGTTGGGAGTCTGGTGACATGGGCCAGGTAGTTCAGCGCCCTAACAGAAAAGGTAGCTGAAGCATAAACCCACTTCCCTAGGCAGTCCATCATCCGCAACCCTCGGTCAGGAGAATGAACCAAGGAACTCTCCTGGGTAAGTTCCTTCTTTGTGGCTGCTCCTACCACCATAGCGTCTATGGGGGAGCCATTGTACCATGCTGGCCTATCTGTGGGAGGACTCAAAATTTTGTCTGGTCTTTTTGAAACTAGTTCCATGGTGTCCGGTTCCTTCCATGCCCGCGAGGTGACCAGGTCCACCAAAGGATCTGCAAGAGAGGACACCCAGGAAGTAGATGGGCCCGTGCCGAAAGCCTCCAGGAACACGGACTCGTCAGAAGAAAGTCTGGGGGCAGACTAACCTCCCCATTAGCATAGGATTTCCATGATGTCTCCAAAGGAGACATCCTTAGGAGATGACCTAGGGGAACCTTCTCCATCATCCAAGTCTGTATCCTTGGTGAGGGACTCAGGGGGAGTCAAAGCGCCTCCTCTTGCACGTATGCTTGCGAGGCACCTCTCTGGTGGGGTTCTCTGGGGGAACTCGCAAGCCACTTGTTCCTCAGGGGGAACAGTCTGGGGTTCCTCGAGCATGGGCTGTCCCTCTGGTAAAATGATGGGGATCACTGAAAGAGTCGAGGGGGTATGGGTGGAGTCCGAGGGGACAGTCAGGGGTCTCGATCCAATGGAGAGAACCCTTCCTACCACGAACACTGAAGGAGAATGAACCTCCTGAGAAACCAATAAGGAGGCCGGTCTCCTCGGGTCCAAGAGAATCAGAGCCGGGCCCGAAGTGGACAGAGCTCCAAGGAAGGGAACTTGGCCAGACAAAGGCAGAGCCAATGAAAAGTTCTACTCCCTCGGATCCAACACCCAAGCTCCGGCTCCAAGTGTGGCCTCAGATCGGGGCTGGTCGGATCAGACATGCTGCAGGCAACTGTTGGCATCAAGAAAGCAGTTACAGTTGGTGCCGACCCCCTGACTAAAGCCATCCTCTGATCAGAATACTCCGAACCCGATGGATGGACCGGAGAAGGAGATATCAGTTGAAAAAAAGGAAGAGAGCTCCCCCCTCCAGAGGGAGAGGGGGCTGGCAAGACCCCCATCTGGATCAGAGTACAAATGAACCTCCTCATTTTATCCATATCTACCTCAGACAAAGACCGGGTGGACCTAGACAAGGCCACGGACTCGGAGCTTGCGGGTCGGGGCACCGAGGCTCTAGAAGCTGAGCGTGTCTCCTATGTCTCCGGGGAGAACCACGGCGATCAGAGCCGAGGGGAGTCACGGATCCTTAGAGTCTTGACTGGTGAAGGGAGGTCCGGAGAACTCTTACATTTTTCCCTCAACTTAGACACACTCCCCTTCTCTCTGCCCCTTCTCCGCTCCACTTCCCAGGCTTTTGCACAGGAGGTTGAGTCCCAGCCTGGGAGGGAGGGGGAGGAGGAGAAGCCAGGGGAAGAGAAGGAGAAGCGGCCACAGCAGCCGCTGTGACCGAAGCCGAAGATAAAGCAACTGTCTCAGAAGGGGGAAGAAGGTCTTTCAAGGCCTTCCTGTCTTTTAATGGTGCGCAGGTTAAACCCTGCGCATATAGTGCAGTCTGTGCTCAGATGGGCCACGCCCAAGCACATAACAGTGTGTGGCCATCCACAGGGGATAACTTATGTCCATACTCGGTGCATCTTTTGAATATAGGCTTATCAGCCATGGTATCAGAAGAAAGAATAATTGAAGAGAGTATTTCTTTCTTACTGAAAAACATCCACTCACCACACTCACAGAGCACACAGAGGGGGGAGGGGAAGCAAAACCCAAAACTACTCTAAACTAAGCTAACAACTCTAAAAACTAGAAACTTGACGCACCAAGCAAGAGGAGGAGAAAGGGGAACCTACAGAGGAGAGAAAAAAAAAAAAAAAAAAAAAAAAAAAAAAAAAAAGATATTTTAAAGTTTTTAACCTACTTACAACCTGGAGCTCTGGAGATCATGATGCTTTAGCTATTCGCGGCAAACAAGATCTGGGGGTTGGAAGGTAGTGGAGGTGTATTATGGGTAAGGGGAGAAGGTTGGAGTGGATGCTAGTAAAGTTGCCGGCTCGGATCCAATACGGATCCAGTATCCCACAGGTTGAAGACCAAATGAAGCAAACTACTTCATATCTAAAGATGTTAAAAAAAAAAAAGGCAGGACCTGTTTTTGACAAAGCTGAACTGATAATGGACCAGTGCTGAGATGTTCAATGTCTACATTAATGAGGTCTGAGATATATTAGACAGTTTATGTATGTGGTTAGTAATAGTAATGGATCTACAATTACAGGATTTGTGGCTGGGCAACCCCTTTATAACAGCATCATAACGGTAGTTTTTCAAGCTTTGGTGGTGAAACCTTTGGAGAACTTTAGAACAGACAGGTCACGTAGGGATTCAAATAGACCACATTTTGTACCGGTAATCAGGTAATATGTTATAAGGACTCATGGATAATGTGCTCTTAGATTTTGAGAGAGCAAGGAGAACATTTTCCAAAGTAATTGCAGGGGTTGGCTGGGACAGTAGACTCTGTGAAATACTTATAAATGTGGGTGGAATACAGCTGCACTCAATTTGTCTGCTAGGATATTGGCTACTACCTTTGGGATAAAGTAATTAGTACTACTGCGGACTAGCTCTGACATTGCGGGGTATTTGCTGTTAACTTCTTGACAAAGCTAAAGAAATACATGTAGATATCTTTGGTTTCAGTGCCTAATTTAAAGTTCATACTCAGCTTTGAGCTTCTTAGTGGTGCTTTTAAGCTCTTGGTTAGTTTGCTTAAGTATGCTTTTAAGGTTGGTAGAATAAGACCACTTATGAACAGTTTTATATGGGTTTACAACACGGG
Organism: Protopterus annectens; assembly: GCF_019279795.1. Classification (NCBI taxonomy): domain Eukaryota; kingdom Metazoa; phylum Chordata; order Ceratodontiformes; family Protopteridae; genus Protopterus; species Protopterus annectens. The sequence continues at coordinate 1,057,407,332 of NC_056747.1, read as the reverse complement.
GGTTGTTTCTAAAGTTCTTACTACATTTGGTATGGACAGCGACTCCCTTATTAATACAACTACTTACATGGCAGTAGAAGTCAGAGATGTAGGCGGTGGCTTTAGTAATGGGACCACTGGAGAAGGATTACAATGGAGTTTACCTAGGTCATCAAGTAATTGAAGGCTTGCTTTTATAAAGTCCCTAAACAGAGAAATTTTCAGGCATGCCACCAAACTTAAAGGAAGAGTTTACAGATCTATGGCGTACAAAATACTAGAAAGCTTCATGGATTTTGACCTTTAAACTTTTTATATGAAAATTCCCAACATTCTAAACTATGTTCTTTTAACTTTAGATTTACAAAATGCTTAACTTTAGCCTTAACTTTCTTTGAAGCAGATGAAGAAAGGGTGAGAGAATGGCAAGAAGGGGTAGTACCCGAACCCTGCAATCCTATACCTTACCAATATGCTATTAACTTTAAGTTCTCCTAGACAAAATTTTTGGATAAAGCTTGCATAGTGGAGGATAATTTCATGAACTGCGATCCTGTTGATAAATGAGCAATGTTGGTGAAAATCTGAGCTTATTTAAGAGGAGGATCAAACAGCTGCAAGAGAAGTTACTGAATTTTCTCTTCTGATGTCAGCGGTACTAATTCACGGAATCCAAAAATACAAGCATGGAAAAAAATCTTACTTAGCACTGCAAAGATGAAACAACCAGTGAATTAGTAAAGCAGTGTGACATTCCTACTGTCTGAATATAGCGAAAAAAAGTAGTAGAGCACAAAATGCACTCTTGATACACTTAAGTTATGTTTTTTTACACAATGACAGATCTGCATGTTTGGGACACAACTTCAACTCCTGGACACCACATGACACAAAATCACGCACCATACAGTTTTATGTGCACCCCCCCTGCCAATTAGGTTAAAACACAGTGGTATCAATGTAGGGGTGGATAAATGATTATCATGCAGACCTACATCTGTCATGGTCAGGTTCATTCTCCTATACTGATACCACAGAGGCCCTAGAAACCAATCTGCATGACCTAGGAAAGAATGCCATGGACTTCTGGAGCCTCAAATGCTGCTCATGACTAGGACATAACGCTTACTTTATACTTTGCAAAGTCACCCAGTGAAACTCAAGTAGCTACTGGCTTCTGTTTTAAGTGAATGTATCTCCAGTTCACCAAGTAAATGTTTATCTATGTTTATGAAACACAAGTACATGTGATCTAAAAGCCACATTGACAGTCTTTGTGCTAAAGTTAGAATCTGCAAGGATAACAAAAAGCTACTTCCAAAACCTTTTAGCTTGTGAAGGCAAAATCATAACTGTGCTAACCTTGGTAATTCAGAACATATTTGCCTTGTTTAGCGTAATGTGGGGAAAAAAAAAGACTAGAAGATACATAGACTGGCTCAGGTTGACTTTAGTCTACCTTTGGCACAAAATAAGGATTGGTATTCAGCAATTGGCCTACTATTTAAAAAAAAAAAAAGACATCTTTTATTGTTTAGAATGTTTGCTGTTTTAGGCTCTTCTGGTGGATTCATATACTTTTGGCTCACATTAATTTTTGAATCTGTGATCAGCTTAAACAAAAACTTTAAAGGCAAATGTAGGTGGCTTCACTGCAGTACAGAATGTGTTTCACTGAAATTAAAATGAGTACAATGAAGACTTTTGAGAAGTTTGGTACTGTATGCCCTTAGGCAACTAGATATGCTGAGTAGGACTGTGCATTGAGACAAGCACAGCATTGATGTGAGGAATATTCATTGTATAGAATGATGTCTGTCATACCATCAAAACATTTAAGGAACATCTGTGCTGTGTACCATTGTCTTCACAATTCAATCCTGTCAGGTGTCAGCAGACCAGACCAATGGCTTATCGCAGATTTTTCTTCATGCCTTTTTTTTTTGTTTTACAGTTTTCTAGTACTTTTTCCTTTTTTGACACTGCTTACATACCCATACTACTAAACAGAAAAAAGTGTCAGGTATATATGGCACGTCTGTCTCTGTGCATTTATGTTTCTTTTGTTCTCAGCCAGTACACTAAAGACTACCTTTGAAGAATGTTTTATTAATTCATGATGCTACAAGAAAATTAGTGAAGCATGAAAATTTACTAAAGGATTCTTTTTCCTTTCTATGATGTTATCAAAGTAGAAATCACATGGTATGCTGCATAGCATGCATAGTTTTCTGAGCAGCAGAAGACAGTGGTGAAGTTATTTATTAAACTGAATGGCTGGACTGATTCATAATGGAGTTTTTTCAACCATGACTCCTGTTAAACAAATGCAAGCAAAAAATATTTATACATTTTCAACTCTATCTTTACCAAAATTTAGAGTTGTAAGGAGTTGCCAATCCTACGTAATGCCATCAGAACTTCACTAAATAGTGTGCGCATACACAAAGACTACTAGGGACTGTTTTAAATGTTTTTGTCTTTGGAATACGAGAAAAACTCAGAGCCATTAGCAAAACGGCAAACGGGCATGAAAGATATCTACATTTGTGAAAGAAATCACCCCAGCCAAAAATCATCTCTTAAAATATTCTGTTACCATTTTGTACCACCAACATGAAGTACAACACACAATAGGCAGAAACAGTATAACTCAGTAAGAAACCTATAATTTCACCATGTGTGATCCTCTAATAGAGTGCATTAGAAGAGCAAGATGCATTTAGAATATTTCATTACAAAACAGAATGCTTTAAGCAGCGGCTTGTACCAGTTATGGCTTAAAACAGTGTTTACACTGGCAAAGCATAATTCTTTGCTGTTAGGTGAGATGTCAGAAGTTAATTTCACTTACTGTCAGTGGTAGAACTGCCAGGTTTAATATGAATATTTGGGGGAGAGGGGTGTTGCTCATTGCCTCTGTGACCATTGGGCTCCCTGCCCTCCACCTGCTCAGTGCAAGCTCACTCATGTCCCAGAGAAGTAAGAACTGTATGACTTATTTGTTACTCATAGTGGCAAGAGCTGAGCAGAAGAGAGAGGGGCCATCACCCATACAGGTTCAGGGAGTTTTCACTGTAAGGACTAATCTTCCACTGTTCATGGTAAGTAGTCAGCCCAAATTTGCTTACTTCCCCAAGTGAATGATATACCACATGACAAACCACCCCCCCTTTGCAGCCAGTGCTCCCACATGATCCCTTGTCTCCACTGTGGAGTTTACAATAGGAATGTGTGCCCTAGGCATGCACCATACATCCTGCTCAAAGCAAGCTGGCACAACCAGCACTGCTCTGTGGCAACAAAGCTGACAAGGTGACTCATCTGTGCTAAGTGCTTCTGTTTTTCTTTAGTATTTATTTATTTAACATTTGTTGACTAGGAAAGAGCCTATCTTCAGAGGAGGCCCGGCATGTCTTTGGAAAGTGGGAGGAAACAAGAGCACCCAAAGGAAACCCACACAAATGCAGGGAGGACATGCAGACTCTGCAGAAAAGGCACCTCAGCTAAAAACTGAACCGGAGAACCTCTTGCTGTGAGGAGACAACGTTAACAGCTGCACCACTGAACCACCTTCTTTTGCCAACTGCTGTAAATGCTTCAGCTACATGTAACTTTTATTTCATTATTACTTGCTTTGCTATTCCTTTCATTTTATCAACTAGATCATGACGGGAAAAGGGCCCTTGTGGTTTAGTGCAGGTAACCCAAGTATAGTCTGAGGTTCCATTGGTGAAAAAGGATGAAGATCTTATCCAATGACAATGCATTCTAGTACAAGGTAATTTAAATTAAGACACAGAGGGAACACATTAAAGCATTACCAGCAAGTAAATTACCTTTACTACTCAACTTGAACAGAAGATAGATGAAATATGATTTGTTCGAGAAAGGCAGAGCCCATATTGTGTGCTACTCTTTGAAGTTAGGTTGGCAACATTAAAGGCTAGGCTGTAAGAGATCAATGTAATAAATTACTTTGTATTAAATATGATGGGAAAAACAATTAAAGTCTTAACTGCCGTATGAAAGAGGACTTTTTTTTTTCCACAATCTCACTTGACTTTGTAATGACATTCTTTAGTAATGAACATGATAGACCAGTCTACAGAGTATTATAAAATTAAATCATTGACTGTCGTAAGGATTGTTGCCACAGGAGTCTCTGTTTGGCTGAGCTTGTAACTGAAAGAAGCTTTTAGTTCTACTTGTAATAGTAGGATTTCCCTATGGGTGTCTAGACTTCTAGCTTCAAGTTGTTGATGTTAGCAGGATCGTAGATCTGTCATAGTCCGAATACACACCCTTCTCTCCTGGCAGGACTTCTGCTCTCCTAGTCACACCAGCACCAATACCAGCTTTCCCAGGCTTCAACTCCTGTTCCATTCTCATGTTGCTCTGAAGTCTCTGTCTCTCCAGATTTTGTTAGGAACTGCTTGTGCTGCATGATTCCTGATGCTCCCAGGCTTCACTGAGCTGTGCCAAAACTATTTTAACACCTTTTTGGAGTAAGCTGATCAGTTTGCTCAGATATGCACCTTTTTGTCTTGAAAAGATTCTATAAATTTTGGTGAAATGTTTCCTTTTTGGAAGTGACAGACATGGAATAATTTAGAGTCCCTGTAAAGACTGTCTGCTCTGAAAAGACTCAGAAATATGCCTGTACAAATTTATATTTTTTGATAACCAGGTGGGTGGACACAAACATGTACTTAGGTGGTGGCTAAAAGTGGTCTAGAGGCAATATACAAATACAGATAATCAGATAATCTTAAAGTCATACAGAAAGTACAGTTGTGTACACTTACCATAAATGTAGATGTTCTAGTGTATTCAGTGTTGCAGTCATCACACTTGGGTTATCCTGCCACGGGTAGCCCTCAGTCGGCCCAAATACCAGAGGCTTAGTATTTCTGCATCTGTTGCTGTCGCTTCAGGACTGATGCCAGGTCGTCAGGGGTATAAAAACAGGCAGCTGACACCATTGCATCAGTTTTTCTTATCCCAAATGTCAGGAGCCCCCAAATAGGGAGCTAAGTTATGGTGGAAAAACACCGCCAGTAAAACGTAAATACCAATAGCCCTGTAAATGAGTGAGAGAGAAAGAGAGAGAGTGACAAGGGGGCTGGAGGGTGGGAAACCAGGACTGCAACAGTGAACACACTAACATCAGCATTTATAGTAAGTGTACACAACTGTACTATGTTCTTCGTGTTTCACTGTTGCAGTCATCACAATTGGGTTGATTCCCAAAGCTGAAGAATGGGTGGATGCAGTCAAGAAGAGTTGGGGCTGGCTAGTATGCCCTGCAGGGCTGATGTTGCAAAACCCGCCCTGGATTTGGAAAAGATAGGCAGGTGGTAATGCTTGGTGAAGGTATGAACAGAACTCCAAGGAGCAGCTTCCAGAATGTCCCTGGTAGGGACTCCTCTGAGAAAGTCTGTAGAGGTTGAAGTTGCCCTAGTGGAATGCGTTCTGACCTCCTGAAGGGGTGGTTTCCCATGGTGTTTGTAACAGAAATGGATACAATGTGCTTTCCATTTGGAGATTGTTTTGATATGGCCTTGCCCTCTGTCCCTGGTGCAAAGCTGACTAATAACTGGTCAGATTTCCTGAAGGGCTTAGTCCTATCAAGGTAGAATCTGAGCTGTCTATGCACATCTGAAGAGTACAGGATCCTTTCTCCCTTATTTTGAGGATTAGGGAAAAAGGTGGGCAAATGGATAGATTGGTTGAGAGCCAGAATGGACACCATTTTAGGTATAAAAGTTGGGTTACTCCTGACAGAGACTCTGTCAGCATGAAAAATAATGGAGGGTTCCACAGCCATAAGTGCTTGTAGCTCATACACTCTTCTAGCTGAAGTGATGGCCAGAAGCAAGGCTGTTTTCCAAGAGAGGAATTTTAACTCTGCTGACACTGCAGGCTCAAAGGAAGGTAGCGTGAGCTTTTCCAACACAAAATTAAGGTCCCAAGCAGGGGTGGGGGCTCTTCTTGGTGGCCTTAAGTTGTTAAGACCCTCTCAGGAACTGCTTGGTGAGAGAAGAGAAGTGGCTCAGTGCTGTAATGAGCAGAGATGGCAGAGGCATAGATCTTAATGGAAGAGAAGGAGATCTGTGGAGTAGGTCTACTAGGTAATCCAGGATGAGAGTTAAGGAGGGCTGTGCTGTATCCACTACTTTAGTGTGAATCCAGGAACACTACATTTTCCACTTATTAGCATAGGATTTCCTTGTAGTGGGTTGTCTGCCTTCACATATGACATCCAGTACCTGCTTGCTTAGGCTGGCCACTGGAGGAGAATTCAAGGAATAAGCCAGGCTGCAAGGTTCAGGGTCTGCAATTGCGGATGCAAGATCTGTCCCTCCTGCTGAGTCAGGAGGGTTGGGATCTGGGGTAGGTGCCAATAGGGCACTGGTGACAGACTGCGCAGTAGTGGGTACCAGTGCTGGCATGGCCAGTCTGGGGCAATCAGGATTGCCCTTGGTCTTTCCTGCCTTATCTTGAGTAAGAAGGGGTAGAGGAGGAAATGCATAGATTGAGAGGTTTGCTCACTGGAAGGATAGGGCATCCACTTTCCAGGCCTTGCTGTGAGGTACCCTGCTGCAGAATTTGCTGAGCTGGTGATTGTAGGGGGAGGCAAATAGATCCACCTTCGGGGTACCCCATTTTTGGGTCACAAGACTGAAGGTGTTGTGGTTTAATTGCCTCTTGTGTGGGTCTAGGAGATTTTTGCTTAAGTTGTCTGCCAGAGAGTGTTTTGGTTGTCTGGCAGGAATTGAGCTTGCAGGTGAATATGCATGACTGAGGCCGTGTTCCACAGGGTCATGGCTAGCCTGCGGAATGGGTAAGAGTGAGTTCCACCCTGCTTGTTGATGTACCACATCACTGTGGTGTTATCGGTTTTGATTAGTAGGGGCCCTGGTGAGAGTAGGGATCTGAAAGCTGCCAGAGCGTGCTGAACAGCTAGCATCTCTTTTTGGCTGATGTGCAGATGAATTTGGTTTTGGTTAGGGTCTGGGCGGCGTGGGGTTGTGTAAAGGGAACATCCCTTGTGGTTGCATGCTGCTGCCCACCAAAGAAATTCTTTCCTTAGACAAGGTATTATAGGTATGATAGTTTCCAGATCCTGAGAATGTTGGCACCAAAGACTTAAGTACCAATGAAGTTTCCTCATATGCAGTCTGACATATGGAATTAGTAGAATGCAAGAGGCCATGAACCCTAGAGCCTGCAGGATTTTCCTTGTGGATAGCTGGGTTCTGGTGGCCATTTGAGCAAAATAGCCTGTCAGATGGGCTTGTTTTTCTGGAGTAAGGAATGCCATCTGGGATGCTGTGTCCAAGTTTGCTCCCAGGAATACAATTTTTTGTCGGGGGACTAGTCTGGATTTATTTTCGTTGATAGTGTACCCCAGGGATGTTAGAAGGTCCTTTATAAATGTCAGGTGCTGCAACAGCTTTTCCTGACTGCCTGAAATCAGGCAATTGTCCAAGTAAGGGTAAATTTGAATATTTCTTAGTCTGCAATAAGCAATGGCTGGAGCCAGGCATTTTGTGAAAACTCTGGGAGCAGAGGATAAGCCAAAGGGAAGTGCAGAGAACTGATAATGCACAGATCCTGCCCTGAAATGTAGATATTTCCTGCAGGAGTCCCTGATTGGGATGTGCAGATAAGCCTCCTTTAGGTCTAGGGTGGCTAACCAGGCATCTCTGGACAGCATAGGGAGAAGCTGCTGTAGGGTGAGCATTTTGAATTTTGGTACCACCAGGAAGGTGCTTAGAATGAATAGATCTAAGATTGGGTAACAGGTGCCCTCTTTTCAGGGTACCAGGAAAAGTCTGGAATAAAAACCTTGGCCTGTTCTGCAGGAACAGGCTGAATTGCCCTTATGGAGAGCAGGGACTGGACATGGTTTTGTGCCTCTGCCCACTGGTTTGGAGGAAGGTCTGAGAACCCTTTTGGGGTTGGCAGCGTGTGGAAATAAAATCTGCACCCCTGGGACACTATGTTGAGGGCCAATCGATCTTTGGTGATAGAGGTCCAGTTTTTTGCATGGTGGGCAAGTTTTCCTCCTAGGGGCATGAGAGGTGAGGAGTGGAGTTGAGAAGTCCTTGTGAATTATTTCCGTAAGGGAGTGGCTTAGGACTCCCTGCTTTAGAAGTGGAGGCATTCTACTGCTTAGCTCTCTGCATACCCTGAGACTGTAATCTGGGGGGGAGGGGGTCTGTTTCCCCTGGGTCTAGCTTGAGATGGCCTTGAGGGGGCTGGAAAGGACCAATGTTTTGAGGGACAATGCCTACTGAATCTTGGAGTCTACACTTGCAAAAAATCTTCGTCTGCATAGACTTAGCCTTTTCTTCCATCTTTTTTAAAACATCTTCTGCTTTGGTGCCAGATTGTCCTTGTTCAGAGGAGCGTCCAATAAATTTAGATTTGACATGGTCTGGCAAGGACTGCTCCTTAAGCCAGGCATGCCTTCTAAGTACAGAACCGGTGACTGCTGCCCTGCAAGATGCTTCCAGGGCATCAAACCCACATTGCAGGGTATGCTTGCTGAATTGGCTTCCAGAATGCAGAAGTTCCTGTAATTCTTTATTTTCTGCACAGTCAGGAAAGATAGATAATTTTTGCTTAAGTTCCATAGTATGTTGCTGGTATTTCAGTATGTGGAACTGACAATTCAATGCTCTAATGGCGAGAGTTGCAGAGGTGTATACTTTTATACCCAATCTGTCTAAAGTTCGGAAATCCCTGTCTGAGGGGGTGGGATCCTTAGGTTTAGTTTCTTTTATTCCTTTCGGTCCTTGGGAGATGACCTCTGCATCAGCAGTAGGATTTTTAAAGAGAAATTTGTGAAAGTCAGGGACTCTGTAGTACCTGTCAGGTTTCCTTGGAGCAGAAGATAAAGTATCAGGAGTTAGATTGGATTCCATAAAGACCTCATCCACAACATCCAAAAAAAAAAAAAAAAAAAGGGGACAACTAAGGGTCTGTGCTGTGGTAAATCTAAAACCACCCCCCCCCCCCGAGTCTCTTTTTGGACTGAGGATAATCCTAGCATTCCCAATGGAAATGCTCTCTCAAAGTATGTAGGATTTCACCAAAAGAAAAATCCTCTGGAGGGGAGGCAAAAGGAATGGATTCCTCTGCATCTGAATCCTCATTAGGCAGATAAGGGCATGTCTTCATATTCACAAACCTCAGAGTCGGACTCTTGGTCAGATAAAGCTACTGGGGACAAGTCTCTTTCTTTTAGCAGGGGAAGGCGGACTTCCCCTAATCAGCATGATCAGGTCTTCTGCCATTTTTAAGCATCCGAGATTGTGGCAAGGAAGCAGGCGCTTGCATTTAGGTCATCGTTTTTTTAGGCATAGCTCGTACTCTTGGCCTTAGAAACTCGGTAGTTTTAGAAAGAACTGAAGATATGAAAAAAGTAATCTGTTTGTGTCTAATATCGGTAGTGCTAAGAATTTCCTCAGAAGCTGGTGCCTGCAAAGCGGCTCCGGACCCATCCAAGGTAGAGACATCCGCAGTTTCTGTAGTCAAAGAAGAGTCTCGCTGCATACCAGACTCTGAACGGGTCTCTGTAGCTGCCTGCGAATCCATCGAAGCGGGCATCAGGAGTTGTGAAAGCACCCAAGTACCGGCGAGCTGGCAACTAGCTTAACGGAAGCATCGTCGGCAGGTTTGGACCTGTGCGGTCTGTCTTTATCCCTATGTTTTTTTCAGAAGATCGGTAGTCGGATGGTTTACCGAAGCCATTTAGGAATACAGAGATCGAGAACTAAAGTATTTAGCTACAATAAGGGCCAGACGACTAATAGTTCGGGTGTTGAACAAAGCACAAAACCGACAGTGAGGTAACGTTGTGGTCTGGGCCTAAACAGGTGGTGCAGTAAGAATAGAAATCTCTGCGTGGTATTTGCTTTCCACAGGCGAGACAATTGTTAACTTTTTCTGACCGGTTAGAGCAAGAAAAAAGGATCCCCAATGGGGTACTTAGCTTTAGAGGACTTCAAGATGATTCGATTTCGGAACGAAAACTCAGGTAGCGGCCGACCGGCACCCGTGCGAACTGCTTCTGCTTTGGGCTCCTCGGCAAGAAAGACTGATATAAAAACAGGCAGCCGTGCCATTACACCCCTGATGGCCTGACATCAGTCCTGGAGAGACAGCAACTGACGCAGAAATACTAAGCCTCTGGTATTCGGGCCGACTGAGGGCTACCCCTGGCAGGATAACCCAAGTGTGATGACTGCAACAGTGAAACACAAAGAACTTCTTTGCTTACAATACTGCAGCATTACTGCAACAGCAATACTAAATGTAATGCTGCGGAGTTTAGAAGGACAATCCATCCAACAAATTCAAGGTAATAGCTTGAAAGGTAAAAGATGCAGTACAGCATGAAAGGCATCTGTATGTCAAATACATCAACATAATGCACAATGTCTAGTTGGGCTACAATTTCTTGACACAAGTACAGTAATGACTTTGGTATGCTAATAATCTTGACAGTAAAATCAAGTGTTGAAATACTAAAAATAAGTGATGGAGAAATCACAAAATTGGACACCTCATGTCATGTCTACACATTACAAGGGGTGGGACTGACATCCCAAAAGAAACAGTGAAAGTGAAGGGAAAACAAACATCACAAGAGAAGAAATATCAAGGGTCTCTGGTGCTCCAAGTGATCCCTGGAGAAATACAGAGCCTTAACTAGGAAATGTAAGTTATGCATTTATGACAGATCTGCTTGAAGACTTCAATCTTTCTTAACCTTTACAATTTGGTGCGCAGCACATGCTCAAGTCAGTGGATGTAACATTTCCAGGTTACATTTTTACCTCCACTTCCCATAAAACCCTACATCTCTTGCCTACATTTTTTCAGCTTTTAATCAAGCAAACTTAAATAATGGATGCATTTAACCCCATGACCTTCTCCTACCTAAACAGGGAGATTGGCGGAAGGATAGTTAATGAAGACTGAATTCTCTGAGCATATCCACATTAAGATGAAAAAAAAATACTTCTGTAATCTGCCTAAGTAGAATTATTCAAGTCTGTTCACTTCAGAACAGAGTCCCTAGATAATCCTCTTGGCTGACCAGACTGCAGAAATATACCCTTGACCATTGTGGCCTCATACAAAAACAGAATTGGAGACATTCCCAGCTTACAGTGTTTACCAAAGTTGTTCATTAAGGACCAACTTGTAGATATCATTCAAGAAATCCTTTTACGAAAAAGCTACAAAAGTAGACACAGCCCAAGTGAGATGAGTTTTGGGAAGCTATGGCAGTTCTTTCAAAAAGTTCTGGTGGATAAAGGAAAAACAGTCAGACAACCAGCAAGCAGACAGAGCTTAGTTATCTTTTGCCTTTGTTTCTGGGAGATGAAAAACAAACAAAACTGGGTAGCCTTAAAATCTTTCGTCTTCTCTACACTGCTATGCATATGCATCTCCCTACAACACAGCAGGACTCCTACTTCATTAGTACAGGAATTTTAACAAATTAAGGTTCAATTCAGTCATAACGTTCTATACAAAAGATGGCTTGGTTCTTAATGAACCCCTTTTCCCTATGAAAAACAGATCTGGAGGGTTGACACAATGACTGAGATTCAGAAATTCTCCTGGAAGAAATCATAGCTACCAATAATAGGTTTTTCCATGTCAAACTTAAATCTCCACAGAATGCCAGCTCAAATGGAGGAAGAGATGATTTCTCCAAAAGAAAATTCTGAACCCATTGGGAAACAAGGTCCCCGATTCAACCACAAAGGACTAAGTCAGTCACTCAGGAAGACATCACAGACTGAGAAGTTAAAGAAAACAAAATGCACCCAATGTGAAAGTTAAATAGGGCAGCCAGATATAACTTAATTGATAAGCATCTTAGCCTAGAGTTAAAAATTTCTGACAAGTTTTGGAGAACCTTGGAAATTTGGACTGAGACCAGATCAATGTTATGTTGCACTGTCCAAACTGAGAACTATTTATCCTTAAATACTTTCTGGGTGGAAAGCTTTGAATATGACCGAATATCCACCACATATTCATGGTAGATGAGAATATAGAAGTTATGTTCTTACCATAACGTTCCATGTTAGTTGTCTTCTTCTCGCCTTCTTCTTGCTGGATGGGTTCGGAGCCGACCTCGGCTCCGACTCGGCCACTCTAAAAGCTCGAGAGTTGGTTCCACCGGCTCGAGGCTCCCCTTATATCCCACAATGCTAGGGGAGAGTTACCTCAGATCTCGTTTGTAAGCTAACCCCAGCTTATAAAAGTAAAAGAATAACTCTAAACAGAGTCCACCTCTAACAACAGGAAGAAAGAAGGGTGACCTACATCCTGAACCAGGAAATATGCACAACAGCATATGCCTAAGAAAGAGAGGTCACAATCACAACTCCTCTAGGTCTGTCCAGGCCAGGGGGAAGGAGGGTGGGACGCAAGAAGAAGGCGAGAAGAAGACAACTAACATGGAACGTTATGGTAAGAACATAACTTCTATATGTTAAGTTGTCTATCTCGCCTTCATTCTTGCTGGATGGGACCGCGTCCCTAGCACCTTGTCCCGGGTGGCCTAATGGAACAGACTCCTGAGAACAGTGGAATCAAAGTTAGCTCTATGCCTAGAAGCTAAGTCCAACTTATAATGAGAAATGAAAGTGTGAGGAGTAGCCCAAGTAGCCGCTGCACAAATGGTGTCAATAGGCAGTCTGTCTAGGAAGGCTAAAGAAGTAGCCAAAGCTCTGGTGGAATGGGCTTTAGGTTTATTAGGCAGTTTTTGTTGTCTAATTTCATATACAAGGGAAATCAAAGATGTTAGCCATCTGGATAATGATACCTTTGAAACTGAAAGTCCCTTTCTGCTTTCCGCATAGGAGACAAACAGCTGATCAGATTTTGTGAATTGTTTTGTTCTATCCAAGTAGTACCTCAATTGACGATGAACATCCAGGCAGTGTAATTTTTGTTCAGACCTATTGGAATATTCTGGAAAAAAGACAGGGAGGTCAATGCTTTGATTTAGATTTGACGTAGAGACCACCTTGGGCAAAAAGGAAGGGTTAGTTCGTAAGGATACTCTGTCCTTATGAAACAATAGGTAAGGAGGTCGACAGCTGAGTGCTTGAAGCTCTGAAACTCTTCTAGCTGAAGTAATAGCTACCAGAAAAAGAGTTTTCCAGGATAGCAATTTTAAAGAACAGGAGACTGCAGGTTCGAAAGGGGGAAGAATCAAAGAAGCAAGTACTAAATTTAGGTCCCAAGGAGAAGGAGGATTTCTTATAGGAGGTCTGAGAAGAAAAACTCCTTTTAAAAAGGCTTTGCAAAGCTTGTGGGACATTAAGGCAGATTCAGAAATACCCACATGAAAGTTAGAAATAGCTGCCAATTGAACTTTAAGAGTAGAAGGGGATGAACCTGCATGGAAGAGTTCAGCTAGAAATTCAAGGACTAATTGGATGGAAGCAGTGAAAGGATCTATGTCCTTTCCTTGAGCCCAATATGTGAAGGGTTTCCACTTACTCAAATAAATCTTCCGAGTGGAAGATTTATGGGAAGCTATCAAAATATCTCGAACGGAGTGAGATAATTGAGGAAGCCTGGCTAAGGTTGGAACTGGAGGAACCAAGCAGTGAGGTTCAGAGAAGGGAGGGAGCGATGAAACTGACCCGACTGATGGATCAAAAGATCTGGAACTAGGTCCAGATTCCACGGTCGCTCCAAAAGAAATCGATGTAGAAAGGGGAACCACACCTGTCGAGGCCAGTAAGGAGCAATGAGGATCAATGAGGCCTTCTGAGCGATAGCTTTCTGTATCACTTGAGAGATTAGTGGGAAGGGAGGAAATGCATACAGAAGTGCCCGGGGCCAAACTTGGACTAGAGCGTCTCTGCTGGGTTGGCCTGGTAAAGGGAATAGAGTGAAATATTCTCTGCACTTGCTGTTTTGGGGAGTAGCAAAAAGATCGCAGCAAGGCTGACCCCACTTGAGGAAAATTTCTCTCACAACAGAGTCTTTCAGAGACCACTCGTGAGGCATGAGAATAGCTCTGCTCAACTTGTCCGCAATTTGATTGGACTTCCCGGGGATGTGCGTTGCTATCAGAAACCGCTGAGAAGAAATCGCCCATTGCCACAATCTGAGTGCTTCTCGACACAGGGGGTATGATCTGGTTTCGCCTTGTTTGTTGATGTACCACACTACAGACATATTGTCTGTCTGGATTGCAATCGTTCCCAAGGGAAGAGAGTCTTGAAGGGCTTGCAACGCTAAAAGCACTGCTCTCATCTCCAGAACATTTATGTGCAAGTGGCATTCGTTTGGTTGCCATGTGCCCTGGACCGTCCTGCCCTGATAATGCCCCCCCCACCCGATCAGGGAGGCATCCGTTGTCGGAGTAGCAACCGGAGGGGGTGGAACAAAGGGTCTTCCCAACAAGAGCTGAGGGGAAGACATCCACCACATGACCTGATCTTTGCACGCTTGCGTGATCATAATGGTGTGAGACATTGGAAGTTGCTGGTATGACCATTGAGTAAAGAGCATCCATTGAAGGATCCGCATGTGGAATCTGGCTAATGGAAGCAGAGGTATGGCAGCCGCCATAATTCCCAACACTTTCAGAACTAACCTGGCTTTGATTCTGTTGTTGTTGAAAAGGAGTGAGACCAGTCTGTGTATGTCTGTTATTCTCTGATCTGTTAGCCTCGCAGACATGTCTACTGTGTCTAGATTTGCGCCTATGTAGGTAATAGTACGACAAGGCGACAAAACAGACTTTTCGCAATTTATTGAAATGCCTAACTTTTGACAAATGCGAAAAGTGTAATCCCTGGCCATCAGAAGGAGATGCTTGGTGGGAGCTGTGAGGAGCCAGTCGTCCAAATATGGAAACACCTGGAATCCTTGTCGTCTCAGGTGAGAAGCTACCACTGCCATGCATTTGGTAAACACCGGGGCAGTGGTGAGACCAAAGGGCAAGGCCCTGAATTGAAAATGACTGGTTCCCAGCCTGAAGCGGAGGAATCTTCTGGAGCGTCTGTTCATTTTTATGTGATAGTACGCATCCTGAAGGTCTATAGAGCACATCCAGTTGCCTTTTCCCAATAGGGGAAGGATGGACTGCAGCGTGACCATCCGAAATCTTGTTTTCTTGACTGATCTGTTCAAGATACTGAGATCCAAAATTGGTCTCCAGTCCCCTGTTTTCTTTGGAACTAAAAAGAACCTTGAGTAGATTCCGGATCCTTGCTGGTCTGCTGGAACTGGCTGAATTGCTCTTTTTGCAAGCAGTTTTGAAATCTCCAAAACCGCTAGATCCCTTTGAGCGGGTGGAACATCTAGAAGGGATTTTTTTGATTGATTTGGAATGCGAAGAAAGGGGATAGAGTAGCCTTCGGAAATGATGGACTGTACCCATTTGTCTTGAGTCAGGGATAGCCAGGCTTCTGGGTACAGTGACAATCTTCCCCCGACTGCCTCCGAAGGTGGGCAGTCGGGCAACACCTCAGGGATGCTGAAAGGGCTTGTCAGGGAAGGTTTCCCGATTGCCCTGGTTCTGCGTACCCCCCCTGCCCCTAGGGCGACGTCTGCCATTGTTATTCCCGCCTCTGCCTCTGGCGGGGAAACGACTCTGTGCGTCAGGCGAAGTCCCTTGAGATTGTTTACGGAACCAAATCTTTCCACCTTTCTGGCCTTTGGGGTAAGGCCTAGAAGGAGTAGAAAAACAGACTCCGACGGCAGAAAGGGTCTTGCCATCAGTTTCGCACCTAGTCAAGGTTTCTTTCACTTGAGGACCAAAGAGAGATGATCCATCAAACGGGGAGTTAGTGAAAGACGTCTTGAAGGGGTCTGCAAAATTGCATAGCCGCATCCAGGCATGCCTACGTAAGGCCACACCTGTCCCTGCGGCTCTACTCTTCCATCAGCCGCGTAGGAGAGAAGGCGCATGGAGGAGTTGGTTATGGAGTTAAGGGTAGCCAGCTGCGTATTCATCTTATCTTGAAAACCCGCAGCTGTAGGGTCCTTTAACATTTCACTCGCTTCCTTGATCAAGTCCCTTTGAAGACGAGTAAAATGGCATAGGTAGTTCAGCGAACGCATGGTGAATGTCGCTGACAAGAACATCCGCTTCCCGTACCTGTCCATGGACCTAGATTCCTTGTTAGGTGGATGGACAGGTACTGAAGGATCAGCTAGCTCCTTCTTAGTGGCAGCAGCTACCACCATAGCATCCACAGAAACTCCTTTTGTTAAGAACTGTTTGTCTGCTGGTGCCGTTATGAACTTGGAAGGCCTCCTGGGAGTGGGGTCCACTGAATCAGGAGCCGTCCATGCCTTCTTAGCAACCACCTGCATAAGGGGGTCAAAGGGGGGAGACACCCAGGAGGTGGAAGGGCGAGAGCCAAACGCCTCAAGATACACAGATTCATCCTCCGAAGGGTTGAGGGCTGGCCAATTTCCCCTCTGTTTCAGGATCTCTAGAATGTCTGCAAATGAGACATCTTCAGAAGGGGAACGGGGGGAACCCTCAGAATCATCCAAATCTGTGTCAGACGTGATGGACTCAGGTGAGTCAATGTGTTTCCTCTTACACTTCCTCTTCCGAGGGGGCTCTTCTGCCAAATCAGGAGAGGCCTCGGAAGAGGATGAAATCCCACAGGGGTTCCTGAGGAGCTGGCTCTCTGCGGTCCGGGATGAGGGAGTGAGTCGACTTGACCTGAGGCACCGAGAGGGAGGGCGGACGGAGCCGACTGTGGAGTAGAGCCAGCCTCTACCACTCTCCGGATGTCCTCGAATGCACCCCTGTCAGGCAAAGCCAGAGGTCCCCGCCCGAAAGCTAAGAACCTCCCTCGGCACCGACAGTGATGGCTCGAGGCGATGTCGGAGCCGAACTCACTAGCGCCAAGCACCGAGAGGAGAGGGGGTCGGACAAGGGTCCGATGCCACTCACCCCTCGAGCCGACGAGGGAAGTCCGGCGCCGAGATTCTTCCAAGGAAGAAATCGGAGCCGACGACGGAGCCGAAGACAATTGTATCGGCTCCGACGCTATCACAGTCTCGGTTCTGACGCGGCCCGGCTCCGAGCTCAAGAGAGTCGAAGGAGGAATATATTGATGGACCGGGGCAAGCATCGACTGATGAGTTGGGCTCTGAAGCATCTGGGCCAGTGCCTCGGACTTAAGAAGTCGACTCACTACCCTCTGAAGGTCATGATCCGACAGCCTCGATGACCTAGAGGAGTGAGATCTTTGGCTCCGTTCAGACAGCAGGGGAGATCCTGGAGCCGAATGAACGGAGCCAAGAGATGGTGACCTGGACCTCTTCCTAGTTGTCGGCTCCGAAGGTCTGGTCGGAGCCGACACGGAACTAATACCTCGGCTCCAGCCGAGCCGAGGAACCACAGAAACTGTGGACTGAGACTCATCGGCTCCAGCCGGAGCCGATGTAGGCAGAGGTTTAGAAACCTTAGGTCTCGGCTCAGTTGTCGGAGCCGAAGACCTAGATGCCTTAGAGGGCTTCCCAGTAGATACAGAAAGGGAATCCTCTGGCTTGAGTAAGCCCCTTAAAATCAATTTATTTTTTCTTTCCTGCAGGACCCTGGGGCTGAAGCCATGACACACAGCACAGGAATCCTGCAGGTGCAAAGGTCCCAGACAGTAGACACAAGAAGTGTGAGCGTCTGTCAGAGACATTTTCTGACAGCACGCATCACACTTCTTGAATCCGGAGACCTTTGCTTCTTTTGACATAACTACAGGTGTAATCACACACACAGTCACAAACACACTAATTACACCCTGTCTAGTTTAAAATATAATAAACCACTAACTAGGTTTTTAACAGGAAAATAACACACACTCTCCACTAAGGAAGAAAAAAAGGCCTGTAGGCCCAAGGGAAGAACTAACAGTTCTTGAGGGAAAAAACAGGTATTTTAAAGAAAGGGGATAAGAATATCACTAAACTAAGGGAAATACGTAAAAATATTAAAATTAAAGGGGTTTTAATAGACTAAGTACACAAGAAAAGTCACTTACCAAGAACCGGTAGAAAACCAACACCTCGATAGCTGTAGCGGCAAACGAGATCTGAGGTAACTCTCGCCTAGCATTGTGGGATATAAGGGGAGCCTCGAGCCGGTGGAACCAACTCTCGAGCTTTTAGAGTGGCCGAGTCAGAGCCGAGGTCGGCTCCGAACCCATCCAGCAAGAATGAAGGCGAGATAGACAACTTAACATATAATGTTTTTGAAACATTACACAAACTCCACTGCATCTGTTTTACTACCATTACGCAACATTAGATGATATACATATTTCACATGAAACGCCACACTGTTAATCAAACTCCACACCATACACTAAATTCCTTTCAATTCCCATAAGATGAGGTAAATAGGGCACAGACAGCTGTGCCCAGTTTCTGAAAAATCAGACTAGTGCTAAACCTGAAGACGTCTGTTAAAAATGAACAGCCAAAAAGGGGGGCAAAAAGTCTCTCACCTGAGTAATGTGCTACTGCCTTTACACCAAACATGCATAGACTACAAAATTAAAGATTTTTAATTTCTAAACAAACAAATACCCCTTCTGCCATTCATTTTTTTCTATTACATGACCATTTTTATTTTTTTTACATGAACTTCCATTTATTCAACACATTCACTTAATATACTGTACAATAACATTCCCAAATTCTGATGAAAACCATCCACACTACATACACTGACGAAAAACAGATGAAACGTCTGTCAGTCAAAAAAAATCCAAAGCGACTCTCTTGTTTATAAGAAAAAAAAAAAAAAGTCACACAGATTCATGCTACTAAACTCCATGGTGGAAGTTTCATACATTTTAAATACTATACACTAGTCTCAGTTTACCAACAGGGGAGCCAAAGTTATGGTCCTAAACAGTTTGGAAACTTTCTAATATTGAAGCAAATGATACTTTTAAATCAAAAAGGAGCTATGTTTGGGGTTTCCTGGAAAAAATTGTTTTTTAATGCGACAGGCCTTGACAGCTTGTTGGCCTAGTATATACCTATAAACCTAAAACTAATGACCACTAGGGCCTTTATAAGCCTACCAGTGCAGTCCAAACCAACTGTGTCCCTATGTATCACAAACATTAATCAGGAGGTGGTACGTTAGAAAGTTTCTAGAACTTATGTGGGGGGGGGGGATGTTAAGTTTGGGCATTAATGTCTGCCTCTATCAGAGATATGATGGTCAGACATGGATTGAACTTCAAATTTCCCATCCATTAGTCAAGGTTACAGTTAGACTCCTCAGATCCAGCTTCATATAGGCCCACTGCTATTCTAAACCATGATTATGAAGTGTTTATGTCTATAAAAACTAAAATAGCGGCAAAGGTGATAACAAAATTGAAAGATTGATCAATGTGGTTTTGTCGAGGGGAGGTAATAATTTGACAACATTAAGAGAATAAGGATTACCCAAAGGGAAGCAGAATGCAAGAAAATACCACTGTTGCTGGTGGGTCTTGATACAGAGAAAGCATTCAGAGTAAGCTGGGATTTTCATGAGTACGGCATTCCAGGACAAAAATAAGGTTAATTAGCAGAATATATGAGGGATCAGAGACAAAAGTTAAAGTGTGTGTGTGTGTGTGTGTGTGGGGGGGGGGGGGGTCCTCTCTGATAAGTTCTGTTTGAACAGAAGAACCAGGCGGGGGTGTCCTCTTTCCCCTTTGAGTTATATTTACAACTATTAAAGAAAATAAAGGACACTCAGAAATTCAAGGATATAATTGGTATGGTAATCAAGAAAAGTTAAAGTTATTTGCAGATATTTTCTACCTGATAAATCAAGAAAGTACAGTTTTGTACCTACCATAAATGTAGATGTTCGAGTATATTCACTGCTGCAGTCATTACACTTGGGTTATCCTGCAGTCAGGCAGTCCCGCAGTCAGCCAGGGTTCCAAAGTCTTGGTCCGGCGTCAGTTGCTGTCGGTTCTTCCCTGACGTCAATGCGCCAGGAGTATATAAGATGCAGCCGACGCCATTTTCTTCAGTTTTTCTTGCCCCAGATGTCAGGTGCCCCCAAATAGGTAGGCAATACATTTTGCTAATAAAACATACATTAAAAATAAAAACAATACCTTCAGATACAAGCAAATACACCACATAGGTTATATAGGGTAGAAAGGTATAGATAAGTCCCAACTAAGAAAGAGGGGATGGAGGGTAACCTGGACTGCAGCAGTGAATACACTCTAACATCTACATTTATGGTAGGTACAAAAAGTAAAGTTTTGTACCTACCATAAATGTAGATGTTAGAGTGCTAATACAGCTGCAGTCATAACAGATGGGTTCTCCTGCCGTCAGGCAGGTCCTCGGTCGGCCGAATTTCAAAGTCTAGGTCCGGCTTCGGTTGTCGTCACTTCTTCCCTGACGTCAGTGCGACAGGGGTATAAAGGAACCAGCCAACGCCATTTTAGTTTTTCTTGCCCCAGATGTCAGGTGCCCCCAGAAGGAAAGCAACAATAAACTTGTGTGATAATGCAGTGCTATACAATCAAAATACAGTAGTTGCAAGCAGATACATCATAAATGAATACCCCATCAGGTTGTATGAGGATGTGTTAGCCTATATGCCTGTCCCAAGAGGGGAAGGAGGGAGGGAAACCTGGACTGCAGCTGTATTAGCACTCAAACATCTACATTTATGGTAGGTACAAAACTGTACTATGTTCATCGTGCATACAGCTGCAGTCATAACAGATGGGTAGAATCCCAAAGCTATGAAAGGGGTGGTAGGCACTAGTTGGAACTAGGAGGAGCCAAAATGCCCTGCAAGACTGCAGTGGCAAAGCCTGCTCTAGATTTGGAGTATAATGGTAGGTTGTAGTGCTTGGAGAAGGTATGCACAGAACTCCAAGTGGCTGCTTCCAAAATATCCTTGGTAGGAACTCCTCTGAGGAAGGCTGCAGAGGTGGCTGTGGCCCTGGTGGAATGAGTTCCAATGCCTGTAGGAACAGTTTTGCCATGAAAGGAATAGCAAAAGCATATGCAGTGGGCTATCCATTTTGAGATTGTCTGTTTGGAAATTGGTTTCCCTTGAGCTCCTACCGCATAGGCCACAAAGAGCTGTTCTGATTTTCTGAAAGGCTTTGTTCTGTCCAAATAATAACACAGCTGTCTGTGGATGTCCAAGGAATGTAGTCATCTCTCACCTTTGTTTTGAGGATTAGGATAAAAAGTAGGTAAATGTATGGCCTGATTTAAAGCTACCCCGGATACCACTTTAGGCATAAAGGACGGGTTGGTTCATAAGGAAACTCTGTCCTGATGGAAGATGATAAAAGGCTGGACAGCCATGAGAGCCTGTAGTTCTGAAAATATACGAGATGAGGTGATGGCCAGAAGGAAAGCTGTTTTCCAGGACAAATATTGCAAATCTGATGAGGCAGCTGGCTCAAAAGGAGGCTAGGTCAATTTTTCCAGAATGAAATTAAGATCCCAAGCAGGTATTGGTTGTTTCCTTGGAGGCCTTAAATTCGTAGCCCCTCTGAGGAACTGTCTTAAGAGAGGGTGAGAGAATAAAGGTGGATCAGTGTTGTATTCTGCAGAAATGGCTGAGGCATGTATTTTGATGGAGGAGAAAGAAAGTCCACTGCTTAGAAGTTCAGCCAAATATTGTAGTATTTGAGGTAGATTCAATTTTCCAGGATCCTGGCCCTTTTTCTCATTCCAGACACAAAAATGTTTCCGTTTAGCGGAGTAAGCTTTTCTAGTTGATGGCCTTCTGGCCTCCAAAATGACATCCTGCACCTCCTTGGAGAGTAGGGCCTGTTGAGATGCTAAGGAATCTTCCATGCGGCTAGATTGAGTGTTTTTAGCTGGCTGTGAAGAGTTTTGAAACTGTGCTGAGTCAGAAGAAGAGGCATTAGAGGCAGGGTCCATGGTGGGGAATGCGTCAGGCTCCTCAGGAGTGGGTACCAGTGTTGCCTTGGCCAGTCCGGAGCAATGAGAATCATCTTTGGTCTGTCTGCTTTGGTCTTTAATAGAACTTTGGGCAGCAGAGGAAGAGGAGGGAAGGCATAAACTGTCATTGATGTCCAACTGAAAGAAAGAGCATCCACTCTCCAGGCCTTTGGATGGAAGATCCTTGAGCAGAATTTTGTCAATTGATGATTCTTGTGGGAGGCAAAGAGATCTACGTCTGGCCTTCCCCATTCTTGTATTATTTCTGTAAAAACTTTTGGATGCAATTTCCATTCGTGTGGTTCTGTCATATTCCTGCTTAGTTTGTCTGCCAGCATGTTTTCCTTGCCTGGCAAGTACTGTGCTTGTAGTTCCATTTGTAAGTCCATGGCCATGTTCCAAAGTGACATGGCCAGTCTGCATAGGGGGTAAGAATGTGTTCCTCCCTGTTTATGTACCATGACTGTGGTGTTGTCCGTTCTTATCAATAATTGACCTGGTTGTAGAAGGTCCTTAAACGCTTTCATAGCATTTATTACTGCTAGCATTTCTTTTTGATTGATGTGAAGGTGCTTTTCTTTTTGGGACCATTTGCTCTGAATGCACCGATCTGTCATGTGCGCCCCCCAGGCGTAGTCCGAGGCGTCTGTTGTAATGACTTTATTTGCTTGAGGCTTGTTGAATGGAAGACCTGTGTTTGTTTGACATGCTTGAGCCCACCACAGAAATTCCTTTTGCAGACATGGAATTAGTGGTATTATTGTTTCCAAACTGTGGCTGTGTTGAGACCATATGTTTTTTAGGTACCATTGTAGTTTCCTCATATGCAGCTTTGCACATGGGATTAGTAAGATGCAAGATGCCATGAATCCCAGAGCCTGCAGGATTTTCCTTGCAGTCAGCCTGGTGCAATTTGCTAGTGTTATGAAGTATTGTATTAGTTGCCCCTGCTTCTCTGGCGTGAGGTAGGCCATCTGGGTGTTTGTGTCCAAATTGGCACCCAGGAAAAATATCTTCCGAGAGGGTATTAGCCTTGATTTCTTTTTGTTGACTTGTGTATCCCAGAGATTTCAATAACATTATTACATAAGCCAGATGTTTCAGAAGAATGTGCTTGCTGTCCGCTTGGATCAGGCAGTCGTCCAAATAGGGATATATTTGTATCCCTTGAAGCCTGCAGTAGGCAATTACTCATGCCAGGCATTTCGTGAATACTCTGGGTGCAGTAGATAGCCAAAGGGCAATGCAGAGAATTGATAATGGGTTGAACCTGCAAGAAATCTGAGGTACCTTCTGCAATTCTGTCTGATTGGGACATGCAGGTATGCCTCCTTGAGGTCCGATGTTACCAGCCAAGACTCCTTGCCCAGCATGAGAAGAAGTTGCTGTAGAGTGAGCATCTTGAATTTTGGTACGAGTAGAAATGTGTTTAGGATGGATAGGTCCAAAATAGGTCTCCAATCTTTTCCCTTCCTTGGCACCAGAAATAGCCTGGAATAAAAACCTTGACCTTGTTCGTGCATAGGTACCTCTTGAATAGCTTTCATGTTTATGAGATCTGTAATTTGCTTTTGTGCCTCTGCCCTTTGATTGTGTGGCAGGTTTGGCATGCCTCTCATTTTTGGAAGGGTGTGAAAATGGAATTTGTAGCCTCTGTTTATAATGTCCAGGATCCATTTGTCCTTTGTGACATGCCAATTTTTTGAAAATAATGCCAGCTTTCCTCCTAAGGGGGCTGCCATTTGAAACCTGGTTGGCATGCAAAGGGGAAAGTCATTGGGTTTGCTTTCTGAAAGATTGCGAGTTGTCCTCACCACCTCTTTGTGTAGGAGCTTGCCATTGTCTGCCTGTATACGAGCCTTGGGATTGTCCTCTGCCCCTCGGGCGCCTGTATCTGCCTCTTTGGGGTCTGTCTGTGGCAGGAAAGGACCAGTTTTTGGAAGGCCAATTTCTACTAAAACGTGGGGGTTGAACCTGTAGAAATGTTTTCACTGTTTGCATTGATTTAGCTTTTTCCTCCATTTTCCTTAATACCTCCTCAGCATTAGCACCAAATAGAACATCCTTTTGAAGAGGGGCGTCTAGTAATTTAGCTTTGACATGATCAGACAAGGCTTGTTCCTTGAGCCAGGCATGCCTACATATGACTGATCCTGTAACAGCAGCTCTACATGAGGCCTCTAGGAGCATCAAAACCACATTGTAAGGTATGCTTACCCACTTGTTCTGCACTATGCATCAAATCCTGCAACTCCTTCAAGTCTGGTTGTTCAGGTTGTAACATTTTACTCTTCAATTGTGATAACAAAAACTGTTGGTATTTTAGCATATGAAACTTAAGGCCCTCATGGATAAGGTAGCCGAGGTATATACCTTTTTTCCCCACCTTTCTAAGGATCTGGAATCTCTCTCGGAAGGCAATGGATTTTTGGCAATGGAGGCCTTAACTCCCTTGGGGCCCTGTGAGATGGTTTCTGGATCAGCAGAATGGCTTTTGTAAAGAAATTGGTGCGAGTCAGGAACCCTGTAGTACCCGTCAGGCTTAACTGGAGCTGGAGGTAGAGAGTCCGGGTTAAGGCAGGCCACCGAGTAAACATCATGTAGGATATCCAAGACAGGAGGTATAGCCAGAGGCCTATGCTGAAGTAACAAGAGAAATTCCCTGATCCTTTTCTTGGAATCTGAATAATCCTGGCCTTCCCAGTGGAAGTGTTCCCTTAAGGTATGTAAAGTTTCCCCAAATAAGTAATCCTCAGTGGGGGATACAGAAGGGATGGACTCCTCCGCATCAGAGTCTTCAAAAGGGGAGTAAGAATGTTCCTCATCATCAGAGTGCTCTGAAATAATGGAGCCCTGATCAGAGGAGGGGGAATCTTCCTCCACTCTGGGCCTTTTGTCCGGTGGGGGCTGAGAGCCTCTGATTAGACTAATGAAATACTCAGCCATTTTAAGCATCTGTTTCTTAGGCATGGGGCCTGGAGATGGGCCCTGTGTAGCTGGTCTCTTAGGGTGCGTGGTTGCTTTAGACTTTGTGAAAGCCTTGATGGAGAAAGAAGAGGAAGGTCTGAAGACACCTTGAGTGGAGGTGGACCTGTCCACATTCTGAGTTTCAACGCCAAGAGTGGCTTCGGTATCTGTAGTTGGGGTGTGGGCCGAGGAGCCTGCGACCTCCAGCACAGGAGACACCGTCAAAGAAGTGTCGTCGGTAATCAGGGGATGCGTAGGCGCCTCACTGAGAACCGGACCACGTGTAGTCGGCTTTGGCGTGGTGTCGGTAGAGGACGCGGACCTCGTGTGTCGGTCTTTGTCTTTGTGTTTTTTAGACAAAACCGGAGTCGGAGTATCCGACAACATAGTATAGTTAAATGCTTTCCCAAAATAATGCTGGGCGAACTCCGCCCGATGCTTAATAGTGCATTTGTTGAATGTAGCACAAAAGCGACAGACCGAGACGTCGTGGTCTGGGCCTAAACAAGGTATACAGAGAGAATGGAAATCCTTATGCGGTATTTGCTTCCCACAAGAAATACAATTATTAACTTTGTCCGACATCGGTCTGAGGCAAGAAAAGTTTCCCCAACGGGGTACTTAGCTTTTAAGAAGACTTCGGTTTCCAAATTTCGTAATTTCAGGAGCTAGCCAACCGGCACTTGCAAACTGCTTCTGCTTCGGACACCGCGCAGCAAGAAAGACTGAAGAAAATGGCGTTGGCTGGTTCCTTTATACCCCTGTCGCACTGACATCAGGGAAGAAGCGACGACAACCGACACCAGACCTAGACTTTGGAATTCGGCCGACCGAGGACCCGCCTGACGGCAGGAGAACCCATCTGTTATGACTGCAGCTGTATGCACGATGAACATCTGTACTATGTTCATTGTGTTTCACTGCTGCAGTCATTACACTTGGGTTGAATCCCAAAGCTGAGGTTGGGTGGCAGGTCTATAAAGGATTTGGGGTGGCTATGAGGCCCTGCAGCACTGCAGTGGCAAAGCCAGCTCTGGATTTAGAGTAAAGAGGCAAGTGGTAATGCTTGGTAAAGGTGTGCACTGAACTCCAAGTTGCAGCTTCCAAAATATCCTTGTTAGGTACTCCTCTAAGGTAGGCAGTTGAGGTGGCTGTTGCCCTGGTGGAATGTGGCCTAATGTTGCTAGGTACAGTTTTTCCATGCTGTGTGTAGCAGAAACGGATACAGTGTCCTATCCATTTTGAAATGGTCTGCTTTAAAATAGCCTTTCCCTGTGATCCTGTAGCATATGCTACAAACAATTGCTCAGTTTTCCTGAAAGCTTTTGTTTTGTCCAAGTTGAAGCATAACTGCCTGTGTATGTCCATTTGAGTGCAGAAGTCTCTCCCCTTTATTCTGGAGATTTGGGTAAAAAGTTGGCAAGTTAATGGTTTGGTTAAGAGCCACACTGGATACCACCTTTGGCATAAATGTAGGGTTTGTTCTTAAAGAAACCCTGTCCGGATGAAAAATGATGAAAGGTTCCACTGCCATTAGTGCCTGTAACTCAGACTCTTCATGCTGAGGTTATTGCTAGGAGAGCAGTTTTACATGACATGTTTTAATTCTGCTGAATTGGCTGGCTCAAAAGGAGGTAAAGTTAGTTTTTCCAAGACAAAGTTGAGGTCCCAAGTTGGTGTTGGTGCTCTCCAGGGCGGTCTGATGTTTTTAGCCCCTCTGAGATACTGTTTTAATAATGGATGAGAGAAAATAGGAGGATCTGTGTTGTAATGAGCCGAGATGGCAGAGGCGTGGATCTTAATGGATGAAAAGGATAGGCCTTTGTCCAGCATCTCAGTTAAGTATTGTAATATCTGAAGAATATTTGGAAAAAGAGGGTCAAAGCTTTGAGCCTGGTTCCAGGCGCAGAATCTCTTTCACTTTTCTGAATAGGTTTTCCTGGTGCTGGGCCTCCTGGCCTCCAAAATGACATCCATAACAGCTTTAGAGAGAGGTGTTGGCTGCTTGGCTAAGTAATCTGCCATGCAGCTAGGTTAAAGGTTTTGAGCTGGCTGTGCAGGATCTGATTGTTTTATTGCGTCAGATGAGGAATTTGAGGTAAAATCCATGCTGGGCCTTGGGCCAAGTTCTTTAAGATTGGGTACCAGTACTGGCATGGCCAGTCTGGGGCAATCAGGATCATGTTTGGCCTTTGTCTGGCTTTTAGGAGTACCTTTGACAGGAGAGGCAGTGGTGGGAAGGCATAAACTTTTAGGGTTTTCCAGCTGAACGAGAGAGCATCCACTTTCCATGCTTGTGTGTGGTAAGTCCTTGTGCAGAATTTCTGTAGTTGGCAGTTCAGAGGGGAGGCAAAAAGATCTATGTCTGGGCACCCCCATTTTTATGTTATGCTGAATACTTGTGGATTTAATTTTCACTCGCGAGGATCCATGATGTTTCTGCTTAAGTCGTTTGTCAGAGTATTTTTCTTTCCTGGCAGGAATTGTGCTTGCAGATGAACTTGATAGGTCAGTGCCATGTTCCACAAAGTCATGGCTTGTCTGCAGAGGGGATAGGAATGAGTGCCCCCTTGCTTATGTACCACATAACTGTGGTGTTGTCCGTCTTTAGCTATAGTTGTCCTTTATGCAGAAGGTCCTTGAAAGCTGTTAGGGCATTTTGTACAGCTAGCATCTCTTTTTGATTGATGTGAAGATGCATTTGCTCTGCGGCCCACTTGCCCTGACTAAATTTTCCTGCCATGTGTGCTCCCCAGGCGTAATCCGAAGCATCTGTTGTTAGTGTCTGCCTGGCTGTGGGTAAAGTGAAAGGCTGTCCCTTGTTGTGGTGACATGCCTATGCCCACCATCGAAACTCCTGTTGTAGGCAGGGAATAAGTGGTATTACTGCTTCCAAACTGTGACAGTGTTGAATCCAAACACTTTTTAGGTACCATTGTAATTTCCTCATATGCAATCTGGCATATGGTATTAGTAGTATGCAGGACGCCATGAACTCCAAGGCCTGCAGAAGTTTTCTTGCAGGGAGTTGGATTTTTGTTGTCATCAATTGAAAGTACTGAGTCAGTTGTCTTTGCTTGTCTGGCGTGAGATAAGCCATCTGGGTCATTGTATTCAAGCTGGCACCCACGAATATCTCCTGTGAGGGCACTAGTTTTGACTTCTTTTCGTTTACTGTGTAGCCTAGGCAAATTAGCAATCTCTTTACAAAGGCCAGATGCTTTAGAAGAATGTCCTTGCTCTCTGCTTGAATAAGACAGTCGTCCAAGTAGGGATATATTTGAATTCCTTTTTGTCTGCAAAATGCAATTACTGGTGCCAGGCATTTTGTGAAGACCCTGGGCGCAGCAGATAAGCCAAAGGGCAGTGCAGAGAATTGGTAATGCATTGAGTCAGCTATGAATCTGAGACATCTTCTGCAAGACTGTCCGATTGGGACATGCAGGTATGCCTCTTTTAGGTCCAAAGTTACGAGCCAAGCCTTCTTGCCCAACATGGGCAGTAGCTGTTGTAGAGTCAACATCTTGAATTTTGGAACTTCCAGAAATGTATTTAGTATAGACAGGTCCAGTATTGGTCTCCAGGTTTTGTCCTTTCTGGGTACTAGGAAAAGTCTGGGGTAAAATCCTTGCCCCTGCTTTTGTTGTGGTACTTGCTGAATGGCTCATGTCCAGGAGGGCTGTGATTTGTTTTTGTGCCTCTGCCCATTGGTTGTGTGGCCGGTCTGGCATGCCCTTTGACCTTGGTAGAGTGTGAAAATGGAACCTGTAGCCTTGGGACACTATGTTCAGGACCCATTTGTCTTGGGTAACCATTTTCCAGTTTGATGAAAAAAGTGCTAGTTTTCCCCCTAAGGGGCCTGTCAAAAGAAAAATGCTTGGATCTGGTAAAGGAAAGTTATTGGGACCGTTTCCTGTAAGGTTGTGATTTGTCTTCTCCGCTTTTGGAGGTAGGAGCACCCCATTGTTTAGGTCTGTATGAGCCTTGGGGCTGAGATCTGCCTCTGGACGCCTGTATCTGCCTCTTTGTTGTCTGTCTGAGGCTGGAAAGGACCAATTTTTAGAAGGCCAGTTCCTGCTAAACTTGGGTGGCTGTACATATAAGAAATCCTCAACTGTCTGCATGGATTTTGCTTTATCCTGCATTTTTTTCAACACCTCTTCTACTTTAGTACCAAACAAAGTATCATGCTGTAATGGCGCATCTAATAATTTTGCTTTAACATGATCAGGCAGATTCTGTTCCTTTAACCAAGCATGTCTTCTAATAACAGAACCTGTAACAGCGGCCCTGCAAGAGGCCTCCAGTGAATCATAACCACATTGCAAAGTATGCTTTCCCACTTGTTCAGTTGCATGCAATAAATCCTGCAATTCGTTGTTCTCTGAACATTCAGTATTTGTCAACAATTTCTGTTTAAGCAGTGACATTAAATACTGCTGATATTTAAGCATATGAAACTGACAATTTAAAGCCCTTACAGCCAGAGTAGCAGAAGTGTAGACCTTTTTCCCCCATCAGTCTAGAGCCATAGAATCCCTATCAGAGGGGACAGGGTTTTTTGCAATGGAAGCTTTAACCCCTTTGGGACCCCGAGATATAGTTTCTGGGTCAGCATTTGGGTTTTTATATAGGAATTTATGAGAATCCGGGACCCTGTAGTATCTGTCTGGCTTAGCAGGTGCAGGGGTAGAGAGTCAGGGGACAGGCCGGACTCTGAAAATACATTTACAATGTCTAGAACAGGTGGAATAGCCAGAGGTCTGTGCTGAGGAAGTAGCAGAAAGTCTGTGTCTTTTCTTAGATTCAGAAAAATATTGGCTCTCCCAGTGGAAATACTCCCTCACAGTATGCCGGGTTCCCCCAAAAGAATAATCCTCAGGAGGAGAGGCTGAAGGAATGGGTTCTTCAGCATCAGAATCCTCATAGGGAAGCATGGAGTAATCCTGTTCAAAAGAGGAATTAGATACCTGATCAGAAGAATCATGCTCTGTCTCTTGCCTAGGCCTCTTATCAGGCGGGGGATGGGAGCCCCTGATCAAAGTAATTAGGTCTTCGGCAATTTTGAGCATTTGTTTTTTAGGCATGGAAGTCTGAGTAGGAGAATGCTGTACTTGTTTCTTTGTCTTTAGAGCTGCTGTAGTCTTTGAAGCTGAAGATGGCTTAATATATAGTTGTGTAGGTCTGAAGACACCCTCAGAAGCCGATGCCTGCTCAGCGGCTCCGGACCCATCTGAGGGTATGACTTCTGAGTGTCCAATACCTTGAGTATCCAGAGGCCCAGTCGGCTCCACGTGTGAGTCTGTAGCGGCCTGTGGCTCTGAGGTAGTGGGCGACAGGGGCTGCGAAAGCGCCTCACTGAGAACAGGCAACTGGCCTAGTAGAGGCTTCGTCGTCGGTTTTGGACCTCGGATGTCTATTCTTGTCCTTGCGTTTTTTGTAAACTCCGGTTGTCGGCTGGTCCGATGGCATTATATAATCAAATCTTCGGCCAAAGTAATGAAATGCAAAATCGAACCGACACTTGATAGTGCGTTGGTTAAATCTAATCTAGCACAAAACAGACAGCTAGCAACTTTGTGATCAGGGCCTAGGCAAGGAATACTGTAAGAGTGAAAATCCTTATGAAGTATTTGCTTCCCACAAGAAATACAATTGTTAACTTTTTCTGACTTCGGTCTGGAGCAAGAAAAAAAAGTTTCCCCAACGGGGTACTTAGCTTTAATGAAGACTTTGGTTCTGAAATTCAGATTTGAAAATCTCAGGAGTCGGCCGACTGGCACTTGCGAACTGCTTTTGCTTCGGGCACTGAACAGCAAGAAAGACTGAAGAAAATGGCGTCAGCTGCATCTTTTATACCACTGGCGCACTGATGTCAGGGATAAGGTGACAGCAACCTACGCCGGACCTAGACTTTGGAATTCTGGCCGACTGAGGGTAGCCTGCCAGCAGGATAACCCAAGAGTAATGACTGCAACAGTGAAACAAGATTAACATCTGATAATGCAAGTAGCCTGCTTTGAAGCGTAGGTATCTTCTGCAAGATTCCCTGATTGGGATATGCAGATAAGCTTCTTTTAAATCTAGAGTTGCCAACCAGACACTTTTGCCTAGCATAGGAAGTAACTGGTGAAGTCAGCATCATGAATTTTTGAATGTCCAGAATGTTGTTTAGAGTAGACACGTCCAGAATTAGATGCCATGTTTGGTCTTTTCTGGGTACCAGGAAAAGCCTGGAGTAGAATCCTTGCCCCTTTTCCTCTTCTGGTACCGGTTGAATAGTCCCCATGTTTAAGAGGAAAAGTACTGGTTTCTGAGCCTCTGCCCACTGATTTGGGGGTAGGTCTGGCCACCCATTTGATGTTGCTAACATGTGGAAATGAAATCTGTATCCCTGGGACACTACATTCAAAACCCATTTGTCCTGTGTTATGAATTCCCAGTTTTTTGCATGAAGAGCAATCTCCCCCCCCCCCAAAGGTAACTGCTTGGTAATTTTAAAGGAAAGCCATTGAGACTGTTCATAGGGGGGTGTCTTGTTATTTCCAGATTTGGAAGTGGAGGACCCCCCCATTGCTCATGTCTGAGAGTCCCTTGGGAATGAAACCTGGTGCTTTTGGTGTGTCTGGATTTGGCTTGAGAGGATCTGGAAGGAGCTGGAAAGGACCAATTCTTAGCAGGCCAGTGCCTACTAAAACTTGGAGGTTGTACTTCTAAGAAATCTTTTACAGTTTGCATAGACTTAGCTTTATCTTCCATCTTTTTTAAAACTTCTTCAGCCTTATTGCCAAACAGGCGGCCCTGATTTAAAGGGGCATCCAACAATTTTGCTTTAACATGATCAGGCAAAGATTGCTCCTTAAGCCAAGCATGCCTTCTAAGTGCAGACCCAGTAACAGCAGCCCTGCAAGAGGCCTCTAAAGAATCAAAACCACACTGCAAAGTATGTTTTCCAACTTGTTCAGCAGAATGCAATAAATCCTGCAAATCTATTTTCCACACAGTCAGAAATCAACATCATTTTCTGTTTAAGCAGTCCAATAATATGCTGTTGATATTTTAACATATGAAATTGGCAGTCTAAAGCCCTGATAGCCAAGGGTGCAGAAGTATAAACCTTTTTACCCCATCTATCCAGCACCCTGGAGTCTCTATCAGAAGGGGTAGGATTTTTAGCAGTAGAAGCCTTAATGCCCTTAGGCCCTTGAGAAATGGTTTCAGGATCTGCAACAGGATTTCTGAAAAGGAACTTGTGGGACTCAGGAACCCTGTAGTATCCGTCGGGTTTACAAGGTGCTGCAGGCAGGTAATCAGGGGCCATACTGGATTCAGAAAACACATCAACAATGTCTAGTACAGGAGGTAAAGCCAAAGGCCTATGCTGAGGTAAAAGAAGAAAATCCCCAAGCCTCTTTTTTGAATCAGAGAATTCAGACTTTCCCAGTGGAAATGCTCCCTTAAGGTATGTAAAGTTTCGCCAAAGAGGGAAAGGAATACTCTGCATCAGAATCCTCATAAGTAGGTATGGACAAATCCAGGTCATTAGAAGAGTTGGAAGAAACAGAGTCCTGATCAGAAGAGTCATAATCAAGCTCAGGTCTAGGCCTCTTAGAAGGGGGGGGGGGGTTGACTACCCCCGATTAGAGTAATTAGGTCTTCAGCCATTTTGATAACTTGTTTTTTAGGCATAGGGGCCTGAACATGTTGCCTGGGTGTCAGTTTTTTTCGACACAGACAGAGATTTAGGTCTTAGTACTGAAGGTGGAGTTAGTTGGATATGCAAGTCTGCAGGCCTGAATACACCCTCAGAAACCGGTGCCTGCACAGCGGCTACGGACCCATTCAAGGTAGATACATCCGCAGGTTCCATAGTTGATCTATCTCATGGCATACCAGACTCCGAATGGGTCTCAGTAGAGGCCTGCGAGTCAGAAGTAGTGGGTATCAGGGGCTGCGAAAGCGCCTCACTGAGAACTGGCGAATTGCTTAGGAGAAGCGTTTGTCAGCAGTTTTGGACCTCAACGGCCTGTCTTTATCCTTGAGTTTTTTTGAAATTCTGGTAGTCGGATGGCTAACTGACATTTCTAGATAATTAAACCGAGAACAGAAATATTTAGAGGCAAAAATGTGCCGACGACGGACAGTGCGCTGATTAAATAAAGCACAAAACAGACAGCAAGGTACTTCGTGGTCAGGGCCTAGGCAAGGAATACAGAGATGAAAATCTTTATGAGGTATTTGCTTTCCACAAGTAATGCAATTATTAACATTTACTGACATCGGAAAGGAGCAAGAAAAAGTTTCCCCAACAGGGTACTTAAGTTGAAGACTTCGGTTCTGAAACTCAAAAACGAAAATTTCAGGAGTCTGCCGACCGGCACTTGCGAACTACTTCTGCTTCGGGCACCGCACGGCAAGAAAGACTGAGGTAATGACGTCAGCTGCATGTTTTATACCCCTGACGACCTGACGTCATGGAAGAAGGGACAGTAACTGATGCAGGACCCAAGACTTTGTTAATCAGGCCGACTGAGAGCAACCTGCCAGCAGATTACTCAAATGTAATGACTGCAACAGTGAAACACGAAGAACATCTAAGGTATTGCCTTGAATAAAGTTTATAAGTTTCAACCAATGAAGCAGACTGCTGTGGGAAACCCTTCAGGTTCTAACTAACTGCTCCAGTGAGTCCCTGTGCGGAGACCAGAACATCTACCATAATATTCTCATGTTTAACCTGGCATAAGCTCTTAACATACTACGGCTACCATGAGCCCTCCCCCATCTCTTGAAAGACAATGGTCTGCTAACACCTGACTCACTAAGACCAAGGATAAACTATATTTAGAGCAATAGCTGCCATTAAAAAATTAATAATTAGTACAGCATACAAAATACTGCATGATAACTATAAGAATCTATTATATGAGGTTAGAAAGGATTGCGTAGAGAGACTGGATAAGCAATTCACAAATAAACAATGGGAGAATATGTATGTCTCCCAAATATGCAACAAAATCTAAAACATTTAGGAGTTTTGCTTGGAAATGTTTAAATAGATATTTTTATACACCAAGTAGACTCCAGAGAGTTTTTCCTCAGGTAGACAGCAAATGTTGGAGGTGTTACACGGAAGACAGAGGTAATTGGGAACATATTTGCTGGGTGTGCAGTGAGTTAACAGACTAAGGATTCCCTGCAGGATGCACTGTTGGACATGCTGGGTGAGCAGATTGGTGTGACAAGGGAGATGACTCTTCTGAACTATGAGACAGAACTGGAATTGCCTAGACTTGGTAAGGCCTTGTTCTGTCCAATTTTGGTGGCTGCCTAAAAAGCAATTACTACAAAATGGAAATCAAAATCTAAACCAACTGTAGTGAATATAGTAACAGAAATAAAAGCTGGAACGGAGATGTTTAGAAAAGGATAGGAGAAAACTACATAGGGAAAAAAGGGAACTGTGGAAACAATACATACAGGGGAAGAATGAGGTTTAAAAGAAGGCAGGACTTAAAACGATTCAATGACTCAAAACTCAATGAAACTTTGTCATTTAGGAAAAACAAGTGCTACCTAAACGAAGTTGAGTGTCAGCTCTTTTCCAAGAGAAAAGCACAAAAAGACAGACATGATGGGTACTAAAGAATAAACAATAACTAGCACAAAAGTAAATATCTAGGTAACTGATGCACATGCTTGTACACTATTTATTTATACTGGACACGCAGACTACTAGATAATTAACACACGAAAAGTAAAGTACACTATACACAGAGGTGATACTACATATAAGGAAGTGATTGGAATTGCACATGAATGAGAAGATATTAATTTTAGTATGCAATAAATAGAATTACTGTATGGAAAAAAAAACAGTCTATTAAAGTTTTGATGCATCCAGATTTATGTCTGCATTAATGAGTCTTATTGCAGTTGGATAAAAAAGTACAGTTTTGTACCTACCATAAATGTAGATGTTCGAAGATCCACATTGCTGCAGTCCTTACACTTGGGTAGTCCGCTGTCCTCGGTCGGCCCGAATATCAAAGTATAAGGCTGACGTCGGTCAAGGCGCATTTGACTGACATCAGGACGTCAGGGTACAAATGCGCATGACCGACGTCATATCCTCAGTCTTTTCTTGCCCCAGATGTCAGAAGACCCTAAAAATAAAGGTCAAAACCAAAAGACAGCAAACAACCAACCATCCTAGCACTAAAAATATGTACAATATATACAATATATACAATATACCTCATATTGACAACCCAACCCACACAACCGCCTCTAACTACAGAGGGAAGGAGGGAGGGTAATTGGACTGCGGCAATGTGGATCTTCGAACATCTACATTTATGGTAGGTACAAAACTGTACTATGTTCTTCATCTCACATTGCTGCAGTCCTTACACTTGGGTAGAATCCCAAAGCAGAGGTAAGGGAGGATGGCCAAACTATAAGGAAGCTGGAGCTGCCAAAATGCCCTGCAAAACAGCAGTGGCAAAACCAGCCCTGGATTTAGAGTAAAGTGGTAGGTGATAATGCCTAGAGAAAGTATGCACTGAACTCCAAGTAGCTGCCTCCAAAATATCCTTAGTTGCCACCCCTCAAAAAGCTGTCAAGTGGCAGTAGCCCTAGTGGAATGAGGCCTAATCCCGCTGGAATCTCCTTGCCATGATGGGAATAACAGAAAGCAATGCAAAACCCAATCCACTTAGAAATAGTTTGTTTTGACACAGGCTTGCCCTGAGAACTCAAAGCAAAAGAAACAAATAACTGCTGAGACTGCCTGAACCCTTTAGTTCTGTCCAAATAATATCGCAACTGCCTGTGTACATCTAAAGTGTGCAAAATCTTTTCCCCTTTATTTTGGGGATTTGCATAAAAAGTAGGCAAATGAATAGTTTGGTTTAAAGCCACACTAGAAACCACTTTAGGCATAAAGGAAGGATTAGTGCGTAAAGATACCCTATCCTTATGGAAAATTAAGAAAGGCTCAACCGCCATAAGGGCCTGCAACTCAGAAACCCTTCTTGCAGAGGTAATAGCCAACAAAAAGCAGTCTTCCATGATAAAAACTTTAATTCAGAAGTAGCTGCAGGCTCAAAAGGTTGTAGAGTGAGTTTCTCCAACACAAAATTGAGATCCCAAGCAGGAGTAGGAGCTCTTCGTGGGGTCTTATATTCTTTGCCCCTCTAAGAAATTGCTTGAACACAGGATGAGAAAACAATGGTGGGTCACAATCATAGTGAGCGAAATTGCTGCAGCATGAACCTTAATAGAAGAGAAGGACAAACCTTTGTCCAGTAACTCAGTAAGATATTGAAGAGCCACACTTAAATTAGGCTCAGAAACATCAAAATCCTTTGCTGCACTCCAAAATAAAAATCTCTTCCATTTATCTGCGTACACTTTCCTTGTACTAGGCCTTCTAGCTTCCAAAATAACATTCAAAACTTGCTGTGGAAGTGGAGGCCCACTATGGTTCAAAACAGAATATGCCAGGCTGTTAGGTGCAGAGAGTGAAGCTTGACATTGAGCAAATGACTGTCCTCCTGAGACAACAGGTGTGGAATCGAAGGCAAAGGCCATGGAGGCTTCCGTACCAGGCTTCTCAGCAATGGGTACCAATGCTGTCGAGGCCAATCTGGAGCTATCAAAATCATCCTTGGCTTGTCTTGTCTGGCCTTTAGTAGTACCTTTGGGAGGAGAGGCAGAGGCGGAAAGGCATACACATGAAGATTGCTCCAATTGAAGGAAAGAGCATCCACTTTCCAAGCTGTGGAATGAAACCTTTTTGTGCAAAACTTCGGCAGCTGGTGGTTTAGTGGAGAAGCGAACAGATCTATGTCTGGAGTTCCCCATGACACTGTCAATTCCTGAAATACATGAGGATCCAATTTCCACTCGTGGGGATCCATAATTCGTCTGCTCAACACATCTGCTAAGGAGTTCTGTGCTCCCGGCAGAAACCTTGCCTGAAGATTGAGCTGTAAACTGAGAGCAGTCTCCCACAAAATCATTGCTTGCTTGCATAGAGGATAAGAATGTGTTCCCCCTTGCTTGTTGATGTACCACATGACAGTTGTGTTGTCTGTTAGAATCAACACCTGCCCTGGAAGAAGTAAATCCTTGAAAGCTATTAATGCAAACTGGACTGCTAACATCTCCTTCAAGTTGATATGTAGATGTTGTAGTCTGGCAGGCCACTTGTCTTGTATCCACTTTCCATTTAGATGAGCTCCCCAAGCTTTGTCTGAGGCATCTGTCGTTAAAATCTGACTCGCCTCTGGCCGGGTCAGAGAGTCCCTTGTTTAGGTGACATTCCTGAGCCCACCACAAAAATTCCTTTTGAATGCAAGGTATTATTTGAATGACAGTGTCCAGATCCTGGCAGTGCTGTGTCCATACATTTTTGAGATACCATTGTAGCTTCCTCATATGCAGTTTGGCATTGGGAAGCACCAGAATACAAGATGCCATGAACCCTAAGGCTTGAAGGACTGTCCTTGCAGTCAGCCCGGACTGATGAAATAGTTGATGGAAGTAAAGTGAAAGATTCTTTTGTTTGTCCGGGGTCAAAAAGGCCATCTGGGATGCTGTATTCAGTCTTACACCCAGAAAGCACATGTCCTGAGAGGGTACTAGACTGGACTTTATTTCGTTCACAGAATACCCCAGGCATCTTAGCACTGCTATCACATATTCCAAATGATGAAGAAGCTCGTCCCTTCCTTGAGCCAGAATCAGGCAATCGTCCAAATAAGGATAGATCTGTATTCCTTTTAGCCTGAAGAAAGCTATCACTGGAGCCAGAACTTTCGTGAACACTCTGGGCGCAGTAGATAAGCCAAAGGGCAATGCAGAGAACTGATAGTGAGAAGTCCCAGCTCGAAAACGCAGATACTTCCTGCAACTTAGTCTGATAGGAACATGAAGGTAAGCCTCCTTGAGATCCAAAGTTACCATCCAATGATCCTTGCCCAGCAGAGGTAAAAGCTGCTGTAACGTCAACATTTTGAACTTGGGAATGTCCAGATAAGTGTTGAGGATAGATAAATCCAAAATTGGTCTCCACGTGTTCCCCTTCTTTGGTACTAGGAACAGGCGAGAATAAAATCCTAGGCCCACTTCTGGCATAGGTACCGGCTGTATGGCCCCTAGTTGGAGTAACAGAGAAATTTGCTTGTGAGCCTCTATTCTTTGTTGAGGAGGAACGTCTGGCATGCCTTTGAAAGGAGGCAAGGTATGGAAATAAAACCTGTAACCGTGGTGTATGATATCCAATACCCATCTGTCTTGGGTAATTAAACTCCAATTTTCTTTGAAAAGTGCCAACCTTCCTCCCAAAGGTGCTGCCAGACGAGAAGGCTCTGACAGCTGAAAAGGTAGGTCATTGGGTCTGTTTACGAAAGGACTGACCCCTGCCCTCACCCGAAGACTGTGCAGGAGAACTCCCTGTTCTAGGCCTGAAAGAGCCCTGAGCTCTGCCCCTACCACGTCTAGATCTACCCCTAGACTGGGAATCATAAGAAGGATACGTCCACCCCTTAGTAGGCCAATTTCTACTAAACTTTGGAGGCTGAACCTGCAAAAAATCTTTAACAGTCTGCATAGACTTAGCCTTGTCTTCCATTTTCTTTAAAACTGCCTCAACAGGAGAACCAAACAACACATCGGATTGTAAAGGAGCATCTAAAATCCTTGTTTTAACATGGTCAGATAAATTTTGATCCCTCAGCCAGGCGTGCCTGCGAAGAACTGACCCAGTGGCAGCCACCCTAGACGAGGCCTGTACAGCATCAAAACCACATTGCAAAGAATGCTTACCCACCTGTTCAGAAACATGTACTAAATCTTGCAACTCTTTACAATCAATACCTTCCGCCAGAGCATCAACCTTAGACTTCAACTGTGAAAGGAGATAGTTTTGGTATTTCAACATGTGAAACTGGCAATTCAAAGCCCTCATAGCTAGAGTGGAAGAAGTATAAACTTTCTTTCCCCATCTATCCAAGGCCCTGGCCTCTTTATCTGCAGGAACCGGATTCTTGACAACAGAAGCCTTAACACCTTTAGGCCCCTGGCTAACAGTTTCTGGGTCTGCCCTAGGACTCTTAAAAGATACTTATGAGCTTCAGGCACCCTGTAATACCTATCCGGTTTAACAGGAGCAGGAGGCAAAGAATCAGGATTAAGAGAAGCCTCTGTAAAAACATCTTCCACTACATCCAAAACAGGAGGTATAGCCAAAGGCCTGTGCTGGGGTAAAACAAAAATTCCCAAGCCTTTTCCTGGAATCAGAGAAGTCCTGACCTTCCCACTTAAAATGCTCCCTCATGGAATGAAGAGTTTCTGAAAACGAAAAATCCTCAGGAGGAGAAGCAGGAGGAGTAGAATCATCCACATCAGAATCAGAATAAGGAGAGTACTCCTGCAAGTCTTCAGCCGAAG
Source organism: Protopterus annectens (assembly GCF_019279795.1). NCBI lineage: Eukaryota > Metazoa > Chordata > Ceratodontiformes > Protopteridae > Protopterus > Protopterus annectens. Next base: position 1,057,367,948 of record NC_056747.1, on the reverse strand, counting down.
ACTCTGAAACATCCGAAGCCTGCTCAAAACTCCCTAGCTCAGGCTCCACCCTAGGTCTCTTATCAGGAGGGGCAAAGAACCCTAATCAAAGTAATCAAATCTTCTGCCATTTTAAGCATATGCTTCTCGGGCACAGTTCCTGAAGAACTAGGGGTGACACCAACTGAAGCTAAACCTGGCCTGCCTCTGGGAGAAGCCTTGGAAACAGAAGGAGAGGGCCTAACCACCCTAGGCAGGAGGGAGTATAGTAACCTGAGAAGCCCCATCAGCCTGACCTGCCTCCTGAGAGGCCACATCCTGCAATAACAAAGTCTCTCCTGGGATCCCAAAGAAACCTCCGGTGGAACCACCGGCTCCACCGACACCTCTAAAGAACCGCGTCTGGTGCGGACGGTTCTTCTAGCCTAGGCTTAACTGCTTTGTCCTTGCGCTTCTTGAAGCGGGCGCCGGAGCATCCGGCGGCATTTTATAATTGCACCGCTTCAAGACTAACCTGGCACAATCTAATCTTCTCTTTATAGTGCGCTTATTGAATCTAGCACAAGAGCGACACCCAACAACGTCGTGCTCAGGCCCTAAACAAGGAATACACAAAGTATGATAGTCTCTATGCGGTATCTGTTTCCCACAAGAAATACAATTATTCACTTTTCTGACATCCGGTAAACCACTGAGGCAAGAAAAACTAAAATATTCCCAACGGGTACTTAGCCAACTTTGACTCGGTCTGAAACTCCGAAATCGAACAATTTCAGAACGCCAACTGGCACTTGCAACGCTGCTTCTGCATCGGACCATGCGGCAAAAAAGACTGAGGATATGACGTCGGTCATGCGCATTTGTACCCGGACGTCCTGATGTCAGTCAAATGCGCCTTGACCGACGTCAGCCTTATACTTTGATATTCGGGCCGACCGAGGACAGCGGACTACCCAAGTGTAAGGACTGCAGCAATGTGAGATGAAGAACATCTGCTCATGAATCTGGAGGTCCTGCAGCGGATACTCCATAACCTTCTACCAGATGCAAGTTTATTAACCCAATCACACGCTGGATAAGTGTCACTCAGTATTTTTCAGGACCTCTTTTTACATCTCATTTCAAAGAGCTCCTGTAAAGTAGGAAGACTAATACCCACAATCTTTTCTGCTGTTATTATTCTTTGCAGCTTCTTCCTTTGGACCATTGTGCTGTAGCGAACCATACAATGCAGTTGCTGGTGATAATGCTCTCGATAGGTCCTCTGCCGAAGGCATTCAGAGCAATCAGAGCTTTGCTTTTCTCAGCCTTCTTAGGAAGTGTTGTCTCTGGTGGGCTTTTTTAATTTGCTGGCCTGCGTTTGGACTCCTAGAAAGATCCTCTGATATATGTATCCCCAGGAACTTTGTAGTTTGGAGACTCTCCTCTTCTTCACCATTGATAGAGGGGCAGGTGCATGGCAGAGCTCTTTCCGAGGTCAATAATAATTTTTGTTTTACTGACATTCAGGTCCAATCAAAAAGAGATGCTAGCTGTTCAGAATGCCCTGACAGAAAGAGTAATATAAAGTGGGAAAAAATGAAAGATAAACTAACATGAAGTAGCTTGTGCCATCATAGAGAAATGACTGATCCGTTGATCAATATCATGGTGGTAAATATTTATGAGATAAATGTATGGTACATGAACAAGAATATGGCAGATTGTTGCTATGCTACTGTTGCTTGTTCTAAACACAGTGATAGTTAAGGCAATATTGAGGTGAAGTACAAGGAAGAAATATGATGAAACTGTAGAAAGCTTGAGATAGGTAGATAAAATAGGAGCAGAAGTGAGCTTGAGATAGGGTAGAGAGAGAAACTGGAATTCCATGAGAGAAGGGATAGTTTGGATGTTATAATTTAGCAAGGGAAGAGATATTTTGATTGTAAGAAGGAAGGACAGAATGATATACAGCAATATATATGAAGTATAATGTTTGTAAATATGACCTTGTTAATACAGTTGATCAACTTTATACAAATGTAAAGTTGCCTATGTCACAAGTGATAATTCAATAGAGGTGTTTAAAAAAAAGGATAAACTATATTCAGTCATTTTCACATTCTTTACAAAAGGTGGAAAACGTCAGCATATTCCAGTATTGATTACGATCTCTTTCTTTTGTGGAAATGAAGTGCAACTTTGCAAAATCATTCATGAGCCAAAGCCAGGAAAATAAATTACAAAAGATGCTTGATAAGACTGTCCCTGGTGCATGACATCAGAAGCCGGGAGAAAGTACAGTTGTGTACCTACCATAAATGTAGATGTTAGAGTGTATTCACTGTTGCAGTCATTACGCTTGGGTTATCCTGCTGGCAGGCTACCCGCAGTTGGCCTGAATTCCAAAGTCTATGTCCGGCGTCTGTTTCTGTCGCCTCTTCCCTGGTGTCAGTGTGCCAGGAGTATAAAAGATGCAGCCGACGCCATTTTCTTCAGTTTTTCTTGCCCCAGATGTCAGGTGCCCCCAAATTGGTAGGCTGAAAATTATGCCAATAAGTATGCATGCACAAAAATAAACATTTCCTTCATTTATAAGCAAATACACCACATAGGTTGTATAGGATGGAGAAGTACAGATTAGGTCCCAGCAAAGAAAAGGGGGATGGTGGGAGGGTAACCTGGACTGCAACAGTGAATACACTCGAACATCTACATTTATGGTAGGTACACAAAGTACAGTTTTGTACCTACCATAAATGTAGATGTCCGAACTGGATAGCATCTGCAGTCATAACAAGTGGGTTGTCCTGTCGTCAGGCAGCCCTGCAGTCGGCCGGATTCCAAAGTCCGGGTCCGGCTTCGGCTGATGTCGCACTCCTCCCGACGTCATCTCTGTTGGTCTTCGGGTATAAAAGCATCAGCCGACGCCATTTTCCTCAGTGTTTCTTGCCCCAGATGCCAGTAGCCCTCTTGCAGGCTAAAAATTTGGATAGATGCCAATGTTTCCAAATAGATAGAGGTAAACACAGCAATAAGCATATATGTACATATATACAAACAAATACACCATAAAAGACTCCCCCCCAACAGCTAGCTATTAGGAGGGTAAACACCTAGGAGTACCACAGAGGGGAAGGAGGAGGGTAATCCTGACTGCAGATGCTATCCAGTTCGGACATCTACATTTATGGTAGGTACAAAACTGTACTATGTCCTTCATGGATGCATCTGCAGTCATAACAAGTGGGTAGAATACCATAGCCAACTAGGGAGGAGGATAAAGGTAGATTATGGTGTGTTTAGGATCCCTTGCAGTACAGCAGTGGCAAACCCTGCTCGGGATCTGGAATATAGAGGCAAATTATAATGCTTGGCAAATGTATGCACGGAGGTCCAAGTAGCCGCCTCGATAATGTCTTTGGTTGCCACTCCTCGTAAGAAGGCTGTGGTAGTGGCTGTTGCCCTTGTAGAATGAGGTCTTATGTTCTGTGGAATTGGTTTTCCATGGAAGGAGTAACAGTATCGTATGCAATTTCCTATCCATTTGGAGATTGTCTGTTTGGAAATAGCTTTTCCTTCCCTTCCTGTTGCATAGGCTACAAAACGTTGGTCAGTCTTTCTGCTATTTTTGTTCTGTCCAAGTAGTAGCGTAGCTGTCTATGTACATCCAAGGTATGCAGTATTCTTTCCCCTCTGTTTTGTGGGTTGGGAAAGAAGGTAGGTAGGTGGATTGCCTGGTTTAAAGACACTCTGGATACCACCTTGGGCATAAATGTAGGATTAGTCCTCAAGGACACTCTATCTTGGTGGAAGATTAGGAAGGGTTGCACTGCCATTAAGGCCTGTAGTTCTGAAACCCTCCTTGCTGAAGTAATTGCCAGTAGGAAAGCAGTTTTCCATGACAGGTGTTGTAGGTCTGCTGTTGCTGCTGGTTCAAAGGGTGATAGTGTCAACTTTTCTAGCACAAAGTTTAAATCCCAAGCTGGTAATGGTGGTTTCCTTGGAGGTTTTACATTCTTGATTCCTCTGAGGAACTGCCTGAGCAAAGGGTGAAAAACAGGAGGATCAAAGCTGTATTCTGCTGAAATAGCTGATGCATGTATCTTGATGGAGGAGTAGGACAGGCCTGAATGAAGAAGTTCGCCAGATACTCCAGAATGTTAGGCATATCTATGTTTGACACATCTTTTCCTCTTTCCGTACTCCAAATGACAAACCTTTTCCATTTCCCAGCATAGTTCCTTCTTGTTGAAGGTCTGCGTGCTTCAAGAATAATGTCTTTAACTCTTTGGGAAAGTTCTGGATTAGCTGCTGCTATGTGATGTTCCATGCAGTCAGTTGCAGCGTTTTTAGGTTTGGATGTATGATGCTGTAGTTGTTCTGAGTTAACATCAAAGGCATCAGTGGTATTGGCCACATATTGTTTCGAGACATGCTCTTCAGTAGTGGGTACCAGTGTTGTCTTGGCCAGTTTGGAGCTATCAGGATTATCCTTGGATGTTCTTCCTTGATTTTTAGTAGTACCTTGTGTATCAAAGGGAGAGGTGGGAATGCATATGCTGTTAGGCCTTTCCAGTTGAAGGAGAGTGAGTCCACTTTCCATGCTAGTGGGTGGAATGTCCTTGTGCAGAATTTTTTGAGCTGGTAATTGAGAGGTGATGCGAATAGGTCTATCTGTGGCATTCCCCATTTCTTCGAGATGGTCTTGAAGATGTCCGGGTGCAGTTTCCATTCGTGGGCATCCGAAGTGGTTCTGCTTAATATGTCTGCCAGAGTATTGTGTTTCCCCGGTACAAATATTGCCTGTAACTGAATGTTGTAGCTGAGTGCCAGGGTCCACAGCTCCAAGGTCATTCTGCATAGGGGGTATGAATGAGTGCCTCCCTGTTTGTTGATGTACCACATGACTGTGGTGTTGTCTGTCCTTATCATCAACTGGCCCTCTGAGAAATGGTTTGAACTTTTGGATTGCCAGTTTTACTGCCAGCATTTCTTTTAGATTGATGTGCAGGTGAAGTTGATCCTGTGTCCACAATCCTTGCACGCATTTGTCCAGCATGTGGGCCCCCCATCCTAGGTCTGGAGCGTCTGTTGTGATGGTCTGGCTTGGTTGACATCTGCGAAAGGGTAGGCCTGGGTTTGACTGGCATGCCTGAGCCCACCATAGGAACTCCTGTTTTAAGCATGGAATTAGTGGGATTTCTGTTTCTAGACTGTGTCTGTGTTGGGACCATAAATTCTTTAGGTACCACTGTAGTTTCCTCATATGTAGTCTGGCAAATGGGATCAAGATTATGCATGATGCCATGAAGCCCAAGGCCTGCAGAATTTTTCTTGCTGTTAACTTGTTCAGTTTTGTTAGTGCCAAGAAGTAAAGAGGAAGTTATTTTTGTTTTTCTGTAGTCAGGAATGCCATTTGTTGTACTGTGTCCAATTCCGCGCCCAAGAATGTCCTTGTTTGGGATGGTATCAGTCTTGACTTTTGTAAATTGACTGTGTATCCCAGTCCTTGTAGCAAGTAAATGACCCTTTGTAAATCTGTTGTCAGCTTGCTTTTGTTGCCCCTTGTAGCAGGCAGTCGTCCAGGTATGGGTAAATTTGAATTCCCTGTAGTCTGCAATGGGCGATTACTGATGCCAGGCATTTTGTGAATACTCTGGGCGCAGTAGATAAGCCAAAGGGCAATGCTGAGAATTGATAGTGCTCTGATCCTGCAAGAAATCTGAGGTATCTTCTGCAGATTGGTCGAATGGGGACGTGCAGGTATGCCTCCTTGAGATCTAGAGTTACCAGCCAAGACTCCTTGCCCAGCATGGGAAGAAGTTGCTGTAGGGTCAGCATTTTGAATTTTGGGACAATGATGTATGTATTTAAGGTGGACAGATCGAGAATTGGTCTCCAACTTTTTTCCTTTCTTGGAACTAGGAATAGTCTGGAGTAGAACCCCTTTCCTTGCTCTGCTGTTGGCACTCTTTCCACAGCTCTCATGTTTGCTAACTCCATTATCTGGCGTAGAGCCTCTGTTTTTTGATTTGGAGGTAGGTTTGGCATTCCTCTTTTGACTGGTAAGGTGTGGAAGTGAAACCGGTAACCTTGATCTATGGTTTGTAAAATCCACTTGTCTTTTGTTATGTAGTGCCAGTTCTTTGAAAATAAGGTTAACTTTCCGCCTAGAGGAGCTGCTGTTTGTTCCCTGGTTGGCGGATTTAGGATTAAGTCACTGTGGTTGTGCTGATGTAGTGGCAGTGGCTGTGTCTGTGCCTCTGTTGTTACCTTGCCACTGTCGTCCTCTGTAGGCACCTCCTCTGGATTGGTTTCTGCCTCTGGAACGTCTATTCCTACCCCTTTGAAATTTTGTGGAGTCAGGAAAGGACCAATTTTTGGCAGGCCAGTTCCTGCTAAACCTTGGGGGTTGAACCTGCAAGAAATCTTTAACAGTTTGAACAGATTTTGCCTTTTCTTCCATTTTCTTCATAACCTGCTGGGCAGGTGTACCAAACAAACTTGTCTTGTCCATAGGAGCATCTAGCAACTTAGCTTTAACATGATCCGGTAAAGCTTGTTCCTTTAGCCATGCATGCCTTCTTATCACTGTGCCTGTCATGGCTGATCTAAATGAAGCCTCCAGTGCATCATAGCCACATTTTAAGGAATGGTTGCTAACCTGTTGTATGTTATTTACCATCTCTAATACATATTTCTTATCAAGAGATTCATCAGTGGTTAGCTTTTTAGTTAACTGATCAAGCATAAACTCTTGGTATTGTATCATGTGAAACTGACAGTTTAAAGCTCTAGCTGAGAGAGTAGCTGAAGTGTAGACCTTTTACCCCATCTGTCTAGTGACCTTGCTTCCCTTTCTGAAGGAATAGGGTTTTTAGCTGTGGTCGCGGCTACTGCCTTGGGACCCTGGGATATAGTTTCTGGGTCTGCAAGAGGGGCCTTGTAAAGGTGGTGATGAGTATCTGGCACCCTGTAAAATCTGTCTGGTTTGGCAGGGGCTGGGGGTAAAGAATCTGGAGCGGAGCAAACATCATTGAAAGCATCATCCACCACAGAGAGAACAGGAGGTATAGCTAAGGGCCTGTGCTGTGGGAGGTGCAGAAAGGTCCTAAGTCTTTTTCTGGAGTCTGAAAAATCCTGTTGCTGCCATTGGAACTGTTCTCGCATGGCATGCAAGGTTTCCCCAAAGGAGAATTCTTCTGGTGGGGAAGCAGCTGGAATGGATTCTTCAGCATCAGAATCTTCAAAATTGGAGAAGGGAGCCTCAGGCTGGTCAGTTATGTCTGATTCATCAGCAGAGTCATCAGTAGAAACTGGCTCAGGGGGCTCTGCCCTAGGTCTCTTCTCTGGGGGCTGAGAGAGGATCTCAACCTCACCCAGACAGGGTGAGGTTGAGATCCTCTAATTAAAGAAATTAAATCTTCTGCCAAAGAAAGCATTTGAGAACTAGAAGAGGGCCTGGATGTGGGGGGTTTAACAGGCACTGATTTAGTAGTCTTGGCTGCTTTAGCCCTGGCGAAGGCCTTAATGGACATGGCAGCTGGAGGCCTAGCAGCACCACGTGCTGGGGTAGACACATCCAAGGGGATGGTGTCTGAGAAGTCAACCACCGTAGTGGGTAAAATTTCTGAGGTTGATTCAAGAGTTGTAGCAGGGGCCTCAGTTGTAAGAATAGGTTCAGCTGTACTTTGAGCAGTTTTCGGTTTCGCCGAAACCGAGACACTCATGTTTGCTTTACCGTGGTTTCGCCGAAACCGCGGACCGCGAAAGTGTCGGTCTTTATCTTTGTTTTGGGGTAGTCGGAGGATCCGACGGCATAATGTACGCAAAATCAGAACCGAAAAACTGTTCTGCAAACTCCGACCGACGCCTAAGCGTCGTCGGTTGAAAGAAGCACAGGCGAACAGGCTGCTACGTGGGCTGGGCCTAAACAAGGCAGACAGAAAGAGTGGAAATCTTTATGAGGTATTTGTTTCCCACAGGTTAAACAATTGTTAACTTTTTCTGACATCGGCTGAGGCAAGAAAGAGTCCCCAACGGGGTACTTAGCTTTAGAAGTCTTCGAAGTAGTATTCGGTAGAAGTAATCTCTGGATCCGACCGACCGGCACTTGCGAACAGCTTCTGCTTCGGGCGCCACGCGGCAAGAAAGACTGAGGAAAATGGCGTCGGCTGATGCTTTTATACCCGAAGACCAACAGAGATGACGTCGGGAGGAGTGCGACATCAGCCGAAGCCGGACCCGGACTTTGGAATCCGGCCGACTGCAGGGCTGCCTGACGACAGGACAACCCACTTGTTATGACTGCAGATGCATCCATGAAGGACATCTGTACTATGTTCATCGTGTTTCACTGTTGCAGTCATTACACTTTGGTTGAATCCCAAAGCTGAGGTTGGGTGGCTGGGTCCCAAATATGATTAGGAGAAGCTATAAGGCCCTGCAGAACTGCAGTGGCAAAGTCTGCTCTGGATTTAGAGTAGAGAGGTAAGTGGTAGTGATTGGTAAAAGTGTGTACTGAACTCCAAGTTGCAGCCTCTAAAATGTCTTTGGTTGGTACTCCTCTGAGGAAGGCTGCTGAAGTGGCTGCTGCTCTGGTTGAATGAGGCCTAATGCCCTTAGGCACAGATTTGCCATGTTGTGAATAGCAGAAACGAATGCAGTGGCCTATCCATTTTGAAATAGTCTGCTTTGAGATAGCCTTTCCTTGTGATCCTGCAGCATATGCCACTAATAGTTGTTCAGTCTTTCTGAAGGCTTTAGTTCTGTCCAAGTAGAAGCGTAGCTGTCTGTGTATGTCCAAAGAATGCAGGAGTCTCACCCTTATTCTGTGGGTTTGGATAAAAGGTAGGCAAATGAATGGTTTGGTTAAGGGCCACACTGGACATTACTTTAGGCATAAATGTCGGATTAGTTCTCAGAGAAATCCTGTCTGGATGGAAAATGATAAAAGGTTCCACAGCCATGAGTGCCTGTAACTCAGACTCGTCTTGCAGAGGTTATTCCTAGGAGCAGAGCTGCTTTCCAAGATAAGAACTTTACTTCAGCTGTATTGGCTGGCTCAAAAGGCGGCAGTGTGAGTTTTTCCAAGACATAATTGAGGTCCCATGCAGGTATTGGTGGTCTCCTGGGGGGTCTTATGTTTTTGGCCCCTCTGAGGTACTGCCTTAGCAAAGGATGTGAAAAAATTGGTGGTTCTGTATTGTAATAAGCTGAAATGGCAGAGGCATGGATTTTAATTGATGAAAAGGATAGGCCTTTGTCCAGCATCTCAGGTATTGTAAAATCTGAGGAATATTTGGTACAAGCATGTCAATTCCTTGTGCCTGGTTCCAAGCACAGAATCATTTCCATTTTTCTGCATAAGATTTTCTGGTACTGGGCCCCCTGGCCTCCAAAATAACATCCATCACTGCTTTAGAGAGAGATGCGTTTGGAATGGCTACATTACCTGCCATGCTGCCAGATTTGGGGTTCCGAGTTGGCTGGGCAGGATCGGATTGTTTCGTTGGGTCAGTAAATGAGAAATTAGAGGCAATGTACAGGCTGGACCTTGAGACAAGCTCTTAAGGATTGGGTACCAGTGCTGGCGGGGCCAGTCTGGAGCAACCAGAATCATTTTTGGCTTCTCTTGTCTGACCTTTAGGAGTATCTTTGGGAGGAGAGGCAGAGGAGGAAAGGCATATACTGTTAGGTTTTTCCAGCCGAATGATAGAGCATCCACTTTCCATGCTTGCTTGTGATAAGTCCTTGTGCAGAATCTCTGTAGTTGGCAGTTGAGAGGGGAGGCAAATAGATCTATGTCTGGGCATCCCCATTTCTTTATTATCATGCTGAAGACTTGTGGATCCAGTTTCCACTCGTGGGGATCCGTGAGGTTTCTGCTTACTTCGTCTGGCAGAGCATTTTTCTTTCCTGGCAGGAATTGTGCTTGCAGGTGTACTTGATAAGTCAATGCTGTGTCCCACAAAGTCATGGCTTTTCTGCAGTGGGGGTAGGAATGACTGCCTCCCTGTTTGTTTATGTACCACATGACTGTAGTATTGTCCGTCCTTATCAGTAGTTGTCCTGGATGGAGTAGATCCTTGAAAGCTGTTAGAGCATTCTGAACAGCTAGCATCTCTTTTTGATTGATATGAAGATGCCTTTGGCTTCTGGGCCATGTGCCCTGAATACATTTTCCTGCCATGTGCGCCCCCCAGGCATAATCTGAAGCATCTGTTGTTATTGACTGCCTGGCTGTGGGTAGGGTGAATGGCTGTCCCTTGTTGTGGTGACAGGCCTTTGCCCACCATCGAAACTCCTGTTGCAGTAAGGAATGAGGGTAATGTTTCCAGGCTGTGACAATGTTGAGTCCAAACACTTTTTAGATACCATTGTACTTTCCTCATATGCAGTCTGGCATATGGAAATCGCAGAATGCAGGATGCCAGGAAGCCCAAAGCCTGCAGAATTTTTCTTGCAGATAACTGGGTCTTTGTTGCCAACATTTTGAAGTAAGAAGTCAGTTGCCTTTGTCTGGCGTGAGATGAGCCATCTGGGCAGTTGTATTTAAGCTTGCACCTAGGAATATTATCTCTTGAGAAGGTACTAGATTTGATTTCTTTTCGTTTACTGTGTACCCTAGGCAAATCAGTACTCTTTTTACAAACGCCAGATGCTTTAATAGAATGTCCTTGCTCTCTGCTTGAATAAGGCAGTCGTCCAAGTAAGGATATATTTGAATTCCTCTGTCTGCAAAAAGCAATTACTGGCACTAGGCATTTTGTGAATACCCTGGGTGCAGTAGATAAGCCAAAGGGCAGTGCAGAGAATTGGTAGTGCATAGAGCCAGCTATGAATCTGAGGCATCTTCTGCAAGACTGTCTGATTGGAATATGCAGATATGCCTCTTTTAGGTCCAAAGTTACAAGCCAAGCCTTCTTGCCCAGCATGGGCAGAAGCTGTTGCAGAGTCAACATTTTGAATTCTGGAATGTCCAGAAATGTGTTTAGAATAGACAGGTCCAGTATTGGTCTCTAGGCTTTGTCTTTTCTGGGTACCAAGAAAAGTCTTGAGTAAAATCTTTGTCCCTGCTCTTGCTGTGGTACTTGCTGAATGGCCCTCATGTCCATGAGGGATGAAACTTGTTTTTGTGCCTCTGCCCACAGATTGTGTGGCAGGTCTGGCATACCTTTTGCCCTTGGCAGGGTGTGAAAGTGGAACCTGTAGCCCTGGGACACTATATTCAAGACCCATTTGTCCTGGGTCATCATGTGCCAATTTTGAGAAAAAAGAAGTGCTAGTTTTCCCTCTAAGGGGGCTGCCAAAAGACAAGTGCTTGGTGCTGGCAGAGGAAAGTCATTGGGACTGTTTCTTATATGGCTGTGATTTGTCTTCTCCGCCGTTGGAGGTAGAAGCACCCCACTGCTTCTGCCTGTATGAGCCCTGGGGCTGGGATTTGCCTCTGGGGTATCTGTATCTGCCTCTTTGTGGCCTGTCTGACACTGGAAAGGACCAATTCTTTGTAGGCCAGTTCCTGCTAAATCTGGGTGGCTGTACCTGTAAGAAATCCTTTACAGTTTGCATAGATTTAGCTTTGTCCTCCATTTTCTTCAAAACCTCCACTGCTTTAACACCAAATAAGGTATCATGCTGTAAGGGCACATCTAATAATTTTGCTTTAACATGATCAGGCAGATTCTGTTCCTTTAACCAAGCATGCCTCCTAATGACAGAACCCGTAACTGCAGCCCTGCAAGAGGCCTCCAGAGAATCAAAACCACATTGCAATGTATGCTTTCCCACTTGTTCAGTTGCATGCAATAAATCCTGCCATTTCCTTATTTTCTGCACAATCAGGATTTGACATTTTCTGTTTTAACAGTGACATTAAGTATTGCTGATATTTAAGCATATGAAATTGACAATTTAAAGCCCTCACAGCCAAAGTAGCAGAAGTGTAAATCTTTTTTCCCCATCTGTGCAGTGCCCTTGAATCTCTATCAGAGGGGATAGGGTTTTTTGCAGTAGAAGCTTTGACCCCCCCCCCTTTGGGACCCTGAGAAATAGTTTCTGGATCAGCAGCAGGGTTTTTATAAAGAAATTTATGTGAGTCTGGAACCCTAGTATCTGTCTGGTTTAACAGGGGCAGGAGGTAGAGAGTCAGGGAAAGTCCGGACTCTGAAAACATATCATCTACAATGTCTAACACAGGAGGAATGATAAAGGCCTGTGCTGAGGAAGTAAAAGAAAATCTCTAAGCCTTTTCTTAGATTCTGAATAGTCTTGGCTCTCCCAGTGGAAGTGCTCCCTCATGGTATGTAGGGTTTCCCCAAAAGAATAATCCTCAGGCGGTGAGGCTGAAGGGATAGATTTTTCGGCATCAGAATCCTTGTTAGGAGGAAGAGAGTATCCCTGTTCAGAAGAGGAGTCAGAGGAAATGGAAACCTGATCTGAAGATTCATATTCTATTTCTTGCCTAGGCCTAGTCAGGAGGGGGATGGGAACCCCTGATGAAGGTAATTAGGTCTTCGGCCATTTTGAGCATCTGTTTTTTAGGCATGGTAGTCTGTCCAGCAGAATGCTGTACTTGTTTCTTTGTCTTTAATACTGCTTTTGTCTTTGCTTTGGAAGCTGAAGTAGGCTTTACATATAACTGTGTAGGTCTGAAAATACCCTCAGAAGCCGATGCCTGCTCAGTGGCTACGGACCCATCTGTGGGAATAGTTTCCGAGAGTCCAATACCTTGAGTATCCAGAGGCCTAGCTGGTTCCACGTGGGATTAGTCAGTGGCCTGTGGCTCTGAGGTAGCGGGCGCCAGAGGCTGCGAAAGCACCTCACTGAGAACCGGTGACTGGCTTAGCGGAAGCCTAATCTGTTTTGGACCTCGGATGCCTGTCTTTTTCTTTTTCCTTGCGTTTTTTATAAACTCCAGTCGTCGGCTGTTCCAAAAGCATTATATAATTGAATCTTCGGCCAAAGTAATGAAAGGCAAAATTGAACCGACGCTTAATAGTGCGTTGGTTAAATCTAGCACAAAACTGACAGCTAGCAACGTTGTGATCAGGGCACAGGCAAAGAATACAGTAAGAATGAAAATCCTTATGAGGTATTCGCTTCCCACAAGAAATACAATTGTTACCTTTTTCTGACATCGGTCTGCAGCAAGAAAAAAAAAAGTTTCCCCAACGGGGTACTTAGCTTTAATGAAGACTTCGGATCTGAAATTCACTTTTGAAAATCTCAGGAGTCGGCCAACCGGCACTTGCGAACTGCTTTTGTTTCGGGCACTGCGCAGCAAGAAAGACTGAAGAAAATGGCATCGGCTGCATATTTTATACCCCTGGCGCACTGACATCAGGGAAGAGGCGACAGCAACAGACGCCGGACCTAGACTTTGGAATTCAGGCCGACTGCGGATAGCCTGCCAGCAGGATAACCCAAGTGTAATGACTGCAACAGTGAAACACGATTAACATCCTACAAGGGGAGATAAACCCACCACTTCTAATAGTTGTTTGTTACAAACCTGGGGGGGGGGGGTGAAGTAAATTAAAAATGGTATTAACTGCCCACCACATTTTGAACTTGTAGAACTTTTTGGATGCTTTCATAATTTTTACAAATACATGCCCAGAACACTGAAACAGCACACCCAGTTTCCTACTGGTAAATAGGAGGACTGACTGCAGTGTGATTATGCAAAAGAACTCTTTTGGGACAAATTTCTTTTGGAGAGGCGGTACCAAAAAGAACCTAAAATAATATCCTTGTCTTTGCCAAGTTGCTGGGATCTCCTGAAATAACTCAATCTCTCTTTTTCAGAACCTGCTGCACTTCCTTACAGGGTAATATACTAGGTAAGGGTAAAGATGGAATGAATTATACATTTCAATATTTTATTACGGTACTTTAAAATATATAATACATACCATGACACTGGACAATCAAAGATGCTGAAATTTGGATAACTTTCTCCTTTACATGGTCATAATACAGCCCAAAAGCACTATATCTCTATGTACATAGAGCATCTACATACGGTAATTCAGTGCCTTTAGGTATAATGTCAAGGATGTAAAGGTCTGTTTCCCTAGCCTGCCCAAAACCCTCTATTCGTCCTGGGGACTGACTATCCTGTTTAATTTCCTCGGGCTGTCCCATACTACCTTTACTGTCTCTCCAAAATTATTAACATGAAGATGAACCACCCTGCTGCTCCCTACTGTTTGTACACTGAATTACAGTTTCTCCCTGCTGCTTCTTACTCTGACACAAATTACAGTTTGTCCCTGCCCAAATTGTAAAAGCTAAGGTTTTGAAATTCTAACCTACCTATGGTCATTGACCTGTAACTCACAGTCAGAAGACTAAGAGAAAAGTGACTTGCTACAGGTTCCCAAGTCACAAAGCTCCACTGCTGACTGACTGGTTCCCTCTTCTAGCTAATCTGCTATAACCCCGCCCACCCAGGTTCTCTCCCCCTCCCCATCAGTCTTAGAAGTGTGGAAAGCTCTGAACTGTGAGAAATGAGCTTTTGATCAAATAAGGGAAGAAAAAAAGGTTGTGGCACTAGACCACCTTTAGTGAGCCGTCTTAAGAGCTTTTCCCCCCATAAGAGACCTGCAAAATAAATACCTTAAAAATGTGGGTCTAAGGCTTAAATAACTGGCACAAAGAGCAAATAAACACACTCTGAGCTGCAGTACACTCCTGACCAAATAACTATGCATTTCTTCATATCTTAGTAAATCACCCAAACAGTATCCTGAAACAACCCCCCCCTCCCCCCAAGTCATTCATGTTGAAACCACAGAACAGGAATTAGCATCTCAATCAGGCTGGCTACAGAAGTTGTGGGGATCTTGAGACAGTGTAAGAACTAACTTATGCTGTCTGCCAGTCATCTACTTTTCAAACAGCGTGTGTGAGAGATGTACATTTTATTTTATATATATATATATATATATATATATATATCTATATATATCTATATCTATATATATCTATCTATATCTATATCTATCTATATCTATCTATATCTATATCTATCTATATCTATATCTATCTATATCTATATCTATCTATATCTATATCTATATATCTATATATATCTATATCTATATATCTATATCTATATCTATATCTATCTATATCTATCTATATCTATCTATATATCTATATCTATATCTATCTATATATCTATATATCTATCTATATATCTATATATCTATATATATATCATCTATATATCTATATATATCTATATATCTATATATCTATATATCTATATATATCTATATATCTATATCTATATAAATAATATATATATATATATATATCCTTAAAGGCAAAAATCTCGCACAGTAAACTCAAGACAACAAAAGGGTCAACACGCCACACCTCACCAAAGCTATCACAATACACAATCCATCATATTCCGATGTTCTAAAGATTAACTGGCTTAAACCTCAAAGACCACCAAAATGCAACACAGGCATAAAGCACACCCGGCAAGTTATGCCTACCAACTCACACAAAGCAAGGAGTTCCAAAAGTCACAGACACTGAGCTCCGTAAGGCAATCATCTAGCAAAAAGTACAGTTTTGTACCTACCATAAATGTAGATGTTAGAGTGTACACCCTGCTGCAGTCATCACACTTGGGTTATCCTGTCGTCAGGCGGTCCCGCAGCCGGCTGGAATTCCAAAGTCTTGGTCCGGCGTCGGTTGCTGTCACTTCTTCCCTGACGTCAGTGCGCCAGGGCTATATATAATGCAACAGACGCCATTTTCTTCAGTTTTTCTTGCCCCAGATGTCAGGTGCCCCCAAAAAGGTTGTCAGTAATTAGTACCAAATTGAGTAAACTTACACAAACACAAAATCCCTTCAGCTATAAGCAAATACATCAGGAAGGTATTGAAAAGATTTAGCCAGTAGGTCAGAGGGGATGGAAGGAGGGTAACCTGGACTGCAGCAGGGTGTACACTCAAACATCTACATTTATGGTAGGTACAAAAAGTACAGTTTTGTACCTACCATAAATGTAGATGTTAGAGTGCTAATACAGCTGCAGTCATAACAGATGGGTTCTCCTGCCGTCAGGCGGGTCCTCAGTCGGCCGAATTCCAAAATCTAGGTCCGGCGTCGGTTGTCGTCACTTCTTCCCTGACGTCAGCGCGACAGGGGTATAAAAGAACCAGCCGACACCATTTTCTTCAGTTTTTCTTGCCCCAGATGTCAGGTGCCCCCAGAAGGAAGGCAATACATAAGTTTGTGTAATAATGCAGTGCAATATAATCAAAACACAGTGGTTGCAAGCAAATACATCATAAAAGAATACCCCAATCAGGTTGTATGAAGATGTGCTAGCCTATAGGCCTGTCCCAAGAGGGGAAGGAGGGAGGGAAACCTGGACTGCAGCTGTATTGGCACTCTAACATCTACATTTATGGTAGGTACAAAACTGTACTATGTTCATCGTGCACACAGCTGCAGTCATAACAGATGGGTAGAATCCCAAAGCTAAGAAAGGGGTGGTAGGCACTAGGTGGAACTAGGAGGAGCCAAAATGCCCTGCAAGACTGCAGTGGCAAAGCCTGCTCTAGATTTGGAGTATAATGGTAGGTTGTAGTGCTTGGAGAAGGTATGCACAGAACTCCAAGTGGCTGCTTCCAAAATATCCTTGATAGGAACTCCTCTGAGGAAGGCTGCAGAGGTGGCTGTGGCCCTGGTGGAATGAGCTCTAATGCCTGTAGGTACAGCTTTGCTATGAAAGGAATAGCAAAAGCGTATGCAGTGGGCTATCCATTTTGAGATTGTCTGTTTGGAGATTGGCTTTCCTTGAGCTCCTACCGCATAGGCCACAAAGAGCTGTTCTGATTTTCAGAAAGGCTTTGTTCTGTCCAAATAATAACGCAGTTGTTTGTGGATGTCCAAGGAATGTAGTAATCTCTCCCCTTTGTTTTGAGGATTAGGATAAAAAGTAGGTAAATGTATGGCTTGATTTAAAGCTACCCTGGATACCACTTTAGGCATAAAGGACGGGTTGGTTTGTAAAGAGACTCTGTCCTGATGGAAGATGATAAAAGGCTGGACAGCCATGAGAGCCTGTAGTTCTGAAACTCTATGAGCTGAGGTGATAGCCAGAAGGAAGGCTGTTTTCCATGACAAATACTGCAAATCTGATGAGGCAGCTGGCTCAAAAGGAGGCAAGGTCAGTTTTTCCAGAATGAAGTTAAGATCCCAAGCAGGTATTGGTTGTTTCCTTGGAGGTCTTAAATTTTTAGCCCCTCTGAGGAACTGTCTTAAGAGAGGGTGAGAGAATAAAGGTGGATCAGTGTTGTATTCTGCAGAAATGGCTGAGGCATGGATTTTGATGGAGAAAGAAAGTCCACTGCTTAGCAGTTCAGCCAAGTATTGTAGTATTTGAGGTAAATTCAGTTTTCCAGGGTCCTGGCCTTTTTTCTCATTCCAGACACAAAAACGTTTCATTTTGCTGAGTAAGCTTTTCTAGTTGATGGCCTTCTGGCCTCCAAAATGACATCCTGCACCTCCTTGGAGAGTAGGGCCTGCTGTGATGCTAAGGAATCTTCCATGCGGCTAGATTGAGTGTCTTTAGCTGACTGTGAAGAGTTTTGAAGCTGTGCTGAGTCAGAAGAGGCATTAGAGGCAGGGTCCATGGTGGGGAATGCGTCAGGCTCCTCAGGAGTGGGTACCAGTGTTGCCTTGTCCAGTCCGGAGCAATGAGGATCATCTTTGGTCTGTCTGCTCTGGTCTTCAATAAAACTTTGGGCAGCAGAGGAAGAGGTGGGAAGGCATAAACATCATTGATGTCCAACTGAAAGAGAGAGCGTCCACTCTCCAGGCCTTTGGATGGAAGATCCTTGAGCAGAATTTTGTCAACTGATGATTTTTGTGGGAGGCAGAGAGATCTATGTCTGGCCTTCCCCATTCTTGGATTATTTCTGTAAAAACTTTTGGATGCAACTTCCATTCGTGTGGGTCTGTCATATTCCTGCTTAGGTTGTCTGCCAGCGTGTTTTCCTTGCCTGGCAAGTACTGTGCTTGTAGTTCCATTTGTAAGTCCATGGCCATGTTCCAAAGTGACATGGCCAGTCTGCATAGGGGGTAAGAATGTGTTCCTCCCTGCTTGTTTATGTACCACATAACTGTGGTGTTGTCCGTTCTTATCAATAGTTGACCTGGTTGTAAGAGGTCCTTGAAAGCTATAATAGCATTTATTACTGCTAGCATTTCTTTTTGATTGATGTGAAGGTGCTTTTCTGTTTGGGACCACTTGCCCTGAATGCACCGATCTGTCATGTGCGCCCCCCAGGCATAGTCAGAGGGGTCTGTTGTGATGACTTGATTTGCTTGAGGCTTGCTGAATGGAAGACCTGTGTTTGTTTGACATGCTTGAGCCCACCACAGAAATTCATTTTGCAGACATGGAATTAGTGGTGTTATTGTTTCCAAACTGTGACTTTGTTGAGACCATATGTTTTTCAGGTACCATTGTAGTTTCCTCATATGCAGCTTTGCACATGGGATTAGTAAGATGCAAGATGCCATGAATCCCACAGCCTGCAGGATTTTCCTTACAGTCAGCCTGGTGCAATTTGCTAGTGTTATGAAGTATTGAATTAGCTGCCCCTGCTTCTCTGGCGTGAGGTAGGCCATCTGGGTGTTTGTGTCCAAATTGGCACCCAGGAAAAATATCTTCTGAGAGGGTATTAGCCTTGATTTCTTTTTGTTGACTGTGTATCCCAGAGAATTCAATAACATTATTACATAAGCCAGATGTTTCAGAAGAATGTGCTTGCTGTCCGCTTGGATCAGGCAGTCATCCAAATAGGGATATATTTGTATCCCTTGAAGTCGGCAATAGGCAATTACTGATGCCAGGCATTTCGTGAATACTCTGGGCGCAGTAGATAAGCCAAAGGGCAATGCAGAGAATTGATAATGGGTTGAACCTGCAAGAAATCTGAGGTACCTTCTGCAATTTTGTCTGATAGGGACATGCAGGTATGCCTCCTTGAGGTCCAATGTTACCAGCCAAGACTCCTTTGCCCAGCATGGGAAGAAGTTGCTGTAGAGTGAGCATCTTGAATTTTGGTACGAGTAGAAATGTGTTTAGGATGGATAGATCCAAAATAGGTCTCCAATCATTTCCCTTCCTTGGCACCAGAAATAGCCTGGAATAAAAACCTTGACCTTGTTAGATGCGTAGGTACCTCTTGAATAGCTTTCATGTTTATGAGATCTGTAATTTGTCTTTGTGCCTCTGCCCTTTGATTGTGTGGCAGGTTTGGCATGCCTCTCATTTTTGGAAGGGTGTGAAAATGGAATTTGTAGCCTCTGTTTATAATGTCCAGGATCCATTTGTCCTTTGTGACAATATGCCAATTTTTTGAAAATAATGCCAGCTTTCCTCCTAAGGGGGCTGTCATTTGCGACCTGGTTGGCATACAAAGGGGAAAGTCATTGGGTTTGCTTTCTGAAAGATTGTGAGTTGTCTTCACCACCTCTTTGTGTAGGAGCTTGCCATTGTCTGCCTCTATACGATCCTTGGGATTGTCCTCTGACCCTCGGGCGCCTGTATCTGCCTCTTTGGGGGTCTGTTTGTGGCAGGAAAGGACCAGTTTTTGGAAGGCCAATTTCTACTAAAACGTTTGAGTTGAACCTGTAGAAATTCTTTCACAGTTTGCATCGATTTAGCCTTTTCCTCCATTTTCCTTAATACCTCCTCAGCATTAGCACCAAATAGAACATCCTTTTGAAGAGGGGCGTCTAGTAATTTAGCTTTTACATGATCAGGCAAGGTTTGTTCCTTGAGCCAGGCATGCCTACGTATGACTGATCCTGTAACAGCAGCTCTACATGAGGCCTCTAGAGCATCAAAACCACATTTTAAGGTATGCTTACCCACTTGTCCTGCATTATGCATCAAATCCTGCAACCCCTTCAAGTCTGGTTGTTCAGGTTGTGACATTTTACTTTTCAATTGTGATAATAAAAATTGTTGGTATTTTAGTATATGAAAATGACAGTTTAAGGCCCTCTTGGATAAGGTAGCCGAAGTATATACTTCCCCCCCCCCCCCCACCTTTCTAAGGATCTGGAATCTCTCTCGGAAGGCAGTGGATTTTTAGCAATGGAGGCCTTAACTCCCTTGGGGCCCTGTGAGATGGTTTCTGGGTCAGCAGCATGGCTTTTGTATAGAAATTGGTGTAAGTCAGGGGACCCTGTAGTACCTGTCAGGCTTAACTGGAGCTGGAGGTAGAGAGTCCGGGTTAAGGCAGGCCTCAGAGTAAACATCATCTAGGATGTCCAAGACAGGAGGTATAGCCAGAGGCCTGTGCTGAGGAAGCAAGAGAAATTCCCTGAGCCTTTTCTTGGAATCTGAATAATCCTGGCCTTCCCAGTGGAAGTGTTCCCTTAAGGTATGCAAAGTTTCCCCAAATGAGTAATCCTCAGGGGGGGATACAGAAGGGATGGACTCCTCCGCATCAGAGTCTTCAAAAGGGGAGTAAGAATGTTCCTTATCAGAGTGCTCTGAAATAATGGAGCCCTGATCAGAGGAGGGGGAATCTTCCTCCACTCTAGGCCTTTTGTCCGGAGGGGGCTGAGAACCTCTGATAAGAGTAATTAAATCGTCAGCCATTTTAAGCATCTGTTTCTTAGGCATGGGGCCTGGAGATGGGCCCTGTGTAGCTGGTCTCTTAGAGTGCATGGTTGCTTTAGACTTTGTGAAAGCCTTGATGGAGAAAGAGGAGGAAGGTCTGAAGACACCTTGAGTGGAGGTGGACCTGTCCACATTCTGAGTTTCAACGTCGAGCGGCTTCAGTATCTGTAGTCGGGGTGTGGGCAGAGGAGCCTGCGACCTCGGGCACAGAAGACACAGTCAAAGACAGGTCGTCTGTGGTCAGGGGCTGCGTAGTCACCTCGCTGAGAACCGGACCACATTTAGTCGGCTTTGGCGTGGTGTCGGTAAAGGCCGCAGACCTCATGTGTCGGTCCTTGTCTTTGCTTTTTTTAGACCAAATCGGAGTATCCGACGACATAGTATAGTTAAATGCTTTCCCAAAATAATGCTGGGTGAACTCCGCCTGACGCTTAATAGTGCGTTTATTGAATGTAGCACAAAAGCGACAGACCGAGACGTTGTGGTCTAGGCATAAACAAGGTATACAGAGGGAATGGAAATCCTTATGCGGTATTTGTTTCCCACAAGAAATACAATTATTAACTTTGCCTGACATCGGTCTGAGGCAAGAAAAGTTTCCCCAACGGGGTACTTGGCTTTTAAGAAGACTTCGGTTTCCAAATTTTCGTAATCTCAGGAGCTGGCCGACCGGCACTTGCGAACTGCTTCTGCTTTGGGCATTGCGCGGCAAGAAAGACCAAAGAAAATGGCGTTGGCTGGTTCTTTTGTACCCCTGTCACGCTGATGTCAGGGAAGAAGTTACGACAACCGACGCCAGACCTAGACTTTGGAATTCAGCCGACCGAGGACCCACCTGACGGCAGGAGAACCCATCTGTTATGACTGCAGCTGTATGCACGATGAACATCTGTACTATGTTCATCATGTTACCCTGCTGCAGTCATCACACTTGGGTTGAATCCCAAAGCTAAGGATGGGTGGAGGTATCAGAGGGTTAGAGGAGGCTAGATGGCCCTGCAGAACTGCAGTGGCGAAGCCAGCCCTGGTCTTAGACTAAAGTGGTAAGTGATGGTGTTTGGTAAAGGTGTGTACTGAACTCCAAGTTGCAGCTTCCAAAATCTCCTTGGTTGGAACCCCCCTGAGAAAGGCTGTAGAAGTAGCTGTTTCCCTGGTAGAGTGGGGTCTAATGGTAGCAGGAACTGGTTTTCCATGATGGGTGTAGCAAAAACGTATGCAATGACCTATCCATTTGGAAATGGTTTGCTTTGATATAGCCTTCCCTTGAGAAGCTATAGCATAGGATACAAAGAGCTGGTCAGATTTTCTGAAAGCCCTAGTTTTGTCCAAGTAGTAACAAAGTTGCCTGTGAATGTCCAAGGAATGCAGGTGTCTCTCACCTTTGTTATGTGGATTTGGGAAGAAGGTGGGTAAGTGGATGGTTTGATTTAAAGCCACACTGGAAACCACCTTAGGCATAAAGGAAGGATTAGTTCGTAGAGAAACTCTGTCTTGATGAAAAATGAGGAAAGGATCCACTGCCATTAGTGCGTGTAGCTCGGAGACTCTTTTAGCTGAAGTTATTGCTAGCAGCAGGGCAGTCTTCCATGATAGGTACTGAAGATCTGCAGAGAAAGCTGGTTCAAAGGGAGGAAGCGTTAGTTTTTCCAGAAGAAAATTGAGGTCCCATGTTGGTGTAGGTGCTCTCCTGGGTGGTCTAATGTTTTTTGCCCCTCTGAGGAACTGCCTTAGAAGTGGATGCGAAAATAAGGGTGGATCCGTGTTGTAGTGGGCCGAAATAGCTGAAGCATGGATTTTAATGGAGGAGAAAGAAAGTCCTTTGTGCAACATCTCAGTTAAATACTGTAGAATGTGAGGCATGTGAGGCTGAATTTTGTCTTGGCCTTTAGATTGGTTCCAGGCACAAAACTTTTTCCATTTGTCCGAATAAGCCTTCCTGGTGCTTGGCCTCCTAGCTTCCAGAATAACATCCATAACTGCTTGGGAAAGAGGAGCTGGCTGGATGCTTAGTTGATTTGTCATGCAGCCAGATTTAAGGTTTTGAGCTGGCTGTGAAGAATCTGATTGTTTTGTTGTGTAAGTAAATGGGAAATTTGTGGTAATATCCATGGTGGGCCGTGGGCCATATTCTTCAATAGCTGGTACCAGTGCTGGCGTGGCCAGTCTGGGGCTATGAGAATCAGTTGTGGTCTCTCCTTTTTGACTTTCAGAAGCACCTTTGTGAGGAGAGGCAATGGAGGGAAGGTATATACTGTCAGGCTTGATGGTGAAGTGCCCTTGTACAAAATTTTGTTAGTCGATAGTTTTGAGGGCTGGCAAACAGGTCTATGTCTGGAAGGCCCCATTTTTGCGTTATGATTGTAAATACTTGTGGATCTAGTTTCCACTCATGGGGATCCATGATGTTTCTGCTGAGGTCGTCTGCCAATGTATTCTTCTGTCCTGGCAGGAAATGAGCTTATAACTGAACTTGGTAAGCCAGAGCTGTGTTCCATAAGGTCATTGCTCGCCTGCACAGAGGGTAGGAGTGAGTACCCCCTTGTTTATGTACCACATTACTGCGGTGTTGTCCGTCTTTATTGTCAGTTGTCCTGGATGTAATAGATCCTTGAAGGCTGTCAGAGCTTTCTGTACAGCTAGCATCTCTTTTTGATTGATGTGCAGATTCCTTTGATCTGCAGTCCATACGCCTTGAACGCACTGTCCTGCCATGTGAGCCCCCCAGGCGTAATCTGATGCATCTGTTGTGATAGTTTGCCTGGCTGGGGACAAGGTGAAAGGCTGACCCTTGTTGAGGTGACATGCCTGTGACCACCACAGAAACTCCTGTTGTAGGCAGGGAATGAGAGATACCATTGTGTCCAAGCTGTGGCTGTGTTGAGACCATACGCTTTTTAGGTACCACTGTAATTTCCTCATATGCAGCTTTGCAAATGGTATTAGTAGTATGCAAGATGCCATGAAGCCCAAGGCCTGCAGAATTTTTCTTGCAGTTAATTGGGCCTTTGTTTTGAAATATTGAGTCAGTTGAAGTTGTTTGTCTGGCGTCAGATAAGCCTTCTGGGCCATTGTATTCAAGCTGGCACCCAGGAATGTCATACTTTGTGAGGGTACTAGTTTTGACTTCTTTTCGTTTACTGTGTACCCCAGGCAATTTAGTAGATGTTTCACAAAAGCCAGATGATGTAATAGAATGTCCTTGCTTTCTGCTTGGATGAGGCAGTCGTCCAGGTATGGGTATATTTGAATTCCTCTTTGTCTGCAGTATGCAATTACTGGTGCCAGGCATTTTGTGAAGACTGTGGGCGCAGTAGATAAGCCAAAGGGCAGTGCAGAGAATTGGTAATGGATTGAACCTGCAATGAAACGGAGGTATCTTCTGCAACTTTGTCTGATAGGGACATGCAGGTATGCCTCCTTGAGGTCCAACTTTACTAGCCATGCTTCCTTGCCCAACATGGGAAGAAGCTGCTGTAGTGTTAGCATCTTGAATTTGGGTACTTGCAAGTAAGTGTTTAGAATTGAAAGGTCCAGAATTGGTCTCCAGGCATTGTCCTTTCTGGGCACTAGAAAGAGTCTTGAGTAAAATCCTTGACCTTGCTCTAGAGTAGGTACCAGTTGAATGACTCATGTCCATGAGAGCTGTAATTTGTTTGTGTGCCTCTGCCCATTGATTTTGTGGCAGGTTTGGCATGCCTCTTTTCATTGGCAAGGTGTGAAAATGGAATCTGTATCCTTGTAAAATTATGTCTAGGACCCATTTGTCCTTTATGACAATGTGCCAGTTGTCTGAAAAAAGTGCGAGTTTTCCTCCCAAGGGGGCTGCCAAGAGTGTTGCTTGGCCAGATGAGGTGCAAGTCATTGAGTTTGCCTTCTGGTAGATTGGGACCTGTTTTCTCCTCCCTTCTGTGTTGTAGCGCCCCATTGATGAGGTTTGTACTGGGCTTGTGGTTGTCTTCTGCCCCTTGGGCATCTGTAGCTGGAAAGGACCAATTTTTTGTTGGCCAGTTTCTGCTGAAGCGAGGGGGCTGTACCTGTAGGAAATCTTTGACTGCATAGATTTTGCCTTATCCTCCATTTTCTTTAAGACGACTTCTGCTTTAACTCCAAAAAGAACATCCTGCTGTAAGGGAGCATCTAGACGTTTTGCTTTAACATGATCAGGTAGAGTTTGTTCCTTTAACCAAGCATGCCTACGTATAACAGATATAACAGACCCAGTGACAGCTGCCCTGCAGGAGGCCTCCAAAGAATCAAACCCACATTGTAAGGTATGTTTGCCCACCTGTTCAGTGGCATGCAACAGATACTGCATTTCTTTCAATTCAGATTGTTGAGGGAGAGTGGTCATTTTTTGCTTTAACTGAGAGATTAGTAATTGCTGATATGCAAGCATGTGAAATTGGCAATTAAGTGCCCTCATAGCTAGAGTGGCTGAGGTTTAAACCTTTTTCCCCCACCTGCCTAGTGCTCTGGAATCCCTCTCAGAAGGTACAGGATTTTTAGCCATAGAAGCCTTAGCCCCCTTGGGACCCTGGAAGATGGTCTCTGGGTCAGCAACAGGGCTTTTGTAAAGAAATTTGTGGGAATCAGGCACTCTGTCAGGCTTAGCAGGAGGTAGAGAATCAGGGTTAAAACTGGATTCTAAATAAACTCATCCACAATGTCTAAAACTGGTGGGATGGCAAGTGGTCTGTGTTGGGGGAGTAAAAGAAACTCTCTGAGCCTTTTCTTCGAGTCAGAGTAATCCTGACCTTCCCAGTGAAAATATTCCCTCATAGTGTGTAAAGTTTCCCCAAAGGAGTAGTCTTCAGGAGGAGAGGCTGAGGGAATGGAATCCTCAGCATCAGAATCTTCATAAGGGGAGAAAGAGAAATCTTGGTCCTCAGAGGAGTCTGAAGAAATGGACACTTGTTCAGGGGATACATAATCTTCCTCTTGTCTAGGCCTTTTGTCAGGAGGTGGCTGGGAACCCCTGATTTAAGTGATCAAATCTTCAGCCATTTTGAGCTTCTGTTTCTTAGGCATGGGGCCTTGAACAGGGGACTGAAGTGCAGTCTTTTTAGATTTAATAGGAGTCTTCGCCTTAGAATACGATTTAATGGTGAGCGTAGTCGGTCTGAAAACGCCTTCAGAAACAGATGGCGTTTCTGCAGCACTGACATCTTTTTCAGTAATGTCGTCGGTAGGGCCTGAACTAAATGGCTGCGTTGGCCTGGTACATTCCGTCAAAAATTCTGAAGCTGTCTAGGGTTCCAGATCTGCGGTAGTCAGGGGCTGCGTCGGAGCCTCACTGAGGACCGGAGAACCGGAGACCGGACCAGCCGAGGCCTCGGAATCTGGCTTAGGCCTGGGCTGTCTGCCCTTATCCTTGTGTTTTTTGCAACCGGTAGTCGGTTGCTCCGACGGCATGATGTAGTTAAATTTCCTACCGAAGTAGTGTCGTGCGAAATCAAAGCATCTTTTAATAGTACGCTTATTAAATCTAGCACAAAAACGACAACTAGTGACGTCGTGGTCTGGGCCTAGGCAAGGTATGCAATAAGAATGAAAATCTTTATGAGGTATTTGCTTCCCACAAGAAATACAATTGTTAACTTTTTCTGACATCGGTCTGAGGCAAGAAAAGTTTCCCCCACAGGGTACTGAGCTTTATAGAAGACTTCGGTCTGAAATTCGAATTAAAAAATCTCAGTAGTCGGCTGACCGGCACTTGCAAACTGCTTCAGGCACCGCGCGGCAAGAAAGACTGAAGAAAACTGCATCGGTTGCATTATATATACCCCTGGCGCACTGACGTCAGGGAAGAAGCGACAGCAACCGACGCCGGACCAAGACTTTGGAATTCCAGCCGACTGCGGGACCGCCTGACGACAGGATAACCCAAGTGTGATGACTGCAGCAGGGTAACACGATGAGCATCAAACATTCCAGTTATAGACGACTCCACTAAAAGACAAAGCAGCACAAGGAAAGAGTGATAGTTACTTGTTTGGTGTGGTGCCAAGATCAGTCAAATCACACATGCAATCAAGTCATTGAGCAACAAATATCGGTATAGGACTCCGTCATAGTACATTGTAAGTGTCAAATGACTTCAGGTGTACCTCCTTAAGCTATATGAACAGAAAGTAATTAATGAGTTCTCTAACTGGGTTCCAAGATGAGCCTTGCATCAAGCAGCATTCTACCTTCTCCAAGGATAATGCCACAATATCAGCTAAAAATAATTATTGACTTCAATAATTTAAGTTTTTGGTGTCATTCAAAGAGGGTCCAATATCTGTCAGCCTGTGAGGATATGAACAGACCATACTGCTTCACAAGGGATGGCCTGAATCTGTCCCCACTAAGGTTTCCATTATTGGCCAAGACCTCGTCCACCCCCATAGTGCCTTTTTAAGCAGTGTCAACCAGACAAACCTACCAACATAATGAAATAAGCAAAGGAAAATATGAAGGTGTTACTTTTCGATCCTAGGAGCCTAAACAAGAACCTCCACTCCCTACAAGTCCTCCTCACCCTGGAGGATGCAGACATCTGTGTAGTAACTGAAACATGGTTTAAAATGGTAGAGAGTATTCCAGATGTGCAGGGCTATAACACTTTCTACACATTTAAATCAGTTACTGCACAGGAGGGAAAAAAAGTGGAGATGTCAATCTCCATTCAAGAGACTTGCATCAAGGCTGGTAAATCAGTATGATTCATAAGAGCTTCACGTCCAAATAACCATCAGAAAGGCCCCATACCATATACTAGCTAGCTACACAACTCCCTCTATGACCCATGAAAGTCACACCTACCTACTGGAGCTGAAATAACTCCGTATTAAACCCAATACCATTTTCCTAGGTGAT
Organism: Protopterus annectens; assembly: GCF_019279795.1. Taxonomy (NCBI): domain Eukaryota; kingdom Metazoa; phylum Chordata; order Ceratodontiformes; family Protopteridae; genus Protopterus; species Protopterus annectens. The sequence continues at coordinate 1,057,340,448 of NC_056747.1, read as the reverse complement.
CTAAACCAACTATAAACTGGCAATGCTATAACACTACTAATGCACATGCACAGAGATTCCTGGACTTTGCCTTTGCACAATCAGAGTACCCACTAGGAGAAACATCTAGGATCTGGTCCCCGCTAATGTGGGGGTATCTTGCACCATCCCTCGCATACCTTCATCACTTAAGTCGGACTATAATGCAGTCTCCTTAAAAATAAAATTGAAAGTAGAGACCCCTTCCACTCAAAAAACCTTTAAACGTTTTTGTAAGAGACGCTACCTACTCCTAAGTGATACATTGGCAAAACTCAAATCCCCACCAAACCAAGTTAACTCCGCTGAATACACCAAAACGTACACCACATTGTACCAGCATGTAAACAGCTGCATATATGCAGATGTCCCCTGTAGAAACAAGTTGAAGGCAGACTTCAGAAACCCCCCTATGTTGTAACCTTATCAACAAGCTTTACAATAAAAAGAAGAGAACTGTTATGTAAAGTAATGTCTTTCGGCTTTTCCCAGTTAGGGGTTGCCACGGCAGATCACCGGTCCACTTATGATTGGCAGTGGATTTTTAACAGTGTCGAGTTGCCAGCCTGGCACCCAACCTTCAAAGAAGGCACACCCATTCATGCATGCACCTACCCGCATGTCTTTAAAAGTTCACTCGACCACAGGAAGGACATGCACAGAAAGCGCTCCAGCTGAGAATTGAACAGGAGAGCCTCTTGCTGTGAGGCAACAACGCTAGCTGCGGCACCACCGTGAACTGTGACCAAAAGTAAGAAAAGTAATTCTCTGAATGAGAGAGTCCTCGGCACTGAAACAAACAACTCAGGAGCTTAATAAACTCCACCAAAGCCAAGTCTGAAGTTTAAAATAGCCACTCAGGCCAAAGAGAATCATAAGACCCTTTTTTTAGTTATGTTCATAATTTTAGAAGCAAGAAGCAGCAATGCGCTGAGCAGACTGTGAATGATGTTACCAACACTGATGCAGAAGATATGGCAAACCTACTTGGCCAACAGATTCATCTCAAACTTTACCCCTTTCTCCCCTCTATCTACATGAAAAAATATTCCTGAAACAGACTCACCCTCAGCTATCGTACAAGATCTAGTCCTGAAAGTACCATTAACAGCTAAACCTAGTGCACTGATAGGTCCAGACAATATCCCTGGATGCATTTTAAATAGCATGAAGCACAATTTAGCTACCTCCAACAACACTGTTCAACCTCAGCCTCCATACAAATTTTGTACCAAGAAAATGGAGAACAGCTAAGGGAGGACCTTCCACATACCTCCAGGCATTCACAAACCCATAAGTCTAAATAGCCGGAAATGCAAAACCATAGAAGGACTTGTGGAACAAATCAATAAGGACATAGGAAACCTTCAAACACTGGACCCATCTTAGTTTAGGTTGGTTAAGGCCAGGTTATACTTACCTAGTGAAATTCTTTGGAAAGGTCACCAAAGCAATAAACGAGGTTAAAACAGTATACACCGCATACCTCAACCTTGTCAAGTCTTTGGATACAATCCCCCAACTTTGCCATAGTAGAAAAACTAAACTGGGAATAAATCCCAATGTCACCAGCTGGACTGCCAGCTGACTCACAAAATAAGACAAAGGACAGTAAAACTTGGGGAAAGCTACTTCCACAAAGAGACCAGTCACCAGTGGAGTCCCACAGGGTTCTGTGCTGGCACCTCCCCTGTTTGGCATCTACTTCCCTGAAGTAAACGCCAATACCAAAAGGCTCTGGGTAAATAAGTTTGCAGATGACTGTAAGCTAGGAGCAGTTACTGAATCCCCAAATGGCTTAGGTTCATAGGCTGGTACTAGGCTATCGGCCCTAGGGCCTATACAAGCCTAGCCATAGCAATTCCTTGGATATTTCTTCCCACAATATTTACTTCTCTGGACCCCCGTCTACAAGGGAAACTGACATGATCCCCAGGGTGAATTTTCCATCTCCAATCCAATCATCCAGGTTCCTTTTGAAGAGGGCCAAGGAGGCACTCTGCTTGACATGTATGGGCAGTCTATTCCAAAGTATGGGGAGTCTCTGGGTCAGAAACCTATCCCTCCAGCATGTTTTGCTCATTGTGATGACAAGGTTTAGATCCCTGAAGCGTGTGGCTCTGAGGGAATGGGATTTCTTTAAGTGGAGCATGTCCAACAGCTCAGGGTTTGACATGGCCTTGTATGTTAAGCAGAGATTGCCTCTGAGTAGACAATTTGTCACAGAGTATAGCTGGAGTTTTTTTTTTTTTTTTTTTTTTTTTTTTTTAAGACGGTCAGCATATGGCATCTGCTTTAGGGCTGTGATTCTTTTAGTGAGGTATTTCTGTGGCCTTTCCAGCTGTTGCAGATGTCTTGTGATGTACATACCAAATGGGGCATTATACTCTATAATGGGTCTAATGAGGGATGAGTACAGTGGGACAATGACCTCTTTTTTCTGGATGAAAAGCCCTTAGTGATGGGGTGTGCCACATAGAAGGATTTCCTGACTGTTGTGGCGATGTGGTTATCGAAAGTGAGACCACTGTTCACCTGTGTCCCCAAGTCTCTCATCACACTTTCGATGTTTAGTATACCGCCACCTATGTGGTAATTCATGGGTACATTTTTTTTTCCAAAGGGGATAACTATACATTTCTTGGCATTAAGCTTGAGCCCATGGCTCTGGCACCAGGCATCTGTTTCTGTAATGCCCTTTTGTAGAATACCCACATCATTTGGGGATTCAATAATGGCTCCCAGTTTGCAGTCATCTGCTAACTTTGTTAGCCAGAGTCCCTTAGTGTTGGCCTGTACTTTAGAAAAGTAGATGCCAAACAAGAGTGGTCCTAGGACTGAACCCTGAGGTACTCCACTTGTCTGGAGCTGGATTTGGAGTAGGCTACTTTTACAGTCTGGGTTCTGTCAGTAAGCCAATTGGCAACCCATCAAATGATGTAGGGATTTATGCCCAGCTTAGTAAGTTTATCTATGATTCCAGAGTGGGGGATAGTGTTGAAGGCCTTGGCGAGGTCCAGATAGGCTGTTTGGACTGCCTTACCCTCGTCCACAGCTCTGGAGACTGATTTGAAGAAGTCAATCAGATTCAGGAGACAAGATTGGCCCTTCAAAAACCCAAACTGGGTGGGGTCCAGTGTCTGAAGGTTGCCAATGTCTTTGTTTACAAGTTCCATGATAATGCATTCCATGCCCTTGCAGATCAGGCTTGTCAGACTGATGGGACGGTATTTCCCAGGATCTAAGGCGGATCCCCCCTTGTGGAGTGGAATAACTGTAGCTGTGCGCCACTCAGTGGGCATGAAGCCTGAGGTAAGGCTATGATTAAACATGACACTTAGGTGAGGTGCCAGTTCATTTTGTAGTTCATGTAGTACACAGCCTGGGATGTCATCTGGTCCCATGGATGCTGTATTCTTAGCTTTGGAGAGTGCGGTTTCCAACTGTGTGGCCGTGATTACCAGAATTTTGCAATCTTTTGGTATTGAGATGGGCCCTTTAGGGGGTGAGGGAGGGGTGAACTTGGCACTAAATCGATCTGCCAGGATATTGGCAATATCCTTGGGATCAGTATATTTAATGCCATTCTGTTGTAGCTCAGAGCAGATCGGAGCATTGCCACTTAGATTCTTGACATAACTATAGAATGCCTTGTGGTTGTCTTTGAAATCTTTGGCAATTTTATTTTCGTAACTAGTTTTTGAGGATTTTATGAGGGATCTCAGCTTCTTACACAGACTGGTGAGGGAGTTTTTTGCATCCTGGGATTTTCCTCTTTTCTGCAACAGTTTTGTTTACAGCAGGGGACCACCACATTGGCTTCCTTTTTTTTGGAGAAGTGCATCTTGGTTCTATTTGGGATGGCACGATTCATGCACTAGTGGATGTGCTCGTACAGTGCCTTAGTGTAGGATTCTGCAGTCGAACTTTCAGATCCCGTCTGCATGGGTGTCATGAAGTTTGTCACTTCTGACTTCAGTAGCATGAAGTTGGCTTTGGAGAAGTTTAATGAGGTTTCCTTACTGAGGGTGGGGGTGGGGGTGGGATGTGGATGTCAGGGGTGATTTGCTTATGGTCAGACCTGACCAATGAGGGGGTGACCACTGGTGTGGAGCATCTATCTCTGATGTTGGTAATGACCAGGTCTAGGATATTGGAGCCCCTGGTGAGACACTGTATTAGCTGATCCAGGGCGTTGGAATTTATGAATTCCAAGAACCATTTGGAAAAGGAGTTGGTACCCCAGTAGTTTTCCCAGTTAATGGCAGGGTAGTTGAAATCACCCAGTATTAGGGTGTTTGGTTGTATCTTAATATTTTCCAATATGTTTAGAAAGGTGTAGTGAGTATCTTGGGACATGGTGGGGGATCTGTAGCAAGCTACAATTTGGATTCCAGTCTTACCTACCGTTAGTTGCACCTGGAGAATTTCAAATGCATTGTGTTGGGCAACTAGTCTGGAAGTGTGAATATCCTTGGTGAATATGGACACTCCTCCACCTTTAGTGTTTCGGTCTTGGTTTTGTGGCCGGAAAGTGTGGCAAGAGTTGTAGCCTGGTACTGCAGAGGTGCTCTCTGGTGCCTTGAACCAGGTCTCAGTTACTGCACAGATATCTATATTCTCCATTTTTAGGAGTAACTCGAGAGAGTGCATTTTGAGGTTTAGACTTCTAGCACTGAGTAGCATTACCTTCAGATTTTGCATGCTTGTATCTGTTACAGTGGTGGTTTTATCCTTTGAACCTTGCCTAAAAAAGGCACTATAGGGGTGGCAAGAGCTTTAGCCAGTAACCTGAATCCCAGGAGTGACAGGTGCAGACCATCTCTGGCAAAGCATCGTGGTTTGTCGATCATGTCTTCCTAGGCAGAGAGATACTAGATCCCCTTTGAATGACACCAGAAGCTTAGCCAATTGTTGAAGTCAATCATTTTGTCCTTATACTGTGGTATCATTCTGGGCGAAGGCAGGATGCTTCTCAGGGCTAGGGTCATACCTGCCTGGGCCACATGATCAGAGAGCTCTTCCATGTCTTTTCATGTAGTCCAGGGATGCACGTCTCAAGTCATTCACTCCAACATGGACAATGACAGAGTGGTATTTGTACTTGTTGTGGAGTGACTTGAGTGCATGCGTTATGTGGCGGATCCTAGCACCAGACAGGCTGCTGACTGTAATTTTCTCCTTATTCAGCCTGGTGAGTGGGACATCAGTGTGCCTGACTAGATTCACCTATGACCAAAGTGTTGGGTACATTTGTCTTGCCTTAGGGGCTGTTGTTGGGTGGCACACTGGTGTTGTGAGCTATGTATCACTTTGGTTGTGACTGGTGTTTGTTTGCATTTCAGCTTCAGAGGTCCTTGTTGCTTGGGCAGGTTAATGTTAAGGGCCTCCGCATATGTGGGTTTAGTGTTGTTATGTGTGGGTGTTATTGGTCTGGGTTTTGAAGGGAGGTGTAGTGCAGGTGTTAACCTTCTCCTCTTGACTGTCTAGCACAATCTTGGCCGGAGACAGCTTTGCTTCCAGTTTGGCTATGTAAGTGCATCTCTCGCAGGTTGTAGTGGTGGTAAGAAGAGAGGATTATCTGTGTACACGAGGCAGTTGCCGCATTGCCCCAGTATGCCCAGATTCATCAGGTGGACAGGAGAAATCACCGGAAGCTGACCCTTGGACATGCCTGTTTAGGTGCTTTTTTTGTAAAGTATAAGAGCTGTTTTCCCTTACCTTTGGAAGGTAATTTGCAATTATAGGCTGTTTAGTGCCTACGATTAATTTCTCCTTAATGACAAGGAGAGTTGAGTGCTTGCATCAGTTTCAAGCTTCCTAGTGCTTTCCAGCAGGTTCTAGAGCAAGTACTAGTCATAGGGGTTCAGATTTTAGTGCTACTGCTGAGAAACCAGCTAGTTCTAAGGGAAAATTTGAATAGCAGACTTTCTGGCACCTGAAATAGTTTAATTGTAGCCTCGCAGTGCTGCACGATGCAAAAAATGTGCAAACACAAGTGTTTTTAAACCAGAAAGTTGAAAGGGACAGAAATCAGCCCAAAAAGGCTAATACAATTACAATTTCAGAGCTGGAAACCACTTATCTAGCGTTAGATAGGCAGTACAATGCTCACCACTCCCACTGGTAAGCAGCAGGACTTCTCTACCACAGCAAGGTCTGGATAGTTCTGAACACAGAAAATAAAGTCCCGAGACAAGCAAAGCCTGGGATATGGACTGGCTAGGAAAGGTGGGAAACGAAGAAGACAGTATTTTTTTTTGTTAAAACAGGCTAAACAATACAATAATACAGTAAATAAGCACAGAAAAGGCTAACACACTTGAGTGTGTAGTCCTAAACAGTAAATGCAATTAAAACACTACAAAATTAGCATTTTAAAACTTTTTAAATGAAGCAAAGCAAATGCACAACTGAAAAACGATTTAAGAGGCAGTAATACAGCAGAATAAGTAGCTAGTCTACATATACAGAGAAGTCTATATACCCAGAAAAGCAGCTAAAACACAAAATATTCAGGTGCAGTGCAACCTAGAGCACTTGAGTTGTAGCAATATTAAGGCAATTACAGTTAAAATAAATGCTCTAAATATACACTACAATTCCAAAATGTTTGAGAAGCACAGTCAGAACACAAGGAGGTTAAGGGAAAAAGGAGAAACAGAAGGCCTTCTCAGATGTTCTCTCTGTAATAGGTAGAATGAGCTAATGACACTAGACTGGGAGGAGTGTCCCAGATCAAATTTACAGTAGGGGCGGGCAACTGCAAAGCCACCAAGTATAACAACAAGACACCAACAGGGAAGGAGGGTGGGGACCAATACTAAAGCTATTAGCCTACACTCTTTAGACAGTAAACACTATAAAAATTTTCATTTTGTGGCTTTTTGAACAGATAAAGGAGCAAAGAGACTCTACAGAATGCTTTTAACTGCAAACAAATCAGTTACCCGTGCAGATTAGTCAACAGCAATAAAACACACTGAAAACTCTGCAGCAGGCAATAAAAAGTGCTATATATAAATTGCTAGAAACAATAATCAGTATAAATGATACAAAAAAACCAGGATACTTGCATATCTCAGATCAGAGTTGTAGTCAACACCCCTCCTCCACTCTGCTCAGTGTGTATAGACAGAAATCCTCTCAAAGTTAGGGCTTAAATACCAGAAGATACAACTTTAGACAACTTTTTTTTAAAAAAAGCACAAAAGAACCAGCCTCCTACTAGCCAGCAGCCAATTAACACAATCTAGCCAAGGTAAAGAAAGGCTTCTGCTAATTCAAGATGGCCTGTTCATGTGCTTTGAACAATCACTGTAGAGACAAACGGGCCCAGAGCCAGCAAATCTGAACTAGGACAATACTAAAGCTATTAGCCTACATTCTTTAGACAGTAAACACTACAGAAAGCCACAAAATGAAAGTTTTTAAACAGATAAAGGAGCAAAGAGACTATACAGAATACTTTTAACTACAAACAAATCAGTTACCCATGCAGATTAGTTAATAGCAATAAAATACACTAAAAACTATGCAGCAGGCAAAAAAAAGTGCTATATATAAATTGCTAGAAACAATAATCAGTATAAATAAGCCAAAAAAAAAACAGGATACTTGTATATCTCAGATCAGAGTTGTAGTCGATGCCCCTCCTCCAGCTATGCTCAGTCATGCTAGAGGAAGATTTGCCCCAAACAAATAATTGGTACCAGAATCATGGACTGAAACTAAATGCTGAAAAATGCATTACTGTATCCTTTAGAGTCTCATCTACCCTACTGAACTATCACAGTGAGAATACTCCCCTGAGAGTTGACCCAGTTGTATGGGATTTGGGAACCTTTTGTGGACAGACACCCAACATTCAATTAGCATGTGCACTAGTATAAGAAAGTCCTTTTATATTGCACAGGTTAACAACAAAGGGATAACAATTAGATCTAGAGATACTGTTGTTCTCCTTTCCTAAGCCCTCATTAGGGGCCAGTCAACTGAGTATAATGCCCCCTCTCTGGCATGTATCTCTACAGACACATGCAACTAGACTGTTTACAGAGATCTCTTACTAAAAGGATACAAAGTGTAAACCATATGCCCTACATGGGCTGCCTCAAAACCCTGTCATTACACTTGGTGCCCTACAGACTGACAAAACGTCTCCTCCAACCCAATACTGATTGACGTACTGCACATCAGCAAGTCAAATGACATCAGAAATACTTGGACCAGGAATCTAAACATCTTCTGCAACATCAACAGAAGGTTTCAGAAGAGCAGGTATACCTCACAGAGGATACCACTGCTCTGGAACAGATTCCCCATCTATGTAAAACAAAGTTCATCCCTGTCCACATTCAAGCACGACTTGAATCTATGGTTGGGTAATAGAAAATTTACCTCAAGACTGCTGCCTGTACTACTAATGGACAAAGGCAGCACCTAAATGCTTTATCCCATGCATGGGTCCCCTCGAATTATTTATGATATGATCCCAGTTATTTTCAGTAGACATAACATACAATTATCAATCATGGGATGGTTAAAGCCACTACTGACACCACCAAACTGGATAGGATAATAAAAGGGGCAAAAGAGAAATTAGCACAGCTTAAAATGGCCCACAAAGCAGATGGCATAGTACTTAACCTATGAACTTGCTAAGGGATAGGAAACTGATGTAGACAGTCATACTAAGAAACTGAGGATGACCAAGGTTAATTTCAGTCAACTGCAGAAGCAAATTAGAAGTTATGTCCTTACCATAACGTTCCATGTGGAGTGTTCATCTCGCCTTTGTTCTTACACCTGGGTTCGGAGCCGATCCTCGGCTCCGTGTCAGCCGCTTGGCAAAGCTCTGCATTGAGAAGAAGCTCGAGACCAACCTAACTCCCACAATCCCCCTCTGCCTTTACCTCAGATCTAGTTTGCAAGCAAACCAGAAGTCAGAGAGAACAACACATTCATGCCAAGAACAACACAGCTGAAAAACATATATACATATATATATATATATATATATATATATATATATATATACACACACACACATATATACAACAACTGCTTAAGGCAGAAGCAGGAAAAACCAAACCAGACACCTAAACCGGACGTTCTTCCTGAGGGTGGGAGGGTGGGAATGTAAGAACAAAGGCGAGATGAACACTCCACATGGAACGTTATGGTAAGGACATAACTTCTAAATGTGAGAGTGTTCAATCTCGCCGTTTGTTCTTACACCTGGGTAGCGTCCCTAGCTCCATGTTCCTGAGGAACTCACGGGAGAACGTTCCTGAGCACAGTGGAACCAAGGGTTGCCCTGTCCCTAGAAACCCTGTCTACTTTGTAATGAGTAATGAATGTATGTGGTTTAGACCAAGTGGCAGCTGCACAAATAGTGTCTAATGGTAGGCGAGCTGCATGAGCCAGGGATGTAGATACTGATCTTGTAGAGTGACCTTTGGGCTTGACAGGTAAAGTCTGTTTCGAAGCAGCATAAACAAAAATAATGCAATCAGATAGCCATTTGGAAAGGGTTCTTTTAGTAACTGCCATACCTTTCCTGCTGTCTGCAAAGGCTATAAAAAGCTGGCCTGTCTTTCTGTGATCCTTTGTTCTATCCAAGTAAAATCTGAGTTGTCTATGAACATCCAACTTGTGTAACATATACTCCAACTTATTGGAGTGGTTTTTGAAAAAGGTAGGGAGCTCAATGGACTGATTAATGTTATTAACGGAGCAAACTTTGGGGAGAAAGGACAGATTAGTGCGAAGAGATACTCTATCAGAGTGAAAAATCAAATAAGGGTGTTTAATGGAAAGAGCTTGAAGCTCTGACACCCGCCTGGCCGATGTAATGGCCACCAAAAAGAGGGTCTTCCATGACAAAAATTTCAAAGGACAGGAAGAGGCTGGTTCAAAAGGTGGTAGCATTAGCTGAGATAAGAGAAGGTTCAAGTTCCAAGGTGATGTAGGAGTTCTAACTGGTGGCCTAATATGGAAAGATCCTTTCAGAAAGGCCTTACAAAGTCTGTGAGCCATAATAGGAGCCCCACATTCTTCCACATGAAAGTTAGAAATGGCAGCCAATTGCACTCTCAAAGTGGCAGGAGAAGCTCCTTGGTGGAACAATTCGGTTTGCCCAGTGCACAAAACGCTTCCATTTACTAGTGTAAGTCTTTGTAGTGGAAGCTTCATGAGAAGCCACTAGTATATTCTGAACTGCAGGGGAAAGAAGATCAGACCTGGCTAAGTAGGGAAGCGGAGCAGCCAAGCTGCTAGTCTGAGGGAGAGTAGCGACGGGTGGGGAGCCCCTGACGAGTGGGTCAGTAGATCCAGGGTTCCCGAATTCGGTGTGCCAGAAGAAAGGGAAACCAGATTTGACGAGGCCAGAATGGGGCAATGAGGATAATTGTCCTTTGCAGGTTGCTGGCTTTCTGTAGAAATTTTGAAATCAGGGGAACAGGAGGAAAAGCGTACAGGAGACCCGGGGGCCAATCGTGAACCAGAGCGTCCCTGGGGACTTCCCCTGGAGGGGGCAATAGGGCAAAATAGCTCCTGCATTTGGCGTTCATTGGAGACGCAAACAGATCGCAGGAAGGCTGGCCCCACTTGCGAAATATCTCCTTCGCAACTGACTGTTTGAGGGACCACTCGTGAGGTAACAGGATAGTTCTGCTCAACCTGTCGGCTATGACGTTGGATGACCCCGGGATGTGCGTTGCTATCAGAAAGCGACCCGTGGACTCCGCCCATTGCCAGATTCTCATGGCCTCTCTGCATAGTTGATAAGACTTGGTTCCCCCTTGCTTGTTTATGTACCAGACTACGGACATGTTGTCCGTCTGAACTGCAATTGTCCCTAGAGGAAGAAGGGGAGCAAAGTGTTGCAACGCTAGAAACACTGCCCTCAACTCTAGAACATTGATGTGCAGATTGTACTCTAAATTTGTCCATTCGCCTTGGACTGTCTGTCCCTGAAAGATGCCCGCCCACCCTATCAGGGAAGCGTCCGTGGTCACCGTAGCTGTCGGCGTGGGTAGCACAAATGGTCTTCCGCTGGAAAGATTGCAAGTCCGAAGCCACCAAGCCAGGTGTGATTTGCATATGTTTGTGATGTAAATTTTGTGTGTCAGGGGTAACTGTTGGAACGACCATTGTGCAAACAGTAGCCATTGAAGAACTCTCATGTGCAGTCTTCCCAAGGGTATCGCAATGAGAGAAGCTGCCATGAGACCCAAAACCTTCAGAACCAGTTTCGCTGGGGATTTTCTGGATGACAGAAGAAGAGCTATATGGTTTTGTAGTGAGGCTATCCTTTCTGGAGGAAGCCTTAGAATTAAACAACGTGTATCCAATTCTGCTCCTATGAATGAGATATGCTGTGATGGCTGTAGTAAAGATTTTTCGAAATTTACGGAAATTCCGAGGTGAACACAAAGCTGTAGTGTGTAATCCCTGGCCTGAATCAGTTGACGCCGGGTGGTGGCAGAAAGGAGCCAGTCGTCCAGATACGGAAACACCTGGAATCCCAGGCGTCTGAAGTGAGACGCTACCACTGCCATACATTTGGTGAAAACCCTGGGAGCTGAGGTCAGACCAAAGGGCAGGGCTCGAAACTGAAAATGACTGGCTCCCAGCCGAAAGCGCAAGTGATCCCTGGACGCCCTGGCCATTTTGATGTGGTAGTATGCGTCCTTTAGATCTATTGAGCACATCCAGTCGTCCTTCTGTAAAAATGGAAGGATCGATTGAAGCGTGACCATCCGGAACTTTTCTTTCTTGATGAAGGTATTGAGTTTGCTTAGGTCCAGAATTGGCCTCCAGTCCCCTGTCTTTTTTGGAACTAAAAAGAACCTTGAGTAAGTTCCAAATCCTCTTTGGTCCGCTGGGACTGGTTGGATGACTTTTTTTCTAGCAGCTTTGAAATTTCTATAGCTACAGGGCCTCGCAGATGGGGCAGCACATCTGGGAGTCTTTTCTGCGGAACTGGGGGCAATAGGAAGGGAATTCTGTAACCTCTGGTAACAATGCTTTTTACCCAATTGTCTGATGTAAGACTTTGCCAGGCCTGAGGGTATAAAGCTAAGCGACCCCCGACTGCCTCCAGAGCAGGACAGTCGGGCCTCCTCTCAGGAGTGCTGGAAAGGTTTCCCAGGGGGTGTATCCCTGTCACCTTGGTTTTGCGGACCCCCTCTGCCGCCAGGGCGACGTCTTCCACCTCTGCCCCCTCCTCTGCCTCTGGAGGGGGCATCACCCTGTGTGCCTGGGAAAGAGCCTTGGGGTTTTCGAAACCACATTTTTCCACCACGTTGCCCTTTGGGGTATGGTCTGGATGGGGTGGAAAAACGGACTCAGACAGCAGACAGAGTCTTTCCCTCTTGCTCACACCGGGTAAGGGTCTCCTTTACTTTGGGGCCAAAGAGAGTGGCACCATCAAATGGGGCGTTAGTAAAGGAAGACTTGAAGGCTTCCGCAAAGGAACACAAGCGCATCCAGAATTGTCTACGAAGAGCAATCGCTGAAGCAGCTGCCCTACTCGAGCCTTCGGCTGCGTATGAGATCAGCCTCATGGACGAGTTCACAATAGATGTAAGGGTATTGAGATGTGCTGTAACTTTCTCCGAGACAGCAGCATCTGTAGTACCCTGGAGGGTATCTCCCAACTCTTTGATTAGATCCCTCTGTAACCGTGTGAAATGGGTCAAATAGTTCAGGGATCGCATGGAAAAAGCCGCTGAACTAAAAATGCGCTTCCCATACCTGTCCATAGTCCTAGAATCTCTGTTAGGCGGATGGACAGATGAGGAAGATTCAGACATCTCCTTTTTCGTGGCCGCTGCCACCACCATAGCGTCCACTGGTACTCCTTTTGTCAGATAAGCCTTATCTTGGGGGGCAGTAATATATTTATTGGGCTTTCTAGGGACTGGCTCCACCGTGTCAGGTGCTTCCCACGCCAGTAATATATTTATTGGGCTTTCTAGGGACTGGCTCCACCATGTCAGGTGTTTCCCACGCCCTTCGAGCAATCAATTCCATCAACTCATCGAAGGGCGGAGTAACCCAGGAGGAAGAAGGGCGAGCACCGAATGCCTTCAGCAAAACTGACTCATCCTCAGAAGGGGGAAGGGATTGCCAATCACCTCTCTGCTTTAGAATCTCCAGGATGTCAGAAAAAGAGACATCCTCTGAGGGTGACTTTGGGGACCCTTCTGACTCATCCAAGTCAGTGTCCGATGTCAAGGATTCCTGTGGAGAATCCAAGTGTCTCCTCTTACACAATCTTTTCCTCGGAACTTCCTCGGGGGGGGGGCATCCGATGAAGCCTCCGAGGAAGAGGGGGCACCCTCTAGGGGTGGCTGAGACACTGGTGCTCGATGCTTGGATGTAGCCGTGGGTGCAGAGGAGGATAACTGTCCTTTATGGGAAGGAGAAGCTGTATCTGCTAAAGTGGTTGTCTGAGTAGACAACACCTTTCTCATGAGGTCGAAGGCCCCCAGGTCCCGAGTAAAGGTATCCCCCTGTTCCGAAGGAAATCGGAGGAATTCCTGAGACAGGCACCGAAGGTATCGACCCAGAGGACGGAGCAGAGTCGATCCGAGCAGAGGCCCCGAGAGGGAGCGTCGGAACCGAAACATCGGTCCGACTCTCAGTCCCGGATCCAAGGATGGATCTTCGGCTCTGAGACACCGGTACTGGGTCCGACGGAGTCGAGGTGAACGGTGCCGACCGAGAAAAGGACGGTTCCGGCACAGAGGGCTCCACAATCACCAAGTCAGCCTCTCCCGGCTCCGAAGACTGGATAGGCCTCGGAGGAGGAACAGGTGGAGGTAAGGGAAGGCCTTCGAGTCTCGACACCAACTGGGAGGAGACAGAGATGAGTTTGGACAAGGCCGTATTCTCCATCAATTTCTGCACCACGCGGTCTACATCGGTATCGGGAGAGGGGCCTGGAAGAATGCGTCGAAGGAATCGAAGACTGAGCCGACCTCAAAAGTGCCGGAGGGAGCGAGCTCCGTCACCGGTTCCAAGACTCGAGGCTCGGTAACTGACAACAGTTCAACACTTGGCCCCGAAGTCTGTGGAACCGGTGATCGAACTTTGAATGAAGAGCTCGGAGCCGATGACCTGGGCTCCGACGTCTTCGATTCCTTCGAGGATTTGGATGTCTGGTCTGATGCATCCAGAGCCTCTTGGAAAGCAGGCTTCAAAAGGCCCCTATCCATAAGTTTCCTGCGCCTGTCATGACCCTTCCACTGAAAGAATGACAGATGGAGCAGTCTTCCTGCAGATGGAGAGGGCCAAGACAATAGACGCAGGAACTATGATTGTCTGTGACAGACATCTTCTGTCCACATTGGCACCGTTTGAAGCCTGACTTAGCTTTTTCAGACATGTTACACAGTCAAATCCAGTAAACAGTGAAATAGCCAATACAATTGCCCAATCCAGTAAATTTGTCTAATCCAGCAAATATTTGTCAAATCCTGTTATAATAGTCAATCCAATAGTCAAATCCAGAAGTTAAAGGGTGGGGTAGGCCCCGAGGGAAAACTCTAATAAAGTATATAAAAAACTATATACGGAACGGAGAAACCCTCGATACACTACTCACACACACACATACAGTCAACTTTAAGAAAAAGTTTTTAAAAGAAAAATATAAGAAATATAAGAAATAATTAATCTTAGCTTAAGGTGGTCCGAGCTCATCAAAAATGATGCGAACGTTGCAGCGGCAAACTAGATCTGAGGTAAAGGCAGAGGGGGATTGTGGGAGTTAGGTTGGTCTCCAGCTTCTTCTCGATGCAGAGCTTTGCCAAGCGGCCGACACGGATCCGAGGATCGGCTCCGAACCCAGGTGTAAGAACAAACGGCGAGATTGAACACTCTCACATAAAGGGTTATAGTACAAATTTATGGAACAGAAGTAGCAGGAACCTAAAGGAAATTAGACAAAGTCTGAGGGAAAACTACAAAAGAAAGAGTTATGATGTGGACTGGGTGGGAAGAAAGATGCAAATAAAATAAGAAAAGTAACACTACACAACACAGTTGACAGAAAACCTGATTTTGTTTCCCAAACAGTTTTGAAAAAAAGACAGTGGCAGCTGGTGACTTCAAATCAAAGGGGGGCTGCAGGAGACAGCTGAATGGGTGGGGTCAATGGGAAGGGGTGTGGCCAACTAGAAAGAAGAGGAGCTATGCTCAAAACCACAAAAACTAAATATACTGCCCTGGGTGCCAAACTGTCATTATGAGAGTCCAATCAAGACAAAATGAAGTGTAGAAGAATAAAAATATGTCAATGCATTGGCTGCATGACAGCTCAATATCTAGATGGAAACAAAAAGGTTGTGAGGCATGAAAAAAGTAATTACTTTTTTTTTAAATACATTAATGGAATGCCAGTCAAAATCAAGTACAAGAAAAACAAGCAGCATTCAACTCAAACCACTTCTTGCACTGCAGTTCTAATTATAATTTATATTCAGCTTTATTAAAGTACCAAGTAACATGCTGAAAGTAGAAATCTCTGATGCCCCCACTTGTAAAAATGTTCCTTATCCAAAAAAAGACCTGCTGTCTGACATCTACTTGTTTCATGGGGAAAACATGATCAAAGTAAAAAATGAAAAGCAAACAAGAAATAAGCTCAAGATGCATTGCTTAAAAGGATTACTGTACAGGTTATGGACCACACTAAAAGGATTACTGTACAGGTTATGGACCACACGATTGGCATTCTGTTTACGGGTAAAGCCTGCAGAGATGACTGGAAGTCTCCAAGTGTAATGAGACTCTTAAAATAATGTAATCCTGTCCTTTATTACAAATACTGGCATATGCATTTCAATACCCAAGGCTTATACATTATTTAGTTAAGTATTCTCTACATAGCAACAGAAAGGCTTTCAATGTTGGCAATTCTTTAACAGTATGCTTATTAAAGCTTACTTGCATCTTGCAATCTCAGCCAAGCTTACCTAATGGTCATTAAAGTATTGCTACTTAAATACAGAGCAACAGGCACTTTGAGTAATAAGCATAAATCAACAGTACAAAAAATATGTCAGAAACCAGACCATTCTGTAAAAAATCAAGGACAGATGAAAAGCCACTCTAGTACTTGTGTCTACCTTGGATGGGGGGGGATACACTGCACATTTACACTGCATAACTACTCCTTGCCTTGCTTCAACACATCCAGAGTCACTACATGGGGGAGTGGGGTGCAACAAGTATGTCACAGTTTGAAATGTCTCTGGCTGACTTGTGATGGCCCTGACACATTTGTCATACCTCTCAACTACAGAGCAAGAAATCTGGACAAAGCCATACAAAGAAATGGGACAAAGGCCCAAAAATAAGGACAATTTTTAAAATATTGCTCTTATAAACTTAGAAAGATAATAGAGGTCTTGCATTAGTATGAATTTTCTGAATGGTATGAAATCTGAAACTCAAATGTCTGTCATTATTTTCTAACTTCAGTCTTTAATGATTTGTCACTAATTTGCCAAAAAACACAATTTTATGAAAAATGGACCAAAAATGTGATGTAAAAATATAAAATAGCAACACAATACAGCTGGGAACCTGTCAAAGAAGGGATACTTTAATATTAGTACTGCTATCTTGAGCAGCTGACAAAATAAAAGAATCTACATGCATTTCTGAAATAAAAGTAATCCAACTGATTATTACAGTTGTTTCTTAATTATAAACCGTCCAGGTTTTCTTCCAAAATTGCTATTTTGCGGAGGGATCATTAGGGGAAGAGCAACATTTTGAGCCAAAATCAGGGACAGTTGAGAGATTTGGCTATGCCTAATTCTATAAAGCAATTTATTTGCATGTACCTCTCAACTTGTTAATGCAATAAATCTGGACAAGGCCAAATATATTGGGGGTACATATAAACAGTACTAAAAATTGCTCTTGTATAAACTGAGACAGTTGATAGAACAGGTCTTACTTTAGCATGCATTTTTCTGAAGGTTACAAAGTCTGAAACTCAGTGTGTCATTATTTAGTGACTTAATTCCTAAAAGATTTGCCAGAAAACCACAAATTTTATGAGGAACAAACCAAAAATAAGAAGCAAAAAATCTATTAATTCTTTGAAAATCTGGACAGTTGGGAGGAATGGTTTAGCTGGGGCTGCCTAAGCTTGCCGCCCTTCCCCCTCACAAAACCATGGTCGAATGGAGCCTCCCCTTGCAGCCATTCCAATGATCATTACTTGGCTATTTCACTCCATTTACCATAAACACCAATGGGCATACTGATTTACTTCTATGATGATTTGAACTTCATTTGAAAGTTTTATTTTCATTTTACGGCACAAACACTAAAACATCTGCTAAACAAACTTGGCATTAAAACTTATCTGCCATTGAAACTCACATTCAGTGAAACATTGAAACCCACATTCAAAGAAAATACATTTTACCCGTGGCAGATAAAGATTAATTCTGGGCCGTTTTCAAATCATAGGCCCCTTGCATATGAAACATACATGTGCTCTTTGATACACCTTCCTATTTGCTTTGAACATTTTTCCAGTAAACAATGAAACAAAACGCATGCACCAATGACAAAACTGCCCAGTTCAGAACATTTCCATCATACAAGTCTACACAAACTTCTACAGTCCACTATTATCAATAAATATGCACAATCTCTGAAGTAGTAAAAAAGTCATCTAAATAATTCCACGTTAAATAAATCTGTAATGAATAAGTTGCTGCTAGCAATCACCTTTATATTTCATGGTTTCATCGAAAAATAAAGTGTCTGATGCCCCTGAGGAATAAATTGCCTAAATTACATTAAAAAATAAGCTAGTAATATTGCAATTGGAAATGGATGGCAAACTGATAACAGGCTCATAGTTAATATCTTAACTTTCAGTACGGCATCATTCACCCCTTATGGGAGTAGAACAAACAACCTTCTGCATCAAAAGCAAGTACACAACCTGTTGTGCTATTAGCAATGTGAGTGGACTTAGCATAATCAGCACTAAACTTCTCTTCCCCTGTAGCTCTCAGCTCCTTGTAAAATCTACTCAATACTCAACTGCATCTCAACTTCACAGCACAAGAAATCTGGAAAAAGCCAAATTTATTGGGATGGGTCAAAAGGGCAAAAAACAGGGACACATTAAACATTGCTTGCATAATCTTGGAAAGCTGCTAGAATAAAATGCTGCGTTACCAGCATACACTTTACTGCCAAGGTCCCTGTGCAAAACAGTCAGAGCAACATACCACTACACCAAACCAGCTGCTTTGTGAAAGAGAGGAAGACTGAAACTTAAATGGCTATCATTTAATAAATTCAGTTTTCACCATAGCTGTCAACCTCTTAGCACAAAACACCTGGACAAAGCCAATAACATCATAATACAGTCCCAAAAATTAGGACAAACTTCAAATAGTCATCTTATAAACTTAGAAAATTGCTATAATAAAAGGTTGTGTTACTGTACATTTATTGCTAGACTAAAAAGTTGTTTACTATGTATTTTCTAAAGAATATGAAGTCTGAAATTCAAATGCCTGTCAATTTTACTTTTGACAGAACAAAAACAATTTTCAGCAGAGGCCCGGGGAGAAATACTGTAGAAACATGTCTTTGTAAAATGGCAGGACACCAGAGCAAATACACACAAACACAGGGATAAGATGCAGACTCCACACAGAAGGCACCTCAGCCAAGAATCAAACCAGAAAACCTATAGCTGTGAGGCAACAATACTGCCACTGCACCATCAAATATGTAAGGAATTAAACATTCAGAAACCTGAAGTCTGAAATTCAAATGCCTGTCAATTTTATTTAACATTTGTTAATCAGGACAGTCGGGCTTGGAACAAAAAAACAATTTTCAGCAGAGGCCCAGGAAGAAATAATGCAGACATGTCTTTGTAACATGGGAGGACACAAAAGCAAACCCACACAAACACAGGGAGAAGATAAAGACCTCACAAAGATGGCACCCCAGCCAAGAATCAAACCTGAGAACCTGCAGCTGTGAGGCAACAATGCTACCACTGCACCATCAAATATCAAGCATTGCAACATTTACAAACCACAGATATTATGAGGAACAGATCAGATCAAATATGAGGCAAAAATCTGCAATTTTATTACAAATGGTGGTGGGTAGGGAATTCAGGTCTTTAACACCTGCATACAAGGTACATGGTTCAAAAGTCTGAGGTATTCCCTACCACACCACCATGAGTCTAACCACCAGTATATTGCACCTGGGGCATTTTCACACACACACACACACACACACACACACACACACACACACACAGCAAACCACCATACATCCAAATCCCTGTCCGCACACTTATCTTGTTGCAAACCACCATAAATCCAAATCCCTGTAGCAAACCACCATAAATCCCTGTCTGAGTAAGCTACGAAAACCCGCGCAAATCCACACCAGACCCCGCCTGTCGTGAGATCTTCCCCTGACGAGACTGCAGCAAATTCCAAACTTCTGACATTGCAGTCCGACCCCGACGCGTTTTCCCAGCGAGTTCCAGGACAGTCTATGCAGTTTAAAACTGCACAGACTTCTGGGAGCTCCGTTCTTCATGTTTCCCAGTCAGGACTGCTGCTGAGACAATCTGCCATGCTCCAGACTGTCTCAGCAGCAGTCCGGACTAGTGCGCATGCGCGAAAGTCCACGATTTTTAAAAAAAAAATTTTATTTCTTTATTTTTTTCTTTATTTTACAGTTGAGCGGGCTGCAGTCTGACAGTCCAATAGCACGGGCCCCACTCCTGAAAAAAGATATTTACTTCCATAAATCACCAGGGTATCAAAGAAGACTGGCAGTAGAGCTCTCTCTGTATTATCGCTTAACTCTGAGGTCCCTCAGATGGTCAAAGATTAATTTCACCAGAGAATACAACTGGCAATTTCCTAACTTCTACATCGATCTGTACACAGATGAAATAAGGAGTAGGGATTATGTGGCACAAACATTGGGAGATGTTTTGAAGGATCAGATTTGCCTAAAGTTATGAAGGGGGAAGCCTTGGACTTGACTGCCCCGACCAACCCACAGGAGCTGCAAATAGTCATAAGCAAAGCTTTGGTAATACCACTTGGGCTGACAGAATTCTTCTGGACTTGACAGTAGGCAGGGGAGCTAAATTTGCTACTAGTAAAAGCAGTTAATGAAATTATGAGTACAGAACATCTTCCTAAGTCATGGAAAAACAGCAATGAAAGTTAGGAGTCCATAAAAAATGAAGGATCCGGAGTGGTCATCCCCTTACAGATCCATCTCCAGACTGAATCATAACATATCTGTGGCCTTAACACTTGTTGGGGCTTGTGAGGTATGTTCCTGACTTGATGGTGTTACAGCACTTTTGGTAGTGGTAGTGGGGGTTTACATATAGGAGGACAGTTTGAGAAAATCATGGCTTTAAAAGGATCCTCAGGGC
>NC_056747.1:1057267448-1057307448 GCF_019279795.1 Protopterus annectens | reverse complement strand
TTTGCTTTAACATGATCAGGCAGAGTTTGCTCTTTGAGCCAAGCATGCCTTCTTAGCACAGATCCAGTTACAGCAGCCCTGCAAGAGGCCTCCAAGAAATCAAAACCACATTGCAAAGTAAGTTTTCCAACTTGTTCAGCTGAATGTAATAAATCCTGTAAATCTTTAATTTTCCACACAGTCAGAGACTAACATAATTTTCTGTTTAAGTAGTCCCATGATATGCTGTTAATATTTAAGCATATTAAATTGACAGTTTAAAGCCCTGATTGCCAAGGCTGCGATAGTGTAAACCTTCTTACCCCATCTAACCTGCAGAGTGTGTAAGAATGAGTTCCCCCCCCCTGCTTGTTTACGTACCACATAACTGTGGGGTTGTCTGTCTTTATCAGGAGCTGTCCTGGAAGGATAAGGTATTTGAAGGCTGTTAGAGCATTCTGTACAGCTAGCATCTTTCTGATTGACATGCAGGGGAATTTGTTCTGGGCTCCATTTGCCTTGAATGCATTTGCCTGCCATGTGAGCCCCCCATGCATAGTTTGATGAGTCTGTTGTCAGGTTTTGGGCGGCGAGGGGGGCTGAGTGAAAGGAAGTCCCTTGTTGTGGATGCATGCCTCTGTCCACCAAAGGAACTCTGCCCTTACACAAGGTATGATAGGAATCACTGTTTCCAGGTCCTGAGAAAGTTGACACCATAGACTAAGTACCACTGAAGTTTCCTCATATGCAGTCTTGCATATGGAATTAGCAGAATGCCCGAGGCCATGAACCCTAAGGCTTGCAATATTTTCATTGCCGATAGCTGGGCTTTGCTGGCCATTAGTTTGAAATAGTTTGTCAAATGGACCTGCTTTTCTGGAGTGAGGAATGCCATCTGGGAAGTTGTGTTCAAGCTTGCTCCCAGGAATACAATTTGTTGGCTGGGCACCAGTTGTGACTGGTTTTCCTTGATGGTGTATCCCAGTGAAGTTAGAAGTCTTTTTACAAATGCCAGGTGCTGAAGTAGCAATTCCTGACTTTCCGCCTGAATCAGGCAATCGTCCAAGTATGGATAAATTTGAATATTTCTCTGCTTGCAGTACACAATGGCTGGAGCCAGGGATTTTGTCAATACTCTGGGCGCAATAGATATACCAAAGGGAAGTGCAGAGAACTGATAGTGCATAGAGCCTGCCCTGAAACGTAGATATTTCCTGCAAGACTCCCTTATGGGGATGTGCAGATAAGCTTCTTTTAAGTCTAAGGTGACTAACCAGGCATCCTTGGCTAGCATAGGAAGAACATTTTGCAGTGTAAGCATTCTGAATTTTGGAACCACCAGAAAGGTGTTAATCGATAGATCCAGGATAGGGCACCAACAGTTCTTTTTTCTGGGCACCAGGAACAGTCTGGAGTAGAAACCCTGTCCCCTTTGTTCTACTGGAACAGGTTGAATAGCCCTGACATGGAGAAGGGAAAGTACTTGCTTTTGAGCCTCTGCCCACTGGTTTGGAGGAAGGTCTGGCAACCCGCTTGGGGTTGGCAGTAAGTGGAAGTAGAATCTGTATCCCTGGGATACAATGTTTAGAACCCATCGGTCCTGAGTAATGGACATCCAGTTTTTTGCATGAAGGGCGAGTTTTCCTCCTAGGGGTGCAAGTACGTGGACATGGCTGGGAAGGATAACTGGAAAGTCAGTGTGAACTTTTTCCATAAGGGGATGGCTTGCCACTCCCTATTTTTGAGGTGGTACACTCCATTGTTTAGATCTCTGCATACCCTGAAACTATAGTTTTGGGGGTCTGTTTCCCCTGGGTTTGAACTGAGAAGGCCTGGGAGGGACTGGAAAGGACCAATTTTTTGAAGGCCAATGCCTACTGAATCTAGGTGGCTGCAACTGTAAGAAATTTTTGATAGTTTGCATAGATTTAGCTTTTTCTTCCATCTTTTTAAGAACAACTTCTGCTTTTGTGCTAAACAGACGCTCCTGATGTAATGGAGCATCTAGTAATTTTGCTTTGACATGGTCTGGCAAGACATGTTCCTTCAGCCAAGCATGCCTTCTCAGTACAGACCCAATGTGACAACAGCCCTGCAAGATGCTTCTAAGGCATCAAACCCACACTGCAGAGTACATTAACTAACTTGGTTTGCAGAATGCATTGACTCTTGTAAATCTGGAAGGGACACCATTTTTTGTTTAATTATTTCCATAATATGTTGCTGGTACTAAAACATGTGAAACTGGCAATTCAAAGCCCTGATGGCAAGAGTTGCAAAGGTATATACCTTCTTACCCAATCTGTTTAAAGCTCTAGAATCCCTGCCTGAAGGGGTAGGGTTTTTGGCTGTAGTACCCTTAACGCCTTTAGGTCCCTGAGAAATGGTCTCTAGATCCGCAGTAGGATTCTTAAAGAGAAATTTGTGAGAGTCAGGTACTCTGTAGTACCAGTCAGGTTTTCTAGGAGCTGGTGGCAAAGTGTCAGGAGTAAGACTGGATTCCATGAAGACATCATCTACAATATCCAGGACAGGGGGTAGAGCTAGAGGCCTGTGCTGAGGCAAATCTAAAAATTCCCCAAGTCTCTTTTTGGGCTGAGGATAGCCCTGGCATTCCCAGCAGAAATGCTGTCAAAGTATGCAAGGTTTCACCAAAAGAAAAATCCTGTGGAGGGGAGGCAGAGGGAATGGATTTCCTCTGCATCTGAATCCTCATAGATAGATAAGGGTATGTCCTGGTAATCTGAAGGGTCAGAGTCATCGGACTCCTGATCTGTAGAATTAGAAGGAAATTCAATTATTTGTCTTTTAGCAGGGGAAGACTGGCTTCCCCTAATTAGAGTAATAAGATCTTCAGCCATTTTAAGCATTTGTTTTTATGGCATGGGAGCTTGATCATGTGCTTTGGACGTCTGTTTTCTAGGCATAGTGCGAACTCTGGGCCTGAGAAACTCGGTAGTTTTAGTTAAAAAAAGAAGTTGTCGGTTTAATAAGAATATCGGTAGGTCAGAATACACCCTCAGAAGCCAGTGCCTGCACAACAGCTCTGGACCCATCCAAGGGTAGAGACATCCACAGGTTCCATAGTCGAAGAAGCATCTCGCGGCATACCAGACTCCGAATGGGTCTCAGCAGAGGCCTACGAATCTGTAGAAGCAGGCATCAGGGGCTGCAAAGGCACCTCACAGAGTACCGGCGGACTGACTACTAGCTTAATGGAAGCGTCGTCGGGAGTTTTTGACCTATGCGGTCTGTCTCTGTCTTTGCACTTTTTCAGAAGCTCGGTAGTCGGATGGCTTACTGAAGCCATTTTGGAATACGGAGAATGAGAGCAAAAGAATTTAGCTACAAATATAGCCCACTGACTAATGGCTCAGGCGTTAAACAAGACACAAAACCGACAGCAAGGGACATCATGGTCTGGGCCTAAACAGTTAAGAATGAAAAGCTCTTTGAGGTATTTGCTTTCCACAGGCAAGACAATTGTTAACTTTTTCGGACATCGGTTAGAGCAAGAAAAAAGAAGAATCCCCAACGGGGTACTTAGCTTTAGAAGACTTCAGGTTTGAAACTCGAAAAACGAAAATTTCAGGTAGCGGCTGAGTGGCACTTGCGAACTGCTTCTGCTTCGGGCTCCTTCTCTGCAAAAAGACTGATGTAATGGCGTCAGCTGCATGTTTTATACCCCAGATGTCATGGAAGAGATGACAGCATCCGATGCAGAAATCCCAAGACTCTGGTATTTGGGCCGACTGAGGGTTACCTGCAGGCAGATAACCTAAGTGTGATGACTGCAACAGTGAAACACGAAGAACATCTGGCCTCACCTCCAGGGCATTTATCTGCAGGGAGACTGCCTGCAAACTTGAACACCCTTGGATCACCTGTCCCAAACAATTCTCCCTCCACGCCAGTGGAGACGCATGTACAGAAACTGTGAATGTTGAAAAGGGAGTGGAAAAAGAACACCCTTGATTCAGACTAGAATAATTAAGCTAACATGGAAGATTCTTGTGGGCCAAGCTTTGGGTATTCAGACAGGCTGATTCATAAGGCCATGCCAACTGAGCTCACTGAATTTGTAATTACTACTTGTAAGACCTTCATAAAAGATCTGGGGAAGGAGACCATGTACATTGTTGCTATTAGTTCCAGTGCTCTTAAAATGAGGGCTGCAGGGTGAAATGGGCATTGAAGGAGTAATTTCACAAAAGACCCAATAGAGGAATTCTTTTTTTCAATAATTTCAATTTGGTGTCCACCTGACAGCCTATGAAAGTCAAAGTCTATCAAGCTTCTAAGCTGTGGCTTTGCAGTATTCATTGTAATTCCCCAAAGGAAAACACAGCTAAGGTAAGTAGTCCCTTGTAATATGCGGACTCTAGACAACTGGCTCTTGGTAACATCCTTGATATCATAAGGGTCATTCCCGCAGACACTGCCATGCAGACGGCAGATATTAGGTAAGGTTTTGGCGAGACCAAATGATAGGGTTCCAAACTGATAATCCCTTGCCCCAACAGAAAAGTTCATGAGCCTCTTGGATGCTCTATCTTTATAAGTAGGTTGAGATCATCCTGGGGTCCAAAGAGTGTATCCAGGCTCCTTAACGGAGACATGGAAGGAATAACTAAACTGACTATCCAGAACTTGGGTTTTCCTTATGTTGAAAGGTACAACTGACATTCTGCATTGGCTTAATGTCCTGAGGTTTTCTTGTTTTTTAACTAGACGTTTAGAGCAAAACCTGGATCCCATTTGGTGTGGTCTCTTGAACGGCTCCATTTCCTAGCAGGATGGATACTTCTAAATTTGCCACCCCCTTCTGGCAATTGGGCAGATACACTACACTCACAGAATCTCCAAAAAGATACATGAAAACCCCTTGAAATTAATTCCCTGATCCATATGTCCTGTGTGAAGGCTAATTATGCAGTCAGACGCAAGGATAGTCAATCCTCAGCTGTCTCCAAGGGTGACAGCTGGATAAGTCTTAATGGAATCTGTTGCTGGCTTCACAAGGAGCGCTATGGAACCCCCAATTTTGCAGTACACCTCTGCCTTTGGGACATGCTGGTATTTCTGGAACCATACGCTCTGTCTTTTTGATTCCTAGGGCCTCTGGAGGTAGGGAACGTAATCACAGCAGCAGCCATGGTCTTCTCTTCCTACTTATTCTTGATCAGCGTTTCCTTTGAATGGGGTCTGAGGAAAGAACTCATCAAATGAGGTACTGGCAAAGGACAAGGACACCTTGCAGTCTTCTGCAATACCCTCAATGTCTGAGCCATTGTGTCCTCATGGTGATAACCTGTCACAGTTAATCTTGCTTCTCCAACCATTTTATTAGGGATTAGTGTCACAAAGCATGATGTAATGCTGTTTATGGTCGTCTTCTGTGTCTATCGGTCAGTGGAGATCACTATGTGGTAAATTTCTCAACATTTCTAGTGGTTTCTTTACTAGGTTTTGCCAAATCTGGATTACACTTATCAAACAGGTCAAGGACTTACAGCAAAGATAATGGCTAGAAAAGCACACTTATTCAACTCAAGGACCCAGAATCTTTATCTAGGGAATGGACTGAGGACTCTCCTTTGAAGGCCTCTTCTTCGTGGCAGCTGCCACCACAATACAGTTGGTTAAGGAAGCCTCACTCCAATGAGGCCTGCCTTGGGTATGTAATTGCAATGTCTCTGCCTTATGGCCAAGGAAGTGGTTGAAATGCATCGGGCACCAGTCCACTCATCTGGTTAACAAACAAAAATCAAAAAATTGTCTCCAATTTCCTTGAGACTGAATCAGCAATGCCAGACTCTGGCCATGTTGCTTCCACAATTAAATTGATCATTTAATCTGCAGGTTGGATTACCCATAAGCTGTAGGCAGACTGGACAAAAAAGCCTCCAGAAGGACCTCTGTCAGGGAAGTGGGGTCTGAGGGCCATGATCTCCTTTGTCTCATTAATTCTAGGACTTACTCAAATTTGTGGGGAGCCACCCCTTTGAAGAGATCAGTGTCTGGGGTTGGAAACTCAGAGCCCAAGTGCCTCCTTCCACATGTCCTCTCTTCCTCAAAATACTCAGCCTTATCCAATAGTTTAAAAGAAGAACCTTCCCCAGACCACCAGGGTCTACTGAGGTTCTTCAGTGTGGAGTCCTGCTGGGATAAAGATGAGAGACCAAAAGTCCCAAACTGCCTGTCATGGGATGTAGCAAATGTAGAGAGTACTTGTTCTGTTACTGACAACCTAGGAGGTTGCCTTGGAAATGAAACCAGTAACCTATTCAGCAGCACCAAACCTGCTGACATTGAAGATGTTAGCATTATCACCTCCATCAATGCCAAATATGACGAGAGAGTCCTGAAATTCAAGGCCAAGGTTGGGCACAGTGCAGCAGTGGCCCTAGCACTTAGATCAAAAGGTCAATGACACAGACACCATGAAAATGGAGTAGAGCCATTGGTAATGACAACTTTGAGTCTAGTGGCCCTTAACAGGAAAAGAATCTATGAAAAAGCCACTGGAAACAAGGGCAGCAATGTCAAATGAACAAGAACTGCTGGTGCAAGCACAATCACCACATTCAGCTCCGATTCTTCCAGTGCAAAAAACAGGCCCAGTGTGGGAGCATAAGAGATTGAGAGCAGAGTTCTTGAGCCACAGGATACATTGTATACTTTAAAGGCATAACAGTATGGGATCTTACTAAATATTTAAAGGGAAAATAATCTGTAGATAAAACAAGTCAATTGCAGTACTTTGAAAAAGTATTCATGTTTACTACACAATACCTACACAGTATAAAATGTTTTGCTTGTTTTTGAAAATGCAATAAAAGCAAACATGTTACTCTGTGTTCATCTAAGGACTCAGTTTACAAAATGAGCATTACTTAGAAATTATTTCCTGCATATCCAGTGAAAGGAAAAATGAAAATATTCAATGGCAATGTTTGTATGTTATTAATATAGTACATCCATATATATGTACTACATTTGCCGACTCAGGAAATTATTAGGTTACAGGTTTCACAACAGTAAGCACACTGAAATTAAGATATTCTAGCTAGGATGTACTTAGCCACATTCAATGTCATAATTTGTACTAATTTTGTAACCATAGGTGAAAAAAAAGATATTTCTCTTATGCTAAATCAAAGGTAGCCTAAAAAAACAGTTGTGTAAAATCTTACCATAACCATAGATGTCCTTTTCTATGTTGAAGTATTCTTTACATGAGGGATCCTCCGCCATGGGTGACCCGACGTCTGGCCAGTATACAAGAGCTTTTTAGTACTGCTAGTACAGAAGAAGTCACATGAATTGCTTAGGAGTATGCTGGCCATAAAAGCAACAACCGCACGTACAAGCCTCACAACTGAATGCCCCAGGACGAACTCCAGCCTAAGGAAACAAGGTCATCAGACATCCAGAAGAAAAGCAAGCACCAGGGGGGAGTACGGAGGGACAGAATACTGCAACATAAAAGAGACGGACATCTATTCTTATGCTAAGATTTTACACAACTACTCTAGGTCTTTCTATTCTAATGTTGCAGTATTCTTTACATGAGGGAAAGTACCAAAGCTTAGGAGGAAGCCTGGGATGAGGAAGGACCAGAAGAGCTTTCTAGAAAGCCATGAAGAATGGCTCTAGCAAAACCAGCTCTAGATCTGGAGATGCCATCCAATTTGTAATGCCTGACGAAGGTACAAAGTCCAAGTAGTTGCTTCTAAAATGGAATTAGTATACAAACTACTAAAGAAAGCACCTGAAGAAGCCACACCTCTAGTAGAATGAGCCTTAACATGAAAAGGGAGGCTCTTCCCATGGAAAACATTGAAAGAAATGGCCTACGAAATCCAAGAGGAAATAGTCTGCTTGATAACAGGCAATCCCAGAGCCCTGGGATGAAAAACAAAAAGCTGATCAAATTTCCCGATAGCCTTAATTTTATCCAAGTAAAATCTGAGTTGTCTATACACATCCAAGGTGTGTAAAATCTTCTCACTACAGGACTGTGGAGAAGAAAAAAAGATGGCAAATGAATAGTCTGGTTAAGAGACAACTCATTCACAACCTTGGACCTAGAGGAAGGTTTAGTACACAAAGAGACCCTGTCCTTATGGAAAATAAGAAAACGTGGGGAAACCATTAAGGCTTGAAACTCAGATACCCTTCTTGCAAAAGTCAAATCAAGTAATGGAACAGTTTTCCAAGTACAGTGCTGCAAGGAAGCTGTAGCTGCAGGCTCAAATGGAGCCTCAGTCAGCTTCTCCAAAACGATGTTCAAATCCCAAGGAGGAAGAACAGATTTCCTGGGAGGTCTAATGTGAAGGACATCTTGAGAAAGAGTCTAACCTAGAAATCAAAGTGGAAGACCAAGGCAGAAACAGCTGACAAATGAACCTTCATTGAGGAGTAAGCCAAGCCATCATTGATAAACTCACACAAGTATGAAAGAACCAATGGAACATCCAGAAACAGTGGATACAGGTTGTGTGAACGACACCAAATAGAAAATCTCTTCCATTTGGTTAAATATGATTTTCTATTATTGGGTTTTCTGGCCTCCTGGAGTACCCCCGAGCACATCCTCAGAAAAAAGGTGTCTGAAAGGAATCAGAAGCCTATTACCCACAGAGTCATATGCAGAGTTGACAGATGTGGATTGGTAAGAGATCCTTTTTCATGTGTGAGAAGATCCACCCTGTGAATAACTTGTGATGACTGCCCTTGGCTAAATACAGAAGAGGAAAGTAATGCTGTCTTGGCCAAAAGAGAGTCATCAACAAGATTTTTGGTTTGTCCTGCTGAATCTTGAACAGGATTTTCTGATGGGAGCAAGGGAGGGAAATGCATAAAGAAACATCCCCCTCCAAGAAATTGATAGGGCATCCACCTTCCAAACCAGAGGACCTGAGACTCTGGCACAAAAAAGAGGGAGCTGTCTGTTCAGAGGGGAGGCAAACAGATCTACTTGAGGAGTACCCCACCAGTGGACAATATCCAGAAACACATCCCCATGAAGCATCCATTCATGGTATCGAGTCACGGACCTGCTCAGATTGTCTGCCACAGAGTTCTGAGTGGAGGAGATATGAACTGTCTGAAGAGTCACCTGATACTGAACTGCCAGTTCACAAGCCATGAGAGGTAACCTGCACAGAAGGTATGATTTCATCCCCAGTTTGTTTACATACCAGAGAACCGTGGTGTTTTTTCTGTAAACAGTTTGAGGCCCTGGAAGGAAAAGAGGATGGAAATCTTGAAGAGTTAAAATGAGAACATTCATCTCTTTGATGTTGATATGGTCCCTCCTTGATCAAAAGGCCCTGTACCTTCATGGAAGCAAGGATGCTCCCCATCCTAGGTCGGAGGAGTCTATAAACAACTCGAGTGGGAAGAGGAGAATCCAAAGGAAGGCCTGGGTTCAGAGAAATCTGCCGACTCCACCAAAGAAGCTCCTTTTTGAGACAAGGAAGAACAAGAACCACAAACTCCAGTGGATGTGCACATGCTGTATCCAAACTGATTTCAGGTACCATTGAAACTTCCTCATGTGAGGTTTGGCCAGAGGTAGCATGTGAATGTTGAATGCCATAAAACCCAGGAGCCTGAGAAATTCCCTGGCTGTAAGAGAAGGAAGAAGGAGAAGACTAAGTAGGAAATGAGAGACTGAGCTTTTGGAAGAGGCAGAGATGCCAGCATGATAACTGTCTGCAAAATGCACCACAGAAAGATGTGGTCCTGTGAGGGTGTTAAGAAAGGACTTTTTGAAATTTATTGTGAACTCCAACCTTTGCAGAAGAGAAATAGTTAACTGTAGATTTTGTTCCCGGGTCTCTGGACAAGGAATTAGAAAAAGATCATCACCCCAAGGTAAGGGTAGAAAAGTACAGTTGTGTACACTTACCATAAATGTAGAGGTTAGAGTGTATTCACTGTTGCAGTCATTACATTTGGGTAATCTGCTGGCAGGTTGCTCTCAGTCGGCCTGATTAAGTCTTGGGTCCTGCGTCAGTTGCTGTCTCTTCTTCCATGACGTCAGGTCGTCAGGGGTATAAAACATGCAGCCAACGTCATTATCTCAGTTTTTCTTGCCCCAGATGTCAGGTGCCCCCCGAATGGGGAGCAAAATAAAATTTAAAACGCAGAAATATACCTCTAACCAAAAGCAAATACAGCAAAAAGGCTTTTAAGCATAGTAACATAAAATAAAGGTATAGCCAGAGAAAAACAAGGGGCTGGAGGGAGGGTGACCAGAACTGCAACAGTGAATACACTCTAACATCTACATTTATGGTAAGTGTACACAACTGTACTATGTTATTCATGCTTCACTGTTGCAGTCATTACATTTGGGTAGATTCCCAAAGCTATGGTTGGGAGGATGGATTTATACAGTATTAGGACCAGCTATAAGGCCCTGCAAGACAGCAGTGGCAAAGCCAGCTCTGGATTTAGAGAAAATTGGTAAATGATAAAGCTTGGTGAAAGTATGAACTGAACTCCATGTAGCAGCTTCTAGAATATCCCTGGTAGGAACACCTCTGAGAAAGACGGCAGAAAGGATGCAGCCCTGTTGGAATGAGATCTGATCCCCTGGGGAATAGGTTTTCCATGGTGCTTATAGCAGATATGAATGCAATGGCTTATCCATTTAGAAATGGTTTGTTTAGAAATAGCCTTTCCCTCTGCCCCTGCAGCAAATGCTACCAGCAGTTCAGATTTTCTTCGAGTTTTAGTCCTGTTCAAGTAAAATCCAAGTGGCCTGTGCACATCCAATGAATGCAGAATCCATTTCCCCTTTGTTCTGTGGTTTGGGAAAGAAAGTTTGCAAATGAATGGCCTGATTAAGAGTCACACTGGATACCACACCTTGGGCATGAAGGATGGATTGGTCCTGAGTGACACCCGACCTGCATGAAAGATGAAGAAAGGCTCCACTGCCATAAGGGCCTGTAACTCAGACATCCTTCTAGCTGAAGTGATTGCTAGAAGGAAGGCTGTTTTCCAGGAAAGAAATGTTAAGTCTGCAGTAGCAGCTGGCTCAAAAGGAGGTAGAGTGAGTTTCTCCAATACAAAGTTAAGGTCCCAAGCAGGGGTTGGAGCTCTCCTGGGTGGTGTCATGTTTTTGGCCCCTCTGAGATACTGCTTGAGTACAGGATGAGAGAAGAGGGGAGGTTCTGTGTTATAATGAGCTGAAATGGCTGAGGCGTGGATTTTAATGAAGGAAAAAGACAGGCCCTTGTGAAGCATTTCAGTTAAGCATTGTAAAATCTGAGGGAAATTGGGCGCTGCTGTGCTCATTCCTTGAGATGGATTCCAAGAGCAGAATCTTTTCTATTTGTCAGCATAAGATTTTCTAGTACTAGGTCTTCTCGCCTCCAAGATAACATCCATCACAGGGATGCTAAGGGTGAATTTAAGTAAGTAGCCAAGCTGCAAGGTTCAATGTTAGTAACTGAGGGTGCAGAATTTGGTTCTCCTGCTGAGACAGTAAGGAAGGTGTCTGAGGCAGGTGCCATGGAGATATGTGCCGCACTGTGCAGGAGTGGGTACCAGTGTTGGCATGGCCAGTCTGGTGCAATCAAAATAATTTTTGGTTTGTCCTCTTTGACTTTTAGCAGAACTTTGGAGAGCAGAGGCAGAGGGGGAAAGGTGTAGACTGACAGGTTTTTCCAGATGAAGGACAGAGCATCCACTTTTGCGCAAAATTTGTCCAACTGGTAGTTCTGGGGGGAGGCAAATAGATCTATGTCTGGGCTCCCCCCCATTTGCTTGTCAACATGTTGAAAATCCATGGTTCCAGTTTCCACTCGTGTGGGTCCATCAGATTTCTGCTTAGTCTGACTGCCAGTGTATTCAGTTTTCCTGGCAGGAATTGAGCTTGTAGGTGCACTTGGTAGCTCAAGGCAGTGTCCCACAATGCCATGGCTAGTCTGCAGAGGGGTAGGAATGTATACCCCCTGCTTGTTTATGTACCACATAACCATAGTGCTGTCCGTTTTTACCATAAGTTGCCCTGGATGAATGTAGTCCTTGAAGGCTGTCACAGCATTCTGTACAGCTAACATTTCTTTTTGATTGATATGTAGGTGCATTTGATTTGGGTTCCATTTGCCCTGAATGCACTTCCCTGCCAGATGAGCCCCCCATGCATAGTCTGATGTGGCAGGGGGTAGTGTGAATGGTAATCCTTGTTTTGGTGGCAGGCCTCTGCCCACCATAGGAACTCCAGGCGTAGGCAAGGTATGATAGGAATCATTGTTTCCAGGCTGTGACAATGTTGACTCCATAGACTTTTTAAGTGCCACTGTAGTTTCCTCATATGCAGTCTTGCATATGGAATTAGAAGAATGCTGGAGGCCATAAACCCCAAGGCCTGCAGTATTTGTCTTGCAGATAGCAGGGTTTTCGTGGCCACTTGTTTGAAGTTACCAAATGAATTTTCCTTTTCTGGTGGGAGGAAAGCCATCTGGGCAGTTGTATTCAATTTTGCACCCAGGAATGTAATTTGTTGAGAGGGTACCAGTTATGATTTCTTTTTACAAACACCAGATGCTTTAGAAGTATGGCCTGGTTTTCCGCCTGAATTAGACAATCGTCCAGGTATGGGTATATTTGAATATTTCTTTGCCTGCAAAATGCAATTACTGGAGCCAGGCACTTTGTGAATATGCTGGGCGCAGTAGACTAGCCAAGGGGCAGTGCAGAGAACTGATAATGCAAGTAGCCTGCTTCGAAGCGTAGGTATCTTCTGCAAGATTCCCCGATTTGGATATGCGGGTAAGCTTCTTTTAAATCTAGAGTTGCCAACCAGGCATCTTTGCCTAGCATATGAAGTAAATGGTGAAGAGTCAGCATCTTGAATTTGGAATGTCCAGAAAGGTGTTTAGAGTAGACCAGTCCAGAACTGGACACCATGTTTTGTCTTTTCTGGGTACCAGGAAAAGCCTGGAGTAGAATTCTTGCCCCTTTTCCTCTTCTGGTACCAGAAGAATAGCCCCCATGTTTAAGAGGGAAAGTACTAGTTTCTGAGCCTCTGCCCACCGATTTGGGGGCAGGTCTGGCCACCCGTTCGGTGTTGGCAATGTGTGGAAATGAAATCTGTATCCCTGGGACATTATATTTAAAACCCATTTGTCCTGGGTTATGAGTTCCCTGTTTTTTGAAGAGCAATCTTTCCCCCCAAAGTGGTAGCTAAAAGGTAAGTGCTTGGTAATTCCAAAGGAAAGTCATTGAGACCGTTTACCATAGGGGGATACCTTGTTATTTCCAGATTTGGAAGTGGAGGCCCTCCATTGCTTAGGTCTGACAGTCCCTTGGGACTAAAACCTGGTGCTTTTGGTATGTCTGGATTTGGTTTGAGAGGATCTGGAAGGAGCTGGAAAGGACCAATTCTTAGTAGGCCAGTGCATACTAAATCTAGGAGGTTGCACTTGTAAGAAATCTTTTACAGTTTGCATAGATTTAGCTTCATCTTCCATCTTTTTTAAAACTTCAGCCTTATTGCCAAACAGGCAATCCTGATTTAAAGGAGCATCCAACAATTTTGCTTTAACATGATCACGCAGAGACTGCTCCTTAAGCCAAGCATGCCTTCTAAGTACAGACCTAGAAACAGCAGCCCTGCAAGAGGCCTCTAAAGAATCAAAACCACATTGCAAAGTACGTTTTCCAACTTGTTCAGCAGAATGCAATAAATCATGTAAATCTTTATTTTCCGCAGTCAGAAATAATCATCATTTTCTGTTTAAGCAGTCCAATAATATGCTGTTGATATTTTAACATATGAAATTGGCAGTTTATAATCCTGATAGCCAAGGTTGCAGAAGTATAAACCTTTTTACCCCATCTATCCAGCGTCCTGGAGTCTCTATCAGAAGGGGTAGGACTTTTAGCAGTAGAAGCCTTAATTCCCTTAGGCCCTTGAGAAATTGTTTCAGGATCTGCAACAGGTTTTTTTGAAAAGGAACTTGTGGGACTCAGGAACCGTGTAGTATCTGTCAGGTTTACTAGGGCCTGGAGGCAGGGAATCAGGGGCCATACTGGATTCCGAAGACACATCAACAATGTCTAGTATAGGAGGTATAGCCAAAGGCCTATGCTGTGGTAAAAGAAGAAAATCCCCAAGCCTCTTTTTTTGAATCTGAGAATTCCTGACTTTCCCAGTGGAAATGCTCCCTTAAGGTATGTAAAGTTTCACCAAGAGAGAAATCCTCGGGGGGGGGCAGAGGGTATGGAATCCTCTGCATCAGAATCCTCATAAGTAGGTATGGACAAAACCAGGTCATTAGAAGAGTCAGAAGAAACAGAGACCTGATCAGAAGAGTCACAGTCAAGTTCAGGCCTAGGCCTCTTAGAAGGAGGGGGGGGGGTGGTTTGACTACCCCTGATTAGAGTAGTTAGGTCTTCAGCCATTTTGATCATTTGTGTTTTAGGCATAGGGGCCTGAACATGTGGCCTGGGAGTCGGTTTTTTCAACATAGATCAAGATTTGGGCCTTAGTACTGAAGGTGGAATTGGTTTGATATGCAAGTCTGTAGGCCTGAATATACCCTCAGAAGCCGGTGCCTGCACAGCGGCTATGGACCCATCCAAGGTAGAGACATCCGTGGGTTCCATAGTTGATGCATCTCGCGGCATACCAGACTCCGAATGGGTTTCAGTAGAGGCCTGCGAGTCAGAAGTAGCAGGCATCAGGGGCTGCGAAAGCACCTCACAGAGTACCGGGGAACTGGCAATTGGCTTAGGAGAAGCGTTGTCGGCAGTTTTGGACCTCAACGGCCTGTCTCTGTCTTTATCTTTGAGTTTTTTTGAAATTCCGGTAGTCTGATGGCTAACAAATGTCATTTCTGGATAATTAAACAGAGAACCTAAATATTTAGAGGCAAAAATGTGCCGACGACGGATAGTGCGCCGATTAAATAAAGCACAAAACCGACAGCAAGGTACTTCGTGGTCAGGGCCTAGGCAAGGAATACAGTACAGATGAAAATCTATGAGGTATTTGCTTTCCACAAGTAATGCAATTAACATTTACTGACATAGGAAAGGAGGAAGAAAAGGTTTCCCCAACAGGGTACTTAGCTTTAAGTTGAAGACTTCGGTTCTGAAACTCGAAAACAAAAATTTCAGGAGTCGGCCGACCGGCACTTGCGAACTGCTTCAGCTTCGGGCACCACACAGCAAGAAAGACTGAGGTAATGAAGTCAGCTGCATGTTTTACAACCCTGATGACCTGACATCATGGAAGAAGGGACAGCAACCGACGCAGGACCAAAGACTTTGTTAATCAGGCCGATTGAGGGCAACCTGCCAGCAGATTTCCCAAATGTAATGACTGCAACAATGAAACATGAAGAACATCCTGGATGCCATGAAGTCTGCAGTAAGGAATGACTGGTGTGAGGCATTTCGTGAATAACCCTCGGGCAGTGGAAACAAAATGCAAAGCTGAGAACTGAAAGTGAAAGAAAGCAATACAGAAAAATAACAATTTCCTGTAAAGGGGATGAATGGGAAATGTGACGCTAAGCATCCTTGATGCCCAGAGGCCATGTAAGCCTGAGGAATAAGAGGAAGCCAGGTTTGCAAGGACAGCATGCAGGAGGAGGGAACTTTCAGACAAGCAATGAGGTGAGAAAGATCCAGAATGGGTCTCCATGGGCTGTCTTTTCTGGGTACGAGAAACATCCTATAGTAAAACTCTTTCCCCGGAGGGGCGCAGGAACTTCTTGAATTGTTACCTGATGTATCAACTCCTGAAGTACCTGTGGAAAAAGATGCAATTGGTCATGAGGTGATTGCCCATGAATGGAGAAAGAACATGAAGTATCCTCGTTTGATAATGGAAAGAATCCATGAGTCTTGGGTAATATTTTCCCAAACTGGAAGAAAGGGAACGATGGAGAGAATGAGGAACAAGACTGAGATGAGTGTTGTAGTCACAGACCACCTGGCTTGTCTGTAAAGGGCTGCTTCTGGGCAGGAACTGGCTGAGGGCGCTCAGAGTGAGAAGTTCTCCTACCTCCTTTTTTGTTTTTGGAAGTGGGCATGTGAGTTTCATAACCATGAAGTCTTTGAGGGATAATTCCCCTGAAATTTGGGAACAAGTGAAACAAAGATACATTTTAAGTTCTGTAATTCCTTGCCTTTCTTCTGTAAAGATTTAAACAAAGCTGCAGCCCCAAACAAAGTACTGTTGTCTAAAGGAGCATCCATTAATTTTACTTTGATTATCATCTGGAAGTGGTTGAAGCCTAGATCATGAATACCCAAGAACAGATCCAGATGCAGCTGCTCTGGAAGATGCTTCTGCTGCACCACAGCTATATTTAATTGAGTGGCAAGATACCGGAGAAGCTTCTAAGAGAGACATTACCTGATTTTTAACATCAGTTTGGGAAGGTGAGAAACTTCTGGAGAAAGAACAGCTGAAGCATATATGCTCATATGGATTTGGTAATTTATACCATGGAAAGCTAAGGTGGCAGAAGTATAAACTTTTTTCTCTGTTCTTTCCATAGTCTTGCACTCCTTATTAAAAGGGAGAAGCTTGGTGGATAGCAATAGTCTAAGTTTTGTCTGAAGAAATGGAAACCACTGCAGGATCTACTGAAGGACATCTGTAAAAAAATTAATAGTCTTCTGGCACTTTACAAAAATGGCAGGTCTTTTAGGGCAGGGGCCTGGGAATCTGAGGCCTCAGATGCTGAGTAAAAAGCATCCAAAAAGACTGGCAAGACTGGAGGTACAGCAGAAGGGGAAGGTTAGAAGCCGGGGCCTGAATCTTCAACTGCACCTTCTACCTCTGATGTATCTCTTGAGGTCGATGAAGACCCGGAGGTCAGTCTAGACAAAAAAAAAAAAAAAAAAAGTAGTAAGATGTATGGTCATGTGTAGGCCCCAAACAAACAAAATGAGACACAGGTCGTGGCAATCCTTGTGTGGAATCTGTCTCCCACATAGGCACTTGCCTGGATGCCATGAAACCCTCAACAAAAAGCAGTAGTAAAAGAAAAAAGAAAAAAACCCAATGGGGCACTCATCTGAAAAGTAGACTAGCAGCAAATGACTCTGGTGAACAGATCAGACG
Organism: Protopterus annectens; assembly: GCF_019279795.1. Classification (NCBI taxonomy): domain Eukaryota; kingdom Metazoa; phylum Chordata; order Ceratodontiformes; family Protopteridae; genus Protopterus; species Protopterus annectens. The sequence continues at coordinate 1,057,290,362 of NC_056747.1, read as the reverse complement.
ATTGAAGATGGCATTTGAACTGCAGCAGAGAAGTTCTGAGGATTGTACATGCAGACATCACTTTTACAGTTGATGTACTTCTAAGCCATTTGTGCAATGTCTCGCATACTAGTAGTACTTAAAAAGCTCATGTATATGGCCGGCCATTGGGCTGCCCATGGTGGAGGATCCCTCATGTAAAGAATACTGCAACATTAGAAAAGTACACCAATCTATCTTCCTGACAAATGGCTTTCCTTACAAAACCTCATTCAAATTAATACACCTACAAAAGCCCTCAAATCTCCAGGGACAAACTGCTACTCACAATACAGCTGATTACGCCCTCTACTCCAACTATGTGACAAAGCTTTGGAATAAAACTGCTCTTACACTGATGTAAAACTGCCAACAATTTAAATCTTACCTTCAACTCCATTTGAAGTCATCTTGGCTCTGTAAATACCCCTTTGCATTTGGAAAGACCTAATCCATTTTCTTTATTTCACTGCTGTGTGTACCTTAACAGCACTTGTACAATTCCTCGCCTAAAAAAAGATCCATCTACTTTTAATACTTTTTCTTCCTATATTCACAATATCCCACACCGCTTCTTTCTTCCACTCACAACAGTCTTTCCTCACTCTACACTGCTATTCCCTGTATTACCTTTTGTCTAAAACAGCAATCCTCATGTCCCTGTCACACTCTTATAATTTTCTGCTTTCATCTCCATAGTCCTACACTTTGGACTCCCACACTAATCAGTTATACATTAAGTAATTCTAGTGCATGCTGAAAATGCAATTTCTTTAACTTAAAGGGCTCTACAAACTGGTCAGATTACAAAAAAATTGTTCTCTGCCCTGATTCCAAGAGACTATCTCAGAATAAGTGATTTACTTCCAGGGTTGCCAGATTTCCGACTGGCCAGGTAGGGACAAAAAAATAAATAAATAATAATCTTTCACAGCAAGTGAAGACAAAAAAGGTCTTCCACGCTAGGTCTTTAATGCGGAACATCAGAGTTCTGCATTAGACAAAAGTAGCTCTGTTTTTTTTTTTTGATTGGCCCGGGCCAATCAAACATAAATAAACACAGAGCTACTTCTGTTTAATGCGAAACATTGCAGTTCTGCATTAAACAGAAGTAGCTCTGTTTTGTGATTTTTTGATTGGCCCATATGCCGGTATATGGGCCAATCAAAAAAAAAAAAAGCGGAGGCTGCCCGGGATTTAAACTAGCAGTGCGGGACTCTGGATCAGGCTGCTGATCCCGGGACAGTCCTGCTCAAATAGGGACATCTGGCAACCCTGTAATTTCTTCAGTGTAAGACACTATCTATAAACAGGCTTACGCCAAGTCTCAGACTTCAAAAGACCTGCTCTCAAACCTGATGTCAATGTTAAGTGGTCATTTACACTAAGAGAAAGTCTTTTTCTAATCTGGCCCAATGTCTTCACTCACTTCATCTCTGCCAAACTCTTGTTCTGGACTCTTGTCAACTTTTTATAACATTATATAATATCTATTACACATGCATAACAATGTTGCAGATATGCACTCTTGCTGAATGTACATGTCCCTATGTATGCTTCTAATTTTGTTTTTTTTTTTTTACTTTTTGAACTTGGTATCCAACTTTAAGACTTTTTAGTCAACTCCCACTGCACAAGTCTATATACTGCAAATATATTGTTTGGAGCTCTTCTCCCATAGCCTCCATAGAAAAGGTGTTTTTCTGCAGTTTTATTTTTAGCATTTAATTACCGGGAGAGTCCAACTTCAGGAGAGGCTGGGGTTGGGGAATTCCAGGGATGACAATGTGATCACACATGCTAAAAATAAGATATATACAGAAAAGAAAAATATTTCACTATACAAAAAAACAAGTAACAAATATACAATCTACATACATACTGCATTACATAGCTGAAAGGGATTTGAAAAATGTGTGCAATAACACTGAAGTAATGCAGAACTAAGGTACAATTAGTGTGCTGTTATGTAGCATGTGCTGCATAGTGCTGTTACCTATGGGTGGGTAATATTTTACTGAAGAATTAGTTCATGTAGAGTATAATCTAAAAAAAAATGCATGTATATAAAAGAGGTGGCAACAATAGAGTTTTACAGGCATGACTGCCTAGAAGATAGTAAAGAACAGAATTAAGGCAGTGAGGGTTTACAGGTAAGAGTGAGAGGAGCATTCTCAATTAGATGATTTTTTTCTACGGGGGCTAGGGAAGCAAGTTTGGTCTGCCGTACACAACTATGTGGTCATCCAGGTAATACCAATAGAGTCCTTTGGTAAGGATGAGCATTTGTAGCTCTGTCATTGCAGAAGACAAGATTTTAAATGATGTTTTATTTCAACGGTCTAAGATATGGAGGGAGAGAGAGTTAGAGTTTTGCTACAGACTGGGAGAATAGTGCATCACTTTAACTGTTAAATTTCTGCCCAACAGATTTTCATCCTTGGAGCCTAGGTAATGACTAGGTGAAAACCACCACATAAGTAAGGTATAGCTGGGCACTTTTCTGTCTGGAATAGAATTCTTTTGAGTTGAGTGAATTTTGCATAGCTTTGCTATTCTAACCACGTAATCTGCTTGAGGGCAGGGCATTGCAGTGATGAAATGAGTTTTGTAGATAAGCTACAAAAGTACAGTTTTGTACCTACCATAAATGTAGATGTCCGATAGGTATGCATCTGCAGTCATAACATATGGGTTGTCCTGCCTCAGGCAGCCCTTCGGTCGGCCGGATTCCAAAGTCTGGGTCTGGCCTCGGCTGATGTCGCACTTCACCCGACGTCATAGCTCCTGGGGTATAAAGGCATCAGCCGACGCCATTTTCCTCAGTGTTTCTTGCCCCAGATGCCAGGTGCCCTCTAGGAAGGCTAAATTTGGATAAAAGTAGAAAATTCCAAACAGTAGAAAGCAAAACGTATATATACATACAAACAAATACACCATAATAGATTCCCCCAGCTAGCTAAGAGAGGGGTAAGTACCCTAGGAATACCACAGAGGGGAAGGAGGGAGGGTAATCCTGACTGCAGATGCATACCTATCAGACATCTACATTTATGGTAGGTACAAAACTGTACTATGTCCTTCAAGGATGCATCTGCAGTCATAACATATGGGTAGAATACCATAGCCAAACTGGGGGAGGAGGCACTAAGATAATGATGGTGTAGTTAAGATCCCTTGTAAAACTGCAGTTGCAAAACCTGCTCGGGATCTGGAATATAAAGGAAGATTGTAATGCTTGGCAAATGTATGCATGGAGCTCCAAGTAGCAGCTTCTAAAATGTCTTTGGTAGCCACTCCTCGTAGGAAAGCTGTAGTGGTGGCTGTAGCTCTTGTGGAGTGAGGCCTGATATTTTCAGGAGTTGTCTTTCCATGAAAAGAGTAGCAGAATCGAATGCAATTTCCTATCCATTTTGAAATTGTATGTTTGGAAATTGCTTTTCCTTGCACTCCTGTTGCATATGCTACCAGAAGCTGGTCAGTTTTTCTGCTGGTCTTAGTTCTGTCCAGATAGTAGCACAGTTGTCTGTGTACATCCAAGGTGTGCAGTAGTTTTTCCCCCGTTCTGTGGGTTAGGGAAGAACGTAAATAAATGAATAGCTTGGTTCAAGGATACCCTGGATATCACCTTTGGCATGAAAGTAGAATTGGTTCTCACAGACACTCTATCCTGGTGAAAGATGAGGAAAGGCTGCACTGCCATTAATGCCTGTAACTCAGACACCCTTCTTGCTGAAGTGATTGCTAGAAGGAAGGCAGTTTTCCAAGATAAGAACTGTAAGTCTGCTGATGCTGCTGGTTCAAAAGAGGGAAGTGTTAATTTTTCCAGCACAAAATTGAGATCCCATGTAGGCAGAGGTGGTTTCCTTGGAGGTTTTACATTTTTGATCCCTCTTAAAAATTGTCTGAGGAGAGGGTGAGAGAAGATAGGAGGATCCATGTTGTACTCTGCTGAAATTGCTGAAGCATGAATCTTAATGGAAGAATAGGACAGGCCATTGTGGAACAGTTCTGCTAAGTATTATAGGATGTGTGCTAGGTTTGCCAGTGTGACATTTGTTCCCTTTGATGCACTCCAAATGAGGAATCTCTTCCATTTGGCTGAGTATGTTTTCCTTGTGGAGGGTCTGCGAGCCTCCAGGATAATGTCCTTGACCCTCTGAGATAAATCTGATTGGTTTTGTTTTATGCAATTTTCCAAGCAGTGAGCTGCAGCGTTTTCAAGTTTGGATGCAGTGTCTTGTAGTTGATCTGCGTTAGAAGTAAAGGCCATAGAGGTAGAGGCCATGAGTTCGCCCGAGACATGCTTCTCAGTAGCGGGTACCAATGCTGCCTTGGCCAGTCTGCAGCTATCAGAATTACCTTTGGCTGTTCCTCCCTGATCTTCAGTAGAACTTTGTACATCAATGGGAGAGGTGGAAAGGCATAAACTGTCAGGGCCTTCCAGCTGAAAGAAAGGGAGTCCACCCTCCAGGCTTGTGGGTGGTACTCTCTTGAGCAGAATTTCTTCAGCTGGTGGTTGAGTGGGGAGGCGAACAGGTCTCTCTGGCATTCCCCATCTCTTTATGTTTTTGAAGATGTCTGATGCAGCATCCATTCGTGAGCATCCATGGTAGTTCTGCTTAAGCTGTCTGCTAGTGAATTCTCTTTTCCTGGTACGAATCTGGCCTGCAGTTGAATGTTGAGATTCAGGCCTAGGTTCCACAGGTCCATTGCCATCCGGCATAGAGGGTAGGAATGCGTGCCTCCCTGTTTGTTGATGTACCACATGACTGTGGTATTGTCCGTCCTTATCAGCAGGTGTCCTTGCTGGAGGAATGATTTGAATGCCTCGATTGCATGCTTCACTGCCAGCATCTCCTTTAGATTTATGTGTAGATTCAGCTGGTCTTGGGACCATAGGCCTTGGATACACTTGTCTTCCATGTGTGCCCGCCAGCCTAGGTCTGAGGTGTCCGTGGTGATGGCCTGCCTTGGTTGTGGTTTGTGGAAAGGCAACCCTCTGTTGGTCTGGCAGGCCTGAGCCCACCACAGGGATTCTTTTTTCAGGCATGGAATGATTGGTATCATGGTTTCTAGACTGTGTCTGTGTTGTGACCATACATTCCTTAGGTACCATTGTAATTTTCTCATATGCAGCCTGGCATGTGGAATCAAGATTATGCAGGATGCCATGTAACCCAGGGCCTGCAGGACTTTCCTTGCAGTAAGCTGAGTTTGTCTTATCAATGCCATGAAGTAGACTGGTAGTTGCTTTTGTTTTTCTTCTGTGAGAAAAGCCATCTGAGTTATTGTGTCCAGTTCTGCACCCAAAAATGTTATCCTTTGGGATGGCACTAGTCTTGACTTCTGTATGTTGACTGTGTATCCCAAGGCTTGCAGCAGTTGTATGACATAGGCCAAATCCTTTATTATTTTTGTCTTGTTGTCCGCTTGTATTAGGCAGTCATCCAGGTATGGGTAGATCTGAATTCCCTGAAGCCTGCAATGTGCAATTACTGATGCCAGGCATTTCGTGAATACTCTGGGCGCAGTAGATAAGCCAAAGGGCAACGCTGAGAATTGATAATGCTCTGATCCTGCAAGAAATCTGAGGTGTCTTCTGCAATCTGGTCGTATAGGGACGTGCAGGTATGCTTCCTTGAGATCTAGAGTCACCAGCCAAGACTCCTTGCCCAACATGGGAAGAAGTTGCTGTAGGGTCAGCATCTTGAATTTTGGTACAATGAGATATGTGTTTAGTGCGGACAAGTCGAGAATAGGCCTCCATTGAGTTTCTTTTCTTGGTAGAAGGAATAGTCTGGAGTAAAATCCTTGGCCTTGTTCCATAGATGGTACTTTTTCTATTGCTCTCATCTTTAGTAAGTTGATTTGTTTTAGAGCCTCTGACTTCTGGCTTGGTGGAAGGTTTGGCATTCCTCTATTTTTTGGTAAAGTGTGGAAGTGAAACCTGTAGCCTTTGTCTATTGTTTGCAAAGTCCATTTGTCTCCTGTAATGCAATGCCAGTTTTTTGAAAATAAAGCTAGCTTTCCGCCCAAGGGTGCTTCCACTTGTTCCCTGGTAAGCGGAATCAGAGCCAAGTCATTGTGTCTGTCCTGTGGAAGTGGTTGCAGTCGCTGCTGTGGCGGTACTCCTCTGGTTGGCAGGTTGCCACTGACGACCCCTGTAGGCACCCCTTTATTGACCTCTGCCTCTTGGGCGTCTATTTCTGCCTCTCTGTGCTCTGGAGGTGTCTGGAAAGGACCAATTCTTTGAAGGCCAATTTCTGCTGAACCTCGGAGGTTGGACCTGCAGAAAATCCTTGACTGTTTGCACAGATTTTGCTTTTTCTTCCACTTTCTTTAGAACCTCCTGTGCAGGGGAGCCAAATAAACTTTGTTTCTCCATAGGGGCATCTAGGAGTTTAGACTTAACATGGTCTGGCAAGGATTGCTCTTTTAAGCCAGGCATGCCTTCGAATCACTGCTCCAGTCATAGCTGATCTAAATGAAGCCTCCAGTGCATCATAGCCACATTTTAAGAAATGATTACTGACCTGCTAAGAGTTGTGTACCAAATCCTGAAGGGTCTAAAGGTTCGGGAGAGGAAAGTTTTTATTCAGCTGATCTAACAAAAATTCCTGGTACTGTATCATGTGAAATTGACAGTTTAAAGCCCTGGCAGAAAGAGTAGCAGATGTATAAACCTGTTTACCCCATCTCTCTAATGCTCTTGATTCTCTTTCAGAGGGTAGGGGGTTTTTGGCAGAGGCAGCTGCAACACCCTTAGGGCCCTGAGAAATGGTTTCTGGGTCTGCAGCATGGGCCTTCTACAAGTGGAAGTGAGAATCCGGAACCCTGTAATATCTGACAGGTTTGGCAGGGGCCGGGGGAAGAGAATCAGGGGCAGAACTGGCATCATTGTATGCATCATCAACAACTGATAGTACAGGTGGTATGGCTAAAGGCCTATGCTGTGGCAAGTGTAAAATAGTCCTTAGCATTTTCCTCGAATCAGAAAAATCCTGACCCTGCCATTGGAAATGTTCCCTCATTGAGTGTAGAGTTTCCCCAAATGAAAATTCTTCTGGGGGGCAGAAGAATGGAGTCTTCTGCATCCGAATCCTCATAAGGTGAGTATGGTCATTCCTGATGGTCTGATAAATCTGATCCATCCAAGGAATAGTCAGAGGAGAGAGGTTCAGGGGGTTCAGTCCTAGGCCTTTTTTCAGGAGGAGGTTGTGAGGCCCTGTCTGGGTGAGGTTGGGATCCCCTGATCAGAGAAATAAGGTCCTCAGCAAGGCTGAGAATCTGAGAACTTGAGGAAGGTCTGTGAGAGGGAGCTTTTGTAGGCAAGGCCTTGGAAAGTTTAGCTGCTTTAGCCGTGGAGAAGGCCTTAATAGACATAGAAGCAGGGGGTCTAGCTGCCCCACGTGCAGGAGTAGAGATGTCCAACGGAATGGTGTCGGACAATTCTTGTGCGCCTGCTTCTTCGGTAGGAATTTCTGTAGCCGACTCAGCCGGGGCCTCTATGGCCTCGGTTGTCGGAGGCATGTTTTCGGCAGAAGAAAGAACCGAGGACTCTGTTTCAGCCGAAACCGAGACACTCGCGGTAGGCCTAACCGTGGTTTCAGCGAAACCCGGGCGAAAGTGTCGGTCCTTTTCCTTGCGTTTTTTGGCTAAATGTGTAGTCGGAGTCTCCGACGGCATTTTATATGCAAAAGCGGGACCAAAAAAGTCTTCTGCAAACTCCGACCGATGTCTAAGTGTCCGTCGGTTGAAGGAAGCACAGGCTAAACAAGCTGATACGTCGTGGTCTGGGCCTAAGCAAGGAAGGCAGTAAGAGTGGAAATCCTTATGAGGTATTTGTTTCCCACAAGTTAAACAATTATTTACTTTGTCTGACATCGGCTGAGGCAAGAAAGAGTCCCCAACGGGGTACTTAGCTTTTTTAGAAGACTTCGGTAGCTGAAATCTCTGGATCTGACCGACCGGCACTTGCGAACAGCTTCTGCTTCGGGCACCGCGCAGCAAGAAAGACTGAGGAAAATGGTGTCGGCTGATCCCTTTATACCCCAGGAGCTATGACGTCGGGTGAAGTGCGACATCAGCCGAGGCCAGACCCAGACTTTGGAATCCGGCCGACCGAAGGGCTGCCTGAGGCAGGACAACCCATATGTTATGACTGCAGATGCATCCTTGAAGGACATCTTTGCAGCTTTCTTGTAGCATTTCTCCAATTTTGGTAGGCGAGTAGTTTGCAAATTTGTGAAAATGGGGAAGGCATATAGTAATGAAGGTGTCAAATAAGCTAAAGTGACTTTCCTGCAAGCGCCATATGCGAGGTAATATTTTGTTTTACATATAAAGTCAGTTTTTGTGAGTTTTGTTTACCGAGACAGAGTGATATGTTGATCAAATTTTTAAATTATCTTTTCTAACACCTAAGGATTTTGTGTGATGGACTACTGCTATTTTCTGTGCTGCTGGAGTCTTTCGGCTTTTCCTGGTTAGGGGTCGCCGCAGTGGATCAGCGGTCTGCTGATTGGCAGTGGATTTTTACGGTGTTGAGTTGCCAGCCCGGTGCCCAACCTTCAAAGAAGAAGCACACACCTACCTGCATGTCTTTAACCTTCACTCAATCGCGGGTAGGACATGCAAACTCCACACAGAAGGCACTCCAGCAGAGATTCAAAACCGGAAAACCTTTTGCTGTGAGGCGACAACATGTTACCACCGTGGACTATTGGATTATGTAATGGAAAAGAACTGTTTGCCTGATAAGTGGGATTTTGGGAAGAAAACCATTAACTTATTAGTATTTAGCAGGAGTTGGGAGGATTCAAAACAGGCTTCTATGGAAGTGAAATGATTACAACTGATTTTAAGTCACACAGTTTTTTGCAAAGCATTGTTGAATCCGTGTACTGAACTAGTATAGATTAAATGACCTTTGCACAACAGTTAAATAAAAATATTAAAGAGCAGGGGCCAAGAATAGAATCTTCTGCAACACAAAATGATAGGGTGGAGGAAAAGTAGCAATGCCATTTGAGAGTCTGGGATCTATTCTGTAGCCAGATTTTGAACCATGCAATGCAGTTATTAGATAAAGCAGAAAGATTTAGTAGGAGCAGGGTGAGAGAGATGCTATCAAATGGTTAGGATAGATCAAGGTAGACTGTCGACGCTATTTTGTGTTCATTTCTGTTTAAGTGCATTGTGTCAGTATAACAGACGTGGTACTGTGTCCAGGGTGGAAACGGTGCTGGGTAGAAAAGAGGAGATTCTTTGTGGCAAGGTAATGGAGAAGTTGGGAACAAATTGGTCTGGGGTTATTAGGGTGGGTTTTCTGGAAGTTGGGGAAATTTTTTTTTGTCTTTACGTATCTGGAATTTTATCTGTTTTCTCAGGTGTCAATAAGTTTAATAGTTTTGGAAAAAGTTTTTTTGATTTTGCAGGAGCTTCTATGTGCTCTCTCTCTCTCATACGAGTCGTTTGGTGGAGATAGTGAAAAAAAGGGGGAAATGCAGCTTTCACTCTCTTCTAAACAGATGCATTGATAAAGTTGTTGTTGAAAATGTTGACACCATTATCTAGGGATACAGCACAATGTGTGCCAACTGCATAAATTTTAGGGTGGACATGATTTTGTAGCTAAAGTTAGAGAGATTACAAACTAGACTAAATTATGAATAGACCTTCCCAGTAAATAAAAGCAAATAAATATAAATCTGGGTAACACATTGATAGAAAAAATCAATTAAATCAGTAGTCTAACACGGTGTTAAGAAAAATGTGACCATATGCTGAAACTATTTTAGCTAAGGCTACATGAACCCAGATTTCTTTTTCACAAGAGCTACTGTGACCCTACAAGGAAAAATAAAAGTTATGTACTCACCATAACTATGCACGTGTTGTCTATTTTCATTCTTCCTCAACTGATGGGTATCGGATCTGACCACGGATCTGGCTCAACTGCATTTACTTAGACTCTTGGATCAGACTCTTGAGCTGCACCCTTTATCCATAATGACCTACAACCCTGTAATACCTCAGATCAAGTTTGCTGCCCCAAAAGTAAAACAGCCAATTACAAGCCAATATAAAAAGAAAAGCCAATAGGAAAGAAAGAAAGGAGCTCAAACCTTGAACAGGAGTTCCTTATTCATCATCAGGTCACTCCTAGATGAAAAAGGAAAGGGAAAAGAAGGGAAGGAAGTGGAGGAAGAATGAAAATGGACAAAACAGATTCACAGTTAAGGTGAGTACATTAAATTTTATATCTGATGTCATTTTCATTCATTCCTCAACTGATGGGACAGAGACCCCAGCTACATGGATCTGGACGGCCCTCAAGGAAGGATATTCTGGAGTACCACAGAACCAAAGGGAGCCCTGTTTCTAGGAACCAAATCCAGTTTGTAATGAGTAATAAAGGTATGAGCACTGGACCAAGTGGCTGCAGCACAAATGTCATCAATGGAAGTTCTGGACCAAAAGGCAGAAGTAGTAGCCATTCATCTAGTCGAATGAGCCTTAGCTGATCTGGGCAATGAAACACCTCTGACTGTAGACAAACAATATACAATCTGTTAACCACTTTGCTAATATGTTACTTTGGAAACTGCTTTACTCAATTTGCTGGAGGTAAAGGAAACGACAGGTATGTTTTGCTTAGGTCTTTTGTTCTGTGGAAAATAAAAATGGAGTTGTCTAGGCATAACTAAAAGATGAAGCATATATTCACCTTTGCTGGAGAAGTTGGGGAAGAAAACATGTAAACTGATGGCCTGGTTGAGGTTTGCCTACGAGGCTACTTTGGGCAGGAAAGAAAGATTAGTAAGGTATCCCCCCATCTTTATGGAAAATCAAATAAAAAAAATTTGAGGAGTGCGCTTGGAGCTCAGACACTCTTCTTGCTGAGGTAACAGCCACTAGAAATGCCTTTTTTCAAAAAAGAACTCTGAGGTCTGATTTGGCTGACAGCTCAAAGCGGCTCTGCGTCAAACTTTGCAGTAAAAATGTTAGATCCCAAGGTGGACTACGGTTTTTAACTGGAGGCCTAAGCAAAAAAAGTACCTTTAAGAAAGGTTTTACATAATTTAAATGAAGCAAAAGGAGAAGTTTTATCCCCAATATGACAATTCGAGATGGCTGCTAACTGGACTTTGATGACAGACAAACTAGCTCCCTATTGAAAAACAGACACTAGGAAATCCAAGACAGCAGGAATAGAAGCATTCAAGGGATCCAAATTTCTGTGATGGGCCCAACAGGAAAACCTTTTCCATTTATTCTTGTAAATTATCCTGATGGCGGCTTTTTGGGATGACATCAATATATGGCTAAATGGGGAGGAAAGCCTGGGCTGTCTAATTACTAAAGGAACTGGAGAAACCATTTGGTTAATTTGAGGCATACAATGTTTGGATAAACCATCCCTGTGGGATGAGAGATCAGGGCTGGACTGGGGTCCAGTGTCCAAGGTAGACAAAGAAGAAGAGCCCAAAGGTAACGAAACCACATTTGACGATGTCAAAAAGGGGCAATGGTATAACCTCTCTCTTCAACCAAAGTGCTTTCTGAAAAAATTTGGGGATTAAAGGAATGGGGAAATGAGCATAAAAGGAGACCGGAGGACCAAGCATGGACTAGAGCATCTCTTGGGGATTCCCCCAGAGGGGGGGGGGGAGATCAGGGCAATAAACCTGCTGCACTTGCTGTTGTAGGGCAAGGAAAACAGATCACAGCAAGGTTTACTATCAGTGGAAAATCTCCTCCCCCAATAAATGACTAAGAGACCACTCATGAGGCACAAGAACAGATCTGCTGAGTTTGTCCACTAGTATGCTGGATTTCTCTGTGATGTGCACTGCCATAAGAAAATATCTGGAAGAGTTCACCCACTGCCATACTGTCACTGCTTCCCCACAAAGGAGACCTGCAATGCTAGGAGGACCACCCTCATCTCCAAGACACAGATGTCCAAACTGGACTCTTCTGGGAACCACATGCCATAGACTGCCCATCCTGAGAAATAGGACTCCTACCTTAACTGGGAGGTGTCCACAGTCAATCTGCTGCTGGGAGTGGAAGCACAAAGGTACTTCCCTTACAAGTCTGTCAAACTGTACCCACCAAAGGAGATAAAAATCTCCTGGATTTGCAGAAATTATCAGTGAGAATAATGGAAGTTGAAGAAATCTACCACTGAACAGCTAGAGTCCACTGAAGAACAAAGACATAAAATTGAGTAATCGAGACCATGGTTACAGCTGTTGCCACAGACCCTAAAGCTTGATAGACCAGTCATGCTGGGGGAAAGGGATAAGAAAGAAACTATGCCACTTGATATCTTGAAGACTTGTTTTCTGCTTGAAAGAAGAAGAGTTAGTTGACTGGTGGTGTCCAGGTGGGCACCTGTAAACTCCCAAGACTTGGAGAGGAAGTAGAAGAGACTTGGCAAAGTTAATTGGGATGCCTAAAGAATGACAAAGTTATAGCAGGTAGTCTCTGGCTTTTTCTGAGGAGACTCCTGGTTGGGGCAGTAAGGAGACATTCATCTAGGCATGGAAATGCTCTGTATCCAAGCAGTCTCAGGTGAGCTGCTACCACTACCATAAACTTGGTGAACACCTGGAGCTCTGAACTGAGTGACAGGCCTCCAGCCAAAAGTGCAGGTACCGTCAGGAGTGTCAGTTCATTCTGATGTGATAGTACGCATCCTGAAGATAGACAGAGCACATCCAATTGTCCTTTCATAGGAAAGGCAGAATGGACTGAACCATGACCATCCAAGAACTTGAGTTGTTTACAAACTGAGTTTGCTGAGATCCAGAAATGTCTCACGTTCCCCATCTTCTTTGGCACTAAAAAGAACCTTGAGTAAACTCCGAATTCTCTCTGATGACGTAGGACCTCTTGGATGACTCCCTTGTCTAGCAGCTTCTGAACCTCTAAGGCTGTTAACTCCTGCTGACTGGATGGAATGTCAGCCTTTCTTTTTGGTTGATGGGATATGCAAAAAGTGAATGAAATGACCTCTGGATATAATCTCTTGCACCAAAGTGCTGTTTATGAGGGATGTCCAGGCTTCTGGGTGCACAGACAAGCATTCCTCGACTTCCTTCAAATTACAGCAGTCAGGCAACACTTGGGATTTTATCTGAGAAGGAATCTTTAAACCCTTGGTTTTGCAGGCCGTCCCTGCCATGAGAGCAGCGTCTTCAATTAGAACTTCCCCCTGTACCTCTGGGGGAAGTTTCCACTAAGTCTTGGAAAGGACCTTGTGATTTATGGAACCACATCTTTCTACCTCCATGCGGACTCCTAGAAAAGGATCTATGTGGTGTAGAAAAACGTATGCCCATGGCAAACAAGGTTTTCCCATCTTGCTCACTGCAGGAGAGAGTGTCTCTAACAGTTCGACAACATAAGGAAGATCCATCAAAGGCAGCCTTAATGAACAAAGACTTGAAGGGATCTGCAAAGTCACATAAGCGCATCCCGGCACATCTTCTAATGGCTATGCTTGAACCTGACACCTGTGAAGTACCTTCGGCTGTGTGGGAGATCAACCTCATGGATGCGTTAGAAATAAAATGGATGGTGGCCCGATGTGAAGATAACTGTTTACGTTCCTCCACGGACATGGACCCAAAAAGAGATTTTGGAAAGTTCTTTAACCTAGTGCAATCTCGTGAAGTGTGTCAAGTAATAAAGCAATCATACATCAAAGGTCAGTGAAGCATAAATGTGCTTTTTACATCTGTCCAGCACACTAGATTCTCTATTAGGGGGATGTACAGAAAAGCTTTGCTCAGCTAGCTATTTTTTTTGGTGGCAGTAGCCACAACCATGGCACCCACCAGCACCCCCTAACTCCATTAAGGCCCATCTTTAGGCGGGGCGAGAAATTTGTTGGGATGATGAGGAATGGGCTGTGCGGTATCCAATTCCTTCAATGCTAAACAATACATTACATCAATAAAGGTCACCAGCTGGGCAGGGTAAGCCAGGACATAGATGGGTTGTACCCAAAGACTTCAAAATACCCTACTCCTGGGAAGGTGATTGAAGGACCATCCACCCTTTTGGCTAAGGATATCTAGAACATCTCCAAATGATAGATCTTCTGGCAGACACCTTGGGGACCCTTCTCTTTTATTGAAGTCAGTGTCTTTGGCGAGAGATTCCTTTTGCATGACCTCTTCTGGGGGACCTCCTCACTGGGATGATCTGGAGAGGTGTCATAAGACAGAGAAAGCCCCTGAAAAGGAGCTGTCTGGATACTCTAATAGATCATGTCCCCTGCTAGACAGGTTGATGAGGCTCTGAACTCAGGCCCAAAGGTGGCAGAGGAACAGGATCTGAAGAAATAACAGTAGATCGGCCTCTTGGATGTCAGAAAACCCACTTCACCACCTTCAAGGCAAAAGGCCAGGGAGAAGCCATGGCCAGTGGTACAGAAGCCAAAGTCCCTGGCACCTCCAAGCCCCAACCCTGCCCAGGTTCCTGTCATGACGGAGAAGTCAGATCCGAGCTGTCCAGGTCGAAGTAGTGAGGGGAAGGGATGGTTCCAACAACCTCAGAGTTAACTCCACCCCCCCCCCCGGAGCCAGCACAGAAGCTTCAGCTCCAAGCTCCAAGACTCATCCTGCCCTAGGGGGACTGGCGAGCCAGAGATACTTTTGGAGACGAAAACCTAGCAGTCTTCGAATTGGACATATCAGCTCCTAGAATTCTTGGATCAGAAGGCTCCGAAACAGACATCTCAGAGAAGGAGATATGAATGGATTGTAGGAGATACAAGTGGATGAGAGTAGGTTGTAGGCTCATGGATCCGATGGGAGATGCAGCTGATAACTCCCCCATCTGAATCGGAGTCTGGAGAAAATTCCTCATCACTCTATCCACATCTGCTCTGAATGGACTCCGGGAGGACCTGATATAAGAAACAAACATGAGACAAAGCAGCCTTCCTGGCATTTCCTGAAGGAAAAATGAAAGGAGTTATGGGGAAAGAGGCTCTGAAGTGTAATGAGTGGATCGGGTTTGAGGAAATTTTATTGTCCCCACATTCTGATCCTAAGGAGTTGGATCCAAAGTTTTTGAAATTTTGGTTGGCGGCTACAAGGTCAAAGCTAATTTTGGAGAAAGAGCGGGAGACTGTTTTCTATGTTTCCTTGACTCAGAGGAAGACTTTTGTTTCTTTGTGGGGGTTTGAGCCCCTGAAGCAGAAGTATCAGAAGAGGTAAACAACCCTTTCAAAAGTTGTGTTGATCACTCAACAAGTGGCAAGGTGGGCCGGTCCCAAAAAGTACAAGCATTCCCTGTGGGCATCGGAATTAGGTATACTGTGCCCACAGGAAGTGCACATTTAAGTTTGTCAGCCACAATGGGAAACACAAACCAGCAGAAAAAAAGTATAGACATATAAATAAATACATATTTTTTTTTTTCTTAAAATAAAAAGGGGCATCAACAATGGTAACTAAGAAATACCCTATGAGGGTAGGAAGGTAGAGAAGACGATGTAGTACCAATGATGGTAACAGTTACCCAAGAAGAAAGTAGAAGTAGAGACTACCGCTAGAAACCCAACCCAAGAAGAAAGTAAAAGTAGAGACTACCGCTAGAAACCCAAATCTCTGAAAAGGGAAGGAAGGGTGAAAAAGTAATGGCACAGAAAACAAAAAATTCAGTAAATTACACTCACAAATCAGTATCCATATCTAAAGTGAAGAAGCAGCAAACGAGATCTGAGGTACTGCAGGGTTCTGGGGCATTATAGGTAAAGGGAAGAGCTCAAGAGTTAGAGCCAAGTGTCTAAATGCAGCCAAGCTGGATCCAAAACCCACTAGTTGATGAATGAATGAAAATGACATCAGATAAAGTATTTAATATTTATTATATTCTTTTTTATTTTTTTGCCGAAAAGCTGAATAATCCAAGACAACGTGCTGTATTGCCAAGATATCAAAGAATACTATTCTATGTGGCTCTAAATGAAAAAGGATATTCTTACTTCATTTTTGCTAATGTTAAAATCTGAATAAAATAAACCAAGACAACCGGTTATATTGACAAGACAATAAATAATACATACTATTCACATGTTTAAAGTAATGATCAAGTAACAGAATAACTGCACTCTAATCAAAACATTCTAGGTTTAACACCCAAATCCTGAATAAGTAGCAAATTATTTGACACACAAAACAGGCATCATTAGATCATCTTGTACTGCAGTGTAAAATTCAAATGGTGGCAGCTGGTATTAAAGATGTTTTAAATGATCCACAAGGAACAAGTAAACCTTGGTTTAACAATGAACTTAATCAGAATTGTTCATGGAAAACTGTATGAAGACCTTCATTTTAGCACAAGGCATCCACTGGTAATTCATGGTACATTCTCAAAAGGGTTAAGTCACTGGCACTTGTTAACAGTACACTGTGGTTAACAACCATATCACTTTACATTTAAATACATGACAATTCTCACAAAAAGTTATTTTCTAAAATTACAAGGGGTTATCGTTAATCATGTTTTGTGAGGCGAATTTACATTTATATTTTCCTATACAAGTTCAGTAATATGGAATTTGTAACTTTCAAATCTTTGTAAGAGGCATTGTGAGGAAACTGTTATTAAAGGACGAGGATAAAGTTGGAGGAAATAAAAAGGAACCAACATGCATATCACACATACAGTTTAGGCATAGAGTTCATGGAGATTTACTATTTTTTTTTTTAAGAGATCAGATCGGAAGATAAGAGAATTTTGGGATCTAGTACCTAAACATAAGGTGCATACATTTGTTTTTCTGATTTTTTTACATGCCAGAGATGAATTTTAGTGGTCAGTAACTGAAATATGAGCATGTGCCTAGGTTCTAATGGATTACACATTTGACAAACAGAAAAACAGTATGTGCAAAAACATTTTGAAACAACTGAATCTGGATTTACCAGAAAGAAGGTATTTTGCCAATATTTATATACTAGTGTTTAGAAAGATAATTTTACAACTTACCTCAGGATTTTACCCTAAGCATGAAAGCTAAGGTGTAAAAAAAGAAATTATCCACAATTCCAGCTTGCACATTACCTGGTGGAATAAATTAGAATTTTCACAGGGTACCTGCTTTTCTCATCTTATGACTGATGTGCATTATTATACTGAAGCATATGCAAATGTCAAGATTCTGACAATAAGAACAAGACTTGACATTTGACAAGTGCATCTCTGTAAGGATAAGGAATAATTTTATGTTTGGCACTGACATTTGAAACAGCATTTTGATATTCTTTCTTCAAAGAACAGCAACTGATGATGTTATTTGGATCAAAAGCATTTTTGCATTTTGCTGGTATCTTATGCACTATAACGAAGGAAGACAGAGACAGCGACTATTTATTAATTTAAATATGCAAATCTATGTTTACATTTTACAAATCTCAATCAGACGACGATATAAAATCTTAACCTATTTACCAATGTCTATAACTGTAGCTACAGCCAGGAGACCCAGATTCAATTAACAGTTCATGCATATGAGGCACTGGCAGGGAGGGATGGCTGTGCACACCCTGGCAGAGGGTGTTCACTGAAGATCCTTCCTGATGAGAGGCATGGTCCACAGAGTAGTACTATTGGACATTAGTTGACAAATGCAGGGGAGGGGCAGGAAAAGAAAGGGAGGTCATAATACAACCACCCTCAGCGCAGCACCTCTCCAGGATGCCCTTAACATCCACACTGGCCCCAGCTCACTCGGAAAAAATTCCAGTAGAGAAAGCAGGAGCAGGTAGACCTGGTGACGGATGAGTCACTGGGATGACTGGAAAGGATGAAGCAGTAAGGGAAGGAGGAAAAAGTTTTATGTAACTGTGTGTGTCAGTCTCCCTCAGTCTTAAACTAATGTTCTATGTATTTTTACAACCGTAATCACAAGTCAAGCTTACACATGGTAATTCTGCAATAGCATCATACTTTAATACGTAATGAATACATGGTACAAGCTTCTGAGAAAACCAACATTAACAAGGACTGCTCTTCAACAGCATGAATGTAGAACAGGCAAGAAAGGAACATTCGGTTTACTTGCAGACCTGTGACAAAGGAAAGTAAGATGCAGCTGACAATTCCACCTACCAAGCACCAGACACCATGCAACAAGATCCTTTAAGACGCTGCTTTTTGATATGGAAAATTATTTGTAAAAAATACTACCCGAGATCATAGCAGGCCGGCTTTAATGTATGTTTATATAAAATTAATGGATTCGTACTTACAGTGAGTCAATGGAACAAAGCAATTATACAACGACTCCCGATTAATATTCAAAAACGTGCACGCTGATTGGTCAGCGTGCACGTTGTAAATCAGAGTTATAGCAATGGAAAAAGGTCGGGTCGCCTGGACTTTTTCCATTACTATAACTTTTTTTTTTTTTTTTTTTTTTTTTTTTTAAACAGCAACGGAGAACGCAAGATCTCCATTGCTTCACACTGTCTCTCTATGTTAAACGAGTTTAACATAGCGAGACAGCTTTAAAAAAAGCAATGGAGATTGTCCGTTGCTTCTTTTAAAGCTGTCTCGCTATGTTAAACTCCTTTAACAGAGAGACAGTTTGTAAAAAGCAACGGAAATCTTGCTTTCTCCATTGCTTTTTTCAAAACTGTCTCGCTATGTTAAATGGGTTTAACATAGCGAGACAGCTTTAAAAAAAAGCAACAGAGATTCTCTGTTGCTTTTTTTAAAGCTGTCTCGCTATGTTAAACCCATTTAACATAGCAAAACAGTATGCAAAAAACAATGGAGATCTTGCTTTCTCCATTGCTTTTGCCCGCAGCTCTGATGTACTGCGTAGGCATACGCATGCGCAGTACATCAGAACTGCCGTAGAATACCAGACAGCTGCAGAAGGGCAGCAAGAAGGCATTCCATTATTTAAGAAAAGTAATTTTTTTCTTCTTAAAGAATGTCATTGTATAATAGCAATAACCCACTTCTGGGTGTGGGTAATGCTGGATTTACCCACTGTTGGCTTTGTTTGGCCACTCGGGCTTCGTCCTCTTGACCAAACCACACCAACCACAGGTAAATCAAGCATTACCCACACCCAGGCGTGGGTTATTGCTATATTTCATCTTGTAAAAGCTATGTGAACAATATGGAAATGGCTTAAGATAATAAATGGTTACCGCTTGAGAAATGTACTAGAAGTTGTGTGTCTGTTAATGTTTTGCTGCCAATGTCCTGGCTAGCTGATTTATTGCTTCACAAAAGGGAGATCTGGAATCAGAAATTACAAACCACTTAGTCTTCCCAATATATTCAGCAATGCCCATGTGGTCACTGCAAAAATATCCAAAGATGCATTTTTAAGTAACGTCTCTTAAAGGTAGTCATGGCCCTAACAGAGTGAGGTCTAGGCTAAGAAGGTAAAGTCTTATGTTTCTATAGAAAAGTAATGAAATTTGAGAGCCATTTTGAAAATATTAAGTTTGACACCTAAAATACCAATATTTTTTAAATAAAGGATACAGATGTGAAAAAGGACCTTGAATTAATTGCTTCAGTCAACATACCATTATAATTGTAAGCATTTTACAACTACTTTAATAGAAGAACACCCTGCTAAACTAATGGCATAAAGTTGCAATAGACCCCAGTTTAAATCAACAGTGAAGAAAGGATTTGGTCTCATGGACAATCTGTCGTCGTGGTACACAGAATAAGCAAAATGAACAGATAAAGCTTGGAATTCAGATATTCTCATAGCATCGGGAAGACAGACCGCAAAGATATAAATCTGAAAATTGCAACTTCATATGGTTCAAAAGGTGATCAGGTATGACTTTCTAACAAGTAAATAATGATCTCATAGAGGGAATAGGATCTCTGACAGATAGACACAGAGAAAAGTGCCTTTCAGAAATGTCTTGCATACTATCAATGAAGCAATTGATCAACCCAACACCCTGGTGAAAGATGGAAATAGCAGACAAATGCACTTTAACCAAAGAAAGTACAGTTGTGTAAAATCTTACCACAACAGCAGATATCCTTCTCTTAACTGTTGTAGTATTCATTACAATAGGGATCCCCCTGCCAAGGCTGGCCCAACATCCGGCCAGTATACCAAAGCCTTTAGCTTACTTTAAGGAACACTGTCACACGGATGCTCCTCATGTAGCGTAGGACATAAAAGGGACGTCCGGATGTATAACTCTCAGAACTGAGAGCCCCCAGCAGGAACGCCAGTCCAAGGACTATAGAGGTAAAATATATATATTCAGAAGACAACTGGACCATGGGGCGGACGGACTGAATACTGCAACAGAAGCGATGGACATTTACTGTTATGGTTAGATTTTACACAACTTTACTATGTCCCTCCATTTTACTGCTGCAGTATTCATTACAACAGGGAGAGTGCCAAAGCTCGGGAAGAAGAGAAAGAGAAGTAAAGACCAGCAGAGACCTCTAGGAAGCCATGAAGGATGGCCCTAGCAAAACCAGCTCTAGTTACGGAAATTGCATCCAATTTGTAGTGCTTGGTAAATGTATGCACAGAAGTCAAGGGAGCTGCCACAAGAATAGAGTTAGTAACCAAATCCTTGGAAAGAAAAAAAAAAGGCACCAGAAGAAGTCATAGCTCTAGTAGAATGAGCCTTAACAGAAGAAAGGAGGCTCTTAATGTGAAAGCAATAACAAAAAGAAATGGCTTTAGAAATCAGAGAAGAAATAGTTTGCTTAGACACAACCAATCCTAAAGACCTATGATGAAAAGAAGCAATGAGATGATCAGATTCACAAAACAGCTTAGTCTTATCTAAATAAAATCTGAGTTGTCTATGCACATGCTACATGTGCAGCACCTTTTCAAAGCAGATTGCAGAGAAGGGAAAAAAAAGTGGGCAAATAGATTAAGGGACAACGTGTTTATCACCTTGGGCATAAAAGAAAGATTGGTACAAAAGGACACCCTGTCCTTATGAAAAAAACAAAAAAAAAAAAAAGGAGGACAAGCCATAAGGGCTTGAACCTCAGACAGCCATCTGGCAGAAGTAAGAGCTAACAAAAGTACAGTCTTCCAAGAGCAATGTTGTAAGGAAGCTGAATCTGCAGGCTCAAAAGGAGCTTGGGTCAATTTTTCCAAAACAAAATTAATATTCTAGGGAGGCGGAACAAGCTTCTTGGGAGGCCTAATCTGTAGGGCACCTTTAGGAAATTGTCTTCAAATCTAAAAGATAAAGGCAGACAAGCAGAGATGGCTGATAAGTGTGCGTTAACAGAAGAATAAGCCAACAGACTAGAGCAGTTAATACAGATAAGAAATAACCAAAGGAGCATCCACAGAAAGTGGATCCAGGTTACGAGAAAGACACCAAACAGAAAACCCCTTCCATTTGGATTAGTAGGATTTCCTGGCCTCCTGCAGGACCCCAAGCACATCCTCAAAAAATTAGTAGGATTTCCTGGCCTCCTGCAGGACCCCAAGCACATCCTCAAAAAAAACAAAAGGTGTCTATGTGGAATCAAAATCCTACCATCCACAGTGTCAGATGAAGAGTGGAGAGGTGGAGATAGATGACAGATCCCTTGTCTTTTGTAAGTCCACCCTGTGAGGTAACCAGTGATGAATGCCCTTGGCTAAATGCAGAATTGGGAATCAATGCTGTTTCGGCCAAAAGGGAGTCACCTGCAAGAGTTTGGGAGCATCATATTGAATTTTGAACAAAACTTTTGGAATGAGAGGAAGGGGAGGGAAGGCATAAAGAAACATCCCCCTTCCAAGTAAAAAAGATAGGGATTCCACCTTCCAAACAAGAGGACCTGGGACTCTGGCACAAAACACAGGAAACTGTTCAGAGGGAAGGCAAAAAGTTCTACTTGAGGAGTATCCCACTGGTGGACTATGTCCAAAGACACATCCCTGTGACACGTCCATTCATGGGACTGAGTTATGGACCTGCTCAGAGAATCTGCCACAATGTTTTGACCCGAGGCAATGTAAACTACCTGAAGAGTCAGTTGATACTGAATTGCAAGTTCCCACACTACAGTGCCAACCGGCAAAGATGCTAGGACCTTGTCTCCCCTCCCCAAACTGCATCACTGTAGTATTGTCCACAAACACCTTGAGAGTTCATGGGGAGAAGAGAGTATGAAAAACCTTCAGAGCCAGCAGAACAGCTCTCACTTCCTCGACACAGATGTGTTCTTCCTACTGATAAGGTACCCAGACTCCCTGCACCTTTAGGGAGCCAAATGCTCCTCCCACCCCATGTCTGAAGCATCTGTTAACAGCTCCTGGGAGGAAAGAGATGGATGAAGAGGGAGGCCTGGATTGAGACTCAACTGCTGAATCAACCACTGAAGTTCCTTCTTGAGACAAAGCAGGAGAGGAACTACAAATTCAAGGGGAAGAGCATGTTGAAGCCAAACTTGACTTCCAAAACCATTGGAACTTTCTCATATGGAGTTAAGCCAGCGGGAGCATAGGAACAGTTGAGGCCATGAACCCCAGAAATCTCAACCAGAGAAAAAAGGATTGATAAAAGGAAATGAGACTTAGGGCCTTGGGAGGAGGCAGGAATGCCAGCATAGGCACAGTCTGGATCCTGCACCCCAGAAAAACATGATCATGAGAAGGTGTTGGAAAGGATTTTTTGAAATTTATAGTGAACCTCAGGCTTTGCAGAAGACAAACAGCAAAACGGAGACATTGCAATTAAGTCTCTGCACAGGATGCCTGACACGGATCTAAAAAGGGAAAGACTTTGATCCCCTGTAGCAATCACAGCAGCGACGCATTTGGTGAATACCCCGGGGCCAGTAGAAAGGCCAAAGGAGAGAACTGAAAATGCAAAGAGGCAATAGAGACATGTAAAAGCT
>NC_056747.1:1056778044-1056960021 GCF_019279795.1 Protopterus annectens | reverse complement strand
GGGGGGTTGATGATGGGAAAACGATAGTAATTTAAGAAGTTTGAGGCAAATATTAAGAATTATTTTGTTAAAATGGAGGGTTATGTGAGAAACCCTATGATATTTTGGCAGTAGATAGTTGGAAGAACAGGTAATGTTACTATGTTTAAGGGAGCTAAAGCAAGATGAAGGTAAAGTTTGCTTTAGATGAAGGTTTTATTCATAGAAAGTGTTAATTTGCAAAGAGGTGATATAGTATGATAAAGAAAGAGAGGCTAAAGCAGTAGTAGAGAGTAGGGCATAGATGAGAAAGGCTTTTACAGTTGGAGACATAGTAGTGAGGAGTTGAAGACCTAGAGTAAGTTAAGAACAAGTAGCGCAGCAACACTGTATGAAGAAGGGATAAATGGAGAATAAGTCTATGGAAATTGGGATAGGGGATAGTCAGTGTTAGACAGATAAGAAGTAATTATTAGATAGATAGTAGATAG
The DNA here is from genome assembly GCF_019279795.1 of Protopterus annectens. NCBI lineage: Eukaryota > Metazoa > Chordata > Ceratodontiformes > Protopteridae > Protopterus > Protopterus annectens. The sequence continues at coordinate 1,056,959,551 of NC_056747.1, read as the reverse complement.
GATGTAATATAAGGCAGGGTATCAAAGAGTTATGTAGGAGGATTGCAGAGATAAGGTTAAATAGTGGTTTAAAGCAGCTTTAAAAGAATAGTGTTACAGTTAGAAGTCAATAAGACAGGAGGATATGATGGAGTGGAGGGGAAAGAAAAGAGAAGTAAAGGTTGGGGGAGAGGTCTAGTATGGAGGATGGAGATAGGCTTGGAGGATAGGGGGGGGGAAGTGTCTAGTGAGGTATAAGTTGAGGACCCCTGGGGTGGGTGGGATTTGGGGGTAGGGAGGGGAGCTTAGCGGGGCAGAAACACTTAGGGCGAGAGCAGGGGAGAGGAGTGGAGAACAATCAGAAAGAAGATATCCTAGGGGAGTAGGCTGGATACCAGGAGTTAGTTAGGTTAACTAGAGGCAAGGGGAAAAGGAATAGATGAAGTTCAGGAGAAACAGTTTCAGAATAGTTACAAGGGAGGCAAGGAAGTAGTGAAGATGTTAACGGAGAACACAGGGACAGAAAGAACTAACACTAGGAGGTAGATAAAGGCCAGTAGAACTGCAAGGAAAAGAAACAGTCAGGAGAGACACTTTAAACATATGGCGTGGGAAATATGAGGAGAAACTAGGATATTGTCAGGAGAGAGAGAAACAGTACTTTAAGTAGGAGAATGGGAAAGGAAGTGAGTACTGGAGTCACAAATAGGTTTAGGGGTAATGCAGTATATATAGTAGTCAGCAGAAGTGAGGAGACAGAGTAAGGGGTCAAGCAGTCTAGCAGACAGGGGGGGGTATGGCTGCTGACGGAGACTGGCAGAAGTCTAGTATATGTATCAGGAGAGAATAACCAGAAACAACATAAATGGCACTTTTGAAAGAAAAAAAATCATAGAAACATACAGTATAACTTTAGTTTGGTTTTGTCCAGGTTATAATTGTCCAGGATATAAAGGTAACCCAGGGGAGAATGACCCAGGCAGGTATTGGAGGGAGGAAATTGCAGTCTTAGGAGTCCACACTGAGCACTTCCTGGAGTTGAGAGGGGAATAAGTACCCTAAACCAGCACCGCTCCAACAGCAGCATATATATATATATATATATATATATATATATATATATATATATATATATATATATATATATATATATATATATATATATATGTGTGTGTATGTATATATACACACATACATATATATATATATATATATATATATATATATATATATATATATATATATATATATATACACACACACACACAAAAACTGTTGCAACAAATCTAGCTGCTAAAATCAACATAATTGTGGAGTAGTTACATGGTTAGGTTAGACACACAAGACATAATTATTACCTGGTATTCTTGTTTCCTAATCAGGTTTCCACATGGCAGCTGTTTCAAATGTTGCATGCAGTTCTTTTTGTCAAGAAGCACTCTGATGCGGAGTATGCTGGATGTACAAATGCACATGCCAAACCGACAGGATCCCTTCCACAGGGGATAGATGGCAAGGCTCTCAACTTAGGGTTCTTGTTTAAGTGCCACTGCCATCCTTACAGAGTCAGCTAGGGAAACCTTATACCAGCATTCTCAGTCTCTGGGAAGCAGAAGGACCCTAGTTTGTCTCCTTGAAATAGCAGTCAGGATACTTGGTCCCTACCATGCCCTATGCTCAACAAGCAAAACCATCTTATCTCTATGGAGGTACTACCCACAAGGAAGTTGGAAGTTGGGACAGATGGAAAGCCTCTTGGGGGAAATCTCTTCTGATTGGGAGATGGGGTCTACTTACAGATATCTCTCCTGATGCATTAGCTCTAGGATCTCCAGAAATTTCAAGACACTGGGAATTTATCACAGTGGAGAAGAGAGTAATCAGTAATGGATGTTTTAAGACAGTTTTGTTGACAGATTTCTGCTCCACTGCTCTTTGATGTGAAAACCGGTTTCAGAAGTATCAGTGGTCAGAAAAGTCGTCAAACCCAACACATGATATGTGGAGACATCCATCAATGAGCCCTGTTGTGTTGACGTCATCTTAAAATGCTTTAACATGGATTTCAAAGACCTTAGATTCAACAGGCCTGGTGGTATGGAAACCACTGATGTTGAAGCACCAATGCTCTTACCAGACTACGGAGGAGAAATTTTGACAAAATGATATCAACTTCAACACACAGCACTGACACCAAAGCTGAACAGTCAGTGTCGATCACCAGTTTCCCTATTACCACTGGCTTTGGAAAATAAGATGCTTCCAGAAAAGTCACTATCAAGACTAAAGGAGCAACACCGAAGATGGAACCTAAAGGAATGAAAATGGTCCCAAATATACCATTGAAGGAATTTTAAAAAAGGCAACTACAAGAGGGGAAGAAAGACCTTCTCTAGCTGTCCTGGAGAAAGACAGTAGAACTGAGAGCACTGATTTGAATCAGCTTCCCCCACTCCAGGTGAAAAAGGGGAATGTGAAGAGAACAGCAGGGATGCAGAAAGCCCTTTAGAATGAAGGCTCTTCAATAGCTCCTGCTCACCAAGTTAGGAAATGCCAACAGCTTGCATGACTGCAACCCAGCTAACTTTCCCAGTCTATTTCATTACTCAAGACATCATTTTTTTTTTTAAATTATAAAAGCCTCATCTTACACAGCCATTACTCCTCCTTTGCTGGCTTTGATTACATTTTGATTGCTCTACATACTTCTAAGAATATTAAGGAAAAGCTGGCTAGACAGAGTAGTTTGTACACCCAGACACGGACGTGCGTATGACAGACTCTATGCTGATTGCAGCAGCAAGAATGTTGTGTACTGTGCATCCTGCATGGACTGAAAGTTTCTATATTGGGAAGACAAACCGGAGTCTAAGGGATCGAATAAGAGAACATGTCTATAGTATAATAAAGGGCAATGACAGAAATGCATTATCAAAACATGTAAAGATAGGAGGGTTAAGCCATTGGTTTAAATTTATGGTATTGGATTTATACACAACAAACTTGAGAAGGTGATGTTAGGACTAAAATTGAGTGTGTGGAAATAAAAAGTGGATGAATTTGTTCAGAGCCAATGAAGGCAAGGGGTTAAATGAACTTATCCCCATTAAGCCAATTCTAAAGTCACGTAACCTCAGACATTAAGCTATAAATTCAATGTGGTGTGGTGTTGTGTATTGGATCTGATGAAGTACCTTTGTGTATGAAAGCGCTTATCCTGTTTTAACAGTCTTTTGTTTTATACATTTTTATTAAAAAAAAAAAAAAAAAAGTTTGTACTACTCTGCCTAGACAGCTTTTCCTTTATTTTAATATTTTTGACTTTTGCTGGTTGCTCTTTTTTTGCTCTTTACATTCCGACTTCTAAGAATGCCAGAGTCTTACTTGTTATACAATAAAACTATTCACTGGCTTCTGGGCAAACAACTAGCAATTTACCATCAAAAAGAGTCTTCCGGGTCATAGAAGAGGGGAAGTGCTGCGCCATATAAGAAGTGTCCTGTATTCCTGGTTGTGTTAATGGTACACTTTACATTAAATTTAAGTTGTGTGCATCCTGGAATACTGACTGTCTCTACTATACTATACTGGTTGTTTAGAAGCAGCAAAAGACCACTCCTTGTTAAGCACGTGCATTGCAGCCCTTGTCAAAATATATTTAGACAAACTGAAAATCTTAAAACTCAAATCAACTAGAGAATTGCACTGCAAGAATTACAAACATATGCATCCTGTTGTAATTAGGAACAGTCATATTGATTTGAGATATGTTGCAGTGTGTCCCAATTTGGTTATCTATTCTACAAGTTTGTTGTAATAGACTTTGTGGCTTATACCAGCATAAGATTTTATACAGAAGATGACCTTAACTGAAAAAGAGCACTACTGTAAAGTCAACTTAAATGCCTATACTAATTCTGTCATAAATGGCCAAAGGAATTTTAATTTGTTTTAAGAAAAGCAGACATTTAAACAATATTTAAGAAAGCTGTGTTTAATGTTTACAGTATAATGAAGTCTACTGTTTTACAAAAGAGCTTACTGTGAGACTAAGGTGTGTTTTTCTACAACCATTGAATTGTTTAAAGTGTCTTTGGCTGAATTGGCTCTCTTAGGAGTGCTTTTTCAGAGTGCACCAGTAACCGATGCCTAGTCCACAAGAAAGCTACTGAGGTTTACATTTTTTTTAATCATATTTGAAAATCACCTGCATTTATTTTTTCTCCTTGTGTTGGTGTTCCGTTTCTCTTTCCCAGAGCAAGACAGAGACGGAAGAAATATCCAACAGTCGTACAGACCCAGTAGAAGCCTGCAAATTTTAGAGTTATCATTAGGATAATGATCAATATGTTCTTCCCAACAATGAGAGGATATATGCAAGTCTCCCAAACATGCAACAAAATCTAGAAGATTTTGGATCTTTGCCTGGAAGTGCTTACATAGGTATTTTTATACCCAAAGCAGACTTCAAATAATTTTTCCTCAGGTAAACGGCAAATGGTGGAGATATGATAGTACAGAAAGAGGTAACCAGGAACTTACTTTCTTGGAGTACAATGAGTTGGTAGACTTTAGAGAGTCTCTGCAGACTGCTCTGTCAGAGATACTGGGTGAGCAAGTTGGAGTGACTAGGGCAATGATTGTGAGCTATGATAGAAACTCAGAATTGCCTAGACATAGCAAGGCCTTTCTGAGTCTAATTATGATGACTGCAAAAAAAAGCAATTACCAGGAAATGGAAAGCAAAGTCCAAACCAACTTTACTAGAAGTAGTGAAGGTAGTAACATACTTAAACTGGATTCTTTTGAAAAGGGTAGGAGCAAATTACATAGGAAAAACTGTGAACTATGGGATCAATATATGCAGAGAAGGAGCAAGATTTAAAAGAATGCAGGATTTGAATGTGCTAAGTAATGGTTGGTTCTGTATAACATTTGCAGCTAAAGTTGTGTCACACAGTTTGGAATGTATGTTTGCAAATGAGATTGTGTCCCTATGGTTTATTGTCATTTATATAAAATGTAACATGGCAAATGTCATACATAATTTAATAAAAGTTTCTTATTTAAAAAAAAAAATAATAATGTTTTCCCCTAAGCAAAGTAAACACATCAAGGTAAGAATACAAATGCCACAGGGGTATTTTCAGGTGACCTTCTCAGCGGACATGACTAGCAAATCCAAAGACAAAAAAAAAATCACTTACTTTTAAGATAAAAATCTTTTTATTTTTCAGCTTGGAAGTTTTAAAAATCCATCTAATTTCAGTGAATTACTTTATTATTCAGTATTTCATTTGCAACTATATGTAGCAAATTGAGTTAATGTACTTATGTCTACAGTTACTTTTAACAGAGCCATCAAAGCTAAGCTCTGAGCATGTTGTTATTCTGTTATGTCCATTCACTAAATCACTGCTGTATCTACATGGGCTATATCCTGCACAGAATACAATAATCAACCAGCCTTTCAAAGCCTTTGGCTACCTTCCCCACATGCCCAGACTGCTGCTGCACAAGATTTGAAGGGAGAAAACCAAGAGTCTGTGTACCAAAATCATTTAAGTACTTTCCTACTACCAAACCAAGCACTCCCCTTGTGGGCTTCAGAGAATCAGTTTGCTAGCAACCTACACTTCCAAGTGAACACGCAAAAATCCTCTCTCATTACTTTGCATAGACAGTTTAGGCTGCCTTCTAGACACATCAATTCAGGAAGTTTTTCTTCCACAAGAAAAAGTAGGGCAATACCTATATCTCTTCATGAACTTTTCCATTCAAGAGACTTCAGCTAAGGAATCTCTCAGGATTTTAGGATTCACGGTATCTATGATTCTTACAAATCCATCTGCCAGAATGCACAAGGAAAATTCAATGGATTCTTAAAATCCGTACAGTCCCAGCATCTTCACCCCTAACTTTTCAGATACCAGTGTTCAGCTTCGTAAAGACAACAGATCTCTCTGAATCCAAATCTTCTCTCCTCTCTGCCAACTCCAACACAATCTGTAATAGATGCATCAGATTTTACATGGGATGTGTCTACGGGGATAAAAGTGTACAGTCTATGAACAAAAAAATAGACCAAAACACAAATGTCAAAATGCAGACAGTAATTAATGTATTCAAATCTCTACGAACTATGGTCTTCAGGTACCCTAACTGGGACAGGGTGGTGGTAAATAGATCTTACTCTCTGTCTAGGCAAGCTGTGGTGGCTTGAAGTAGTAGCAATTCAGCACAGTTCAACTGTCCAAGCTTCCTACATTCATTCAGACAAATGTTAAGGTATGCAAGTGGAGAAGGACCAAGACAGCACCTTATGAATCTGAAATGAAGGCGGGGGCCTTCAGGATTTGATCCAGCTGTAGGAAATTCCTCAGATAGATCAACAATAGATTAAACACTCAAGTCAAATTGGACAAATTAAAAGGAATTCTACTCCAGGATTCCTTGCAATCAAGCCTGGAAAACAGAATTTTCATTCCCTTGGATGAGAATGAACTTTATGCTTCTCAACCCTATCTACTTTTATTCAGGATCATTCTAAAGATCAAGAAGAATTGCCAAATCATCCTAGCAACTCCTTTCTGGCCAGGGCAATAGTGGTTTTCCTTTCCTATGGAACTGGTCAACAGCAATTACTACAAACATTTTCACATAATGGATACAGTCACACACAGCTGTGGCTGTTTGATACACCAACATGACACTATAAGAACACACTGCATAGAATATTCCATTTTGATACCTTAAAGGCACCTTTTGCAACAGATGTTAAGGGAGACATAGAAACCGGCTATTAGGAAACCATACAACAACAAAAGGCAAAGACTAAGTTGGTACTGGCCTTAGAACCAGGTTCCTTTCAGGGGTTTCTGTGACACTGGTTTTGCAATGTGTGAGAATCATTATCCCATGGCCTTTATTACTCCTCTATCAAGATTTCGTCTCTTAGCAGTTTCAACATATCTGCACATAAATCCTCCCCTTTCAGACCAGTCTTTGGTTAAATTTTTCTTGAAAGGGGTTTTGCATTATGCCCATATGGAATCTACTTGGGTTCTGAACTTTGTTTTGGGGAATATTAAAACAAGCTCTTTTGAACCAGCTCATCAAGCTGTTCTGAGGTTCACAATGTGGTGAACAGTTACTTATTGCTCAGGTATCTGAAAACACAGACTCCAGAGTTGCTAGCTCTTAAGCTGGCTCAATCCTGTTTGGTGTTCCATAAAGACAAGGTTTCCATAGGAACAAATTCTTCATTTAGTCAAAGTGGTCAAGCCATCCATCCCCACGTTTTCTTTCCAGACAGAGAGGTTTCTTCACATTTTGGTCATGCATTGACAACTCTGGTATCTAGACAGAGCCGAATTGTTCAGGAAAGTGGAAAAGCTGCATACCTCCTATGAAGGAAAAGTAATGGCAACCCATGCCAAAACAGATTGAAGATTTTAGCACCCAAACTGCTGTTTTTTTCTCCTGTGGGATCTTGTGCATCAGCAGTCTGGCCACGTGTGGAAGGCAGCCAAAGGCTTTGGAAGGCTGGACGGTTGTTCTACTCGCATGATAGAATTGCTGAGAACATGATCTCCTGTTACTGTCACTGTAGAAGGATTCTACACAAAGATGGACATGCTGTGAAGAAATGTTGCTTAATGAAATTAAGTTTACTGCATCCCATCGTGTACGAGCAATTGTATGGGGAAAGCCTTGATATGCAGGTGTATAGTCGGTCTTTAATATTTATAAAACAATCCTGTGGAGAGGTTTCGTTGTTACTTGCCAAACCAAAAGAACTATAGACACTCCACCAAAGGCTGCCTGCTCACAAAGATTCCAAAGGAAAGAAGAAAAAAGCAAGTACCGGCCACCATGCTGAACAGCTTCAAAATTTTTATTTAAAAACACATGAATGAGCGCTTTCCAGACAAAGCCCTTCTTCAGATAAAAAACTCAAATTAAACTGCAGTTTTTATATAGCTCTTCAGTTAACATTCAGTACCACACCCTCCTCGTCTTTAGTGCAGGTCTTAAAGGTATAACCCCATTTAAACCTGGGGTTTTGTATTCTGCTAGCTCAATGATCCATTTAGTTTCATTCAACTCTGTCTCAATAATCAAATCACCTCTCCTTTTGTTGGTTTTGGTTTTGTTTTTATTTACACATTGTATCCTTTAGGATTACTACTTGCAAGAATCAGCCATACAGCCACTAAAATGAAACACATAGCAATAACAGTAAAACTGTTGAACACCATGACAATATTTCAGTATTTAGGTAAAATGTGACAAAATAGAAAATGAGCCAAGTTCAAAAATCAAACACAAGGGCTTCAGTTTTATAAACAAAAAAACTAACAAATACAAGTTAGCAGACACCTGTATATGTTCAACACTCATTTACAAGATTTTAAGCCATAGGCCAACCATTACAAAAGGTCTACAGATTGCGAGATTAAATGGGATAGTAATCTCAGACTTAAGAAATCCATTTGGAAAATCCCTCCCCACACACACAATGTTCTTGACAACACTTGAGAACTTCAATTTTATAAATACTGACCATTTTCAGAGAGAAGCTCTACAAACTCCCGTTATAAATAAACCCAGGGCACACTGATTCTAAAGACAGATGTTCTGTTTTTTTTTTCTCTTGTTTGTGTCTTTCAGCTTTTCACGGTTAGGGGTCGCCACAGCGGAACTCCGGTCTGCTAATGATTGGCAGTAGATTTTTTACGTGCCAAGTTGCCAGCCCCGACACACAACCTTCAACGAAGGTACACCCATTCTCGCATGTCTCCACACAGAAGACACGCTAGCTGAGAATCGAACCGCACACTACCGCAGCACCACTGATGCCCTTAAACACACAGGCTTACAAACTGAAGATGCTTCTTACTGATATAACAAAGAAAATGTTTCTTTGTACTTATATTGGGAACATAACATCCAAACTAAAGCCAGTGTATAGTAAGCCAGTGTATAGTAAGCAGCTCCCCCCAATAGATCAGACACTCTTGAAAAAGTCAAAAGATTTAACTGCCCTTGCGATATACTATTTTTCTGGATTTTTAAGTGCTATTTTAGATACTATAAAATGAGTAACGACCAAATTTTTTCTTGGATTTGATTAAACTAAATGGGTTGCTGCTCTCATATCAGTTGTAGAGGTAATTTAGAAGATAATAAAATGTGATACCTCAGTTGGTTTTCCTACTACTGGTCAAGGGTAAAGTGGACAAGACTGTCACCCCCCCCCCTCAGTAAAACAGGACATCCCCAGTACCTGCCCTCCTTTCCCTCATCTCTAGGGAGCAAGTCATCACTGCCCTCTCAAAGGCAAAACAATTAACATCCCAGGCTGCATCCTACATGAGCTCAGGCATACACTTTGAGCACTATTAGGCACCCTATTCAATCAAAACCTGAGTACCAGCTTCGTCCCAACTGAGTGGAGGACAGCCACTGTCCTCCCTTTGCACAAAATGTGATGTGTCCACTGATCCAGAAAATGATAGACCCATCAGCCTAACTAGCCTGATCTGCAAGGCCATACAGCACATCATGGACCTCATTAAACAAGGACATAGGCATGACATCCCCTTGACCAAACCATGTAGGATAGAGTGTCTGGAGGTTGCCAGTTAAATTTGGTCGACTTCTTTGAGGCAGGTCCCCAGGGCCATGGATGAGGGGAAGACTGCACACACCGCCTACCTTGAACTGGCCAAGGCCTTCAATACTATTCCCCACTCAGGTATACTAGATAAAGTCTCTCAACTTGGCACAATCCACATGTTGCCAAATGGGTAGCAAACTGGCTCACCAAAAACCCACCTAGTCAAAACAGGGGAAGCCACCTCAAGCAGTAGACCCATAATGAGCGGTGTACCCCAGGGATCTGTAATGGGACCTCTGCTGTTTGGGATATACTTTGAGGTGCAGGTCAAAACCAGTGGGATATGGCTGACCAAGTCTGCAGATGACTGCAAGCTGGATGCTGTCATCAATTCGCCTAGTGATGTGGACATCCTCCAAGAGGATCTCACCCAAACAAATGACTGGTGCCAGAAACACGGCCTCAAACTGAACACCAAAAAATCCATCATCCCCTTTGGGGAAGAGTAATGTCCTCAGAAATTATCACATCAAAGACCTAAGCACGCAATCAGTTGAGGGACTTGGGCACCCTGGTTGATAGCAAACTGACTTGACCACCATATTGCCTCCATTGTATGGAAAGCTCTCTACATGTCCCTGGATAAGATACCCTTACTAATGAGGTGGGCTAAGGTGGTCATAACATCCCTGCACTCTTCCCCTAAGACAAGACCCATTACACAGAGTACAAAGCCCCTTTCAACATGCAACTCTCAGAGCACATGCAGCGGCTGGGACAGACCAGAGGTTCCTCATCAGGAGAGTCCAGGGCCTCAAACATCTGCCCTACACAGATAGGCTAAAGGCCCTGCCCTCTACTCACTACAGACTCCGCAGAGGTGACCTCCGTTTGGTATACAAAGCAATCTCGGACCCTGCCCTGATGGGACTGCTGCATATCCACAAGTCAAGCTCTACTCTAGTAACTCACACGAGTGACCTCAGCCTGGTCTGTGACATCAATAAGACTTGCTGGCAGGATAGATTTGTGTTCCAGAGACATCCCCTTTTGTGGGGAGAGTACCTCATTAACCCTTTTTAAGCACAACCTGGATAACTGGATGGGGAACAGAAAATACACCCCTGAGATTCCACCTATTTCCCTGCTGGACAATGGCATAGGGTGCTGACTTGTTGGAACATTGGCTACATTCTTGGCTAGGCTTGTAAGGGCTTTAGGGCCAACAGCCTAGTAACCTCCTCTGAGTAACACCTTGTCAACTGCAGTTCTCATGGAAAATCCCTGTCAGCACTGTTCCTATTATAGCACCAATCAACGATTCCAGTTTTTTTACTTTTTCAACTCAACTGTGTGACCATGGACTTTGCATATACTAGTGAAGGGATATGGGGGAGGGGTGAAATCGCCACATGGAGAGCACTTGCTCCACTGGAAAGAAAAATGCTGTTGCATTTTTAATCCAGATAAAGCAGCGACAGTTTTTTTTTTTTTTTTACATCCAGCTGTAGCTCTGTTAATGTCCAAAGTGACTATGCATTGAAGAACCATTAACACTTTCTATTCTTTCAATAAAATGTTAATGACATTCACATAGTTTACAACCACCACCACCTGCTGTTTACAAGAAACCATTTCACAAAAAAAGGCTTCATTGAGAGAATCACAGCTGTTGCACTGCTACCCTGTCTGTTGTACTAAAAAGAAAGGTATTTGGATAGTGCTTACACAGTAAAAACCAGTAACTCAGTTCAGGAAAATGTAGTAATACAAGACAAAGTTATGTTAGCTTATATATGTTGTAGTCTTGGGGGGGGCTCTGATTCTTTAAGGACTATAAAGATTTCTTAAACAACGCTGAAACTGGTCTTCAAGCCCCAAGTACTACTACACTAGGTTTAGCTGCATATTGCTACACAAAGTAAAGACAAGCAAGGAGGGTGTTCAAGCAACTTCACAATTATCCCAGAATGTCAAACATAATTATGGAAAATCAAGGCTTAGTAGTCTAAATTTTCTTTTCAAAAGTTTCTACCACAAACACCACTTAATAAAAGCATCTTTAAAACATGAGCCTCCAACACGTTGTTCAAGTGAATTATGAATTTAACAAACTCCACAATCACGGGTCACAGAAACAGATGATACCCCTGCAACAGACAAGACTAAAACAGCTGTCAATCACACATGCCACTGCAGTCCAGAGAACAATGCACCCAAGTTACGGCCAGCAAAGTATCTTTCTTTGGAGGGCTCTGTAACGACAGTGAAAATGTTACCTCTTTCTCTACTTTTAATTTTTTTTAAACAGAATCCATTACTTCCACCTAAAGTGAAGTGGACCTGACTTGAACTTTTTGGTGAGGTTGTGAACCTTGTAAAAAAGCAGTTGATGCAAAGAGATCAAGGAGGCAGTCCCCATCAATCCTTTTCTCTACCTCTTTTTCCTGACCCTAGTAAACACACCGTATAAAAAAGCAAAGCAGTAAAATTATGCAAGACATACTGAAAATAGGAGTACCCTGTTAGTGGCTTTACCTTGCTTCTGGAACTACTTGTGAAAATATATGAATATTAAACTAGAAAACCAGTCTTTAACAACACTTCATTAATCTTCTGTAGTTCCCAGGCTTAAGAATAAAGATAGCAGCCATTTTCCTATTAAAAGGATCTTACTTGGCTCACTCAGTTCCTCTCTCATCAACTGACAACAAGTATATTATTCCTCATAGCTTAGCAGATGTCAGTAAAATCTGTCTAGGCAACTATCTTCCAAAAATATCTAGCTTCACGCTAAAGGATTATTCTCAAAGATGAAACAAATCACATTTGGTTACAACATCACAGTGACACAAACAACCTGTACGGATGGGTAAACTCAAACAAAAAATTGCATGAATTTAAAAGCTCAAGAAAGAGCATTGGATTGATGCTTTTCAACATGTAAAAAACTTTTCAATTCAAAATAAGTCACTACAGGTAAAATGTGTTCTGATGGAAATATGTAACTTCCAAAATGGTGGCACTCTTGCTAAGATATGGAAGATTCTATAGTTGCTATTTTTTGTAAACTTGCTTTCTTGCAGTTACGCATGGACGATACTTGAACGCTAGAATTAAAATAAATAAAAGACACCCTTTATTAGGATCACACTATAATGGGAGGTTACTAGGCTAATGGCTCTGGGGCCCTTCCAAGCCTAGCCAAGAGTTTATCCCCAAAAAGAAACCTCAGTCAGCACCTGTTGCCCCTGTCAATGAGGGATGCAGGTGGAAGTCTGGGACAAATTTGTGGTTTCCCCATCCACTCATCAAGGTTGCACTTGAAGAGGGTCAGCAAGGTGCTCTGTTTGTTGTGTATTGGCTTTCTCCCAGCTGAGTGGAGGACAGCCACTGTCATTCCTTTACACAAAAGGTGGAGCATCCATTGAGCCAGGAAATCTTAGCCCCATCAGCCTAACAAGCTTGATCTGTAAGGCCACGGAACATTGACCTCATTAAACAAGGACATTAGCAACCTTCAAATACTTGATCCCACAGAGTTTGGCTTAATCAAGATGAGGTCATATCTGCTAAATTTGGTCGACTTCTTTTGAGACACTCACCAAAGCCATGGAAGAGGGGAAGACTGTGCACACCGCCTACCTTGACCTGGCCAAAGCCTTTGACACTATTCCCCACTCAGGCATAATAGATAAACTCTCTAGGCATCAATCCATGTGTTACCAGATGGGTAGCAACCTGGCTCACTGATAGAATCCACAGAGTCAAACTAGGGGAAGCCACCTCAAGCAGTAGACCTGCAACAAGCGGTGTACTCCAGGGTTCAGTCTTGAGGCATCTGTTATTTGGGAAATACTTTTCTGAGGTGCAGGCCAAAACCAGTGGGCTATGGCTGACCAAGTTTGCAGATGACTGCAAGCTGGGTGTTGTCATCAACTCCCTTAGTGATGTGGACACCCTCCAAGAGGGTCAATGACTGGTGCCAAAAACAAGACCTTAAACTGAATACCAAAAAATGCATATCATCCCCTTTGGGGAGACTGATGTCCCCACAAATTATCACATTAATAACATCCTAAGCACACAGTCGTGAGGGATTTGGGCACCCAGGTTAATAGCAACCTAACTTTTGACCACCATGTTGTTTTGTTGTACGGAAAGCCTTCTACATAGCCCACCTCATAAGGGTTATCTGAACCAGGGGCAAGGAGATCATAAAATCCCTGTACTCTTCCCTTATAAGGCCCATTATGGAGTACAACACCCCTTTCGGCATGTACCCTGCAAAGCACATGCAGCAGCTGGAGAGACCACAGAGGTTCCTCACTAGCAGAATCCAGGGCCTCAAACATTTACCATACACAGATATCCCTCTACTCTCAGTTTCATACAGACTCCTCAGAGGTGACCTCTGTCTGACAAACAAGACGATCACGGACCCCACCTTGATGGGACTGCTGCATATCCGCAAGTCAAGCTCCACTTGAGTAACCTGCACGCGCAGTCTCAACCTGGTTGACATCAACAAGACTTGTTGGCGGGAAAGACTTGCCCCAGAGACTCCCCCATCTATGGAATAGACTCCCTTTCCACATCAAGCAGAGTGCCTCTTTACCCCTTTTTAAGTGCAACCTGGATAACTGGACGGGAAACAGAAAATATACCCCCGAGATTCCACCTGTGTCCCTGCTGGACAAGGGCATCGGGTGCTGATTTGTCTAAACATCAGCTAAACTTGGCTAGGCTTATAAGGGCCTCAGGGCCAATAGCCTAGTAATTGCCTATGATCCTATTTCTAGTAAAATGCAATATCAAAGCAAAAAAAAAATTTAAATAGCAAATGTCCAAGAGGAGAATAGAAACAGAGTAAAAATATATCTCTAGGTCTGGTGATGCTCTGCCCAGTTACCTCTACTGCATTCTTTTACACCATGGGAATGGTGCACAGAGTCCCCCCCCCCCCAACTAATCACATGCAGCAATTTCTGATACATCTTAGTCATCTATTTTAATCTAAGGGATAACGCCCATAAGTGCTAAGTTATACAAAAAGAAAAAAGTTCCTTAACAGAAACTCAGAACAGACTTGCATTCCCAGGATCCTGTATTTGAAAAAAAAAAAATATATATATATATATATATATATATATATATATATATATATATATATATATATATCTTTCTATTTAAATGGGATTTGGTACAATTTCTTATGCTAGACTATGAACATGGAATTGTTGGAGAACTCACTTTTGTCAAGTGTTATACAAGCCAGCTAGAGGCACTCATCCAACAGGGAAAATGTGTAAAGTTCAGTGCAAACACTTCTGGGGGCTAGACACTTGAGAACCCATAACTGTTTGCAGACCAGAAGGGAGCACCAATATAATGACTGACTAAACCCCTCCCCAGACACATGCACAAACTTAAATTTCATATATGCCAATATACTTCCTTCAAAGCCAAATCCCTACCCATTCCTCTAAAGACAAAAGATGAGGAGCAGCTTCAAAGTCAAGTCTGTTTTAAGTAAAGTACAGACAGATCGAAGATGCTTTCCAGTTTGGGAACAAAACAAAACAAAAAAAAAAAAAAAAGGGTTTAACCCTGTTCCTTTTGAAGTGGTAAGATACTTTTTCTAGCACAGCTTTTCAATGGACTTCAGCAAAATTATAATTTTGCCTACTAGGATCTAATATTTCTTAGCAATTCAAAAACAACATGACAAAAGAAAAAAAGGGGTTACTCTCGCATAAAGCTCCAGAGGCAGGACAGGATGAAAAATTAACCCAAGAAGCCCGTTAAGAAAGGAAAGCAAAGCAAATGCAGGCCCATCTTAAATTCACTAATTTGGTAAAGTGAAAAATCTTAAAATATAACCCCCTTCCTTCAAAGGGATAGGTACCTTTTCTAACTTACCTTTCACTGAATTTAGCAAAGGCACTGCTCTGCTAACAGAATGACCACCTCTTCTAAAATATCATAGTTTAATACTAAATCTTTTAACAGTCATGCAGACCTAGCCAAATCCACTGACCCCTATGATACACGAATATTCTGGCTCCAATTAAAAACTCTTTTGTGGCAACTTTCACTGGAAAGACAGTTACAGAGATTATGTCATGGCAAGGGACAATGAGCTCCACATGCTTAACCTCGGGCACAAAAAGTCAAACAAACATTTACTGAACCCAATACTGTCAACAGGGAAAATGTGGTTTAAAACATTTTCAATAGATGTGCTCTGGAACCCCTTCCTGTGACAATCTACCCTTTCCAAGAAATTACATCCAGGTAGCCTATCCCTGAAAAGACTTCTATCCTTGGCCACACTAGTTAAAGAAGGGAGTAATTTTGCTTTATGACTACTGTAACAAAAAAGCCCAAAGAATGTGCACCATACTAAAAGATGGCCATTTCTTTTTACTTCATCACCTTGATTACAAGGATTTTTACAGCCCCAAGAAAAAGCCATGTTGGCACAGGTCTGAAGCAATACCCAATAAATACGTATCTTGACCATCTTCACATTCCAAAAGACAACTTTTTTGACATAGAAAGACTTTAGATTACATAACACCATGACAAGTATCTAAACAGCTCTTACCACAAAAATTACAGCAATAAATAACACTACATTGTATCTTTACCTGTCAGCTACAAGGTCCACCTGCTCCAGATCTGGAATATAATCGAGCAAAATCCATTCAATCCCATACACAAACTTCCGATGCTCACAAATCAGTCTTCCTCAAAGCATCAAAATGTTATGATTGGGAATGAAGGACATTAACAGGTTCACCGTTAACATGTAACTAAATAAAAGTGCCCTTCAGTTAACATTCCAACCAGCTAACAAATGTGTATCCATGAATTTCATGATATCATCAAAATACAAATCTATAGAGAGATTGCAACTTTTCCTCTCCATTCAGTTTTTAATAAGGGGAGTTTCTGAACACACCAAGTTTTATCTTGTTTACAACATTGTTTTAACATCTCAGAAATATATACCTATCAAGTTTTATTTTACTGATATTTGGATTATTGGGAAAGTCAACTAGGTTGGAGCCCATTTTCAGTGGAGGCCAAGGGAGGGAAGCTCCAAAGTATTACACAACATTTTACAGTCTTTAAACATAAAAAAACTAACGTTTAAATAATTAAACCAAATTATACAATATGAAAGCACTGGTTTAGAATATAAACAAGTTATACGACAATGATTTAATACAGAAATTTTAAACAGCTTACATAGAAATTAAAGGTATGTTAGTAGAATACAAACAGGAATTGCAATATGTAGAAATGAAAATTTAAAAGGCAATAATATAAACACAAGCATACGCTTTTAGAAGAAAAATATCACAACTTTTGTTAAAAAGTTAAAGTTCTACAGTAAATCATTTATTAATAGTTATTTTGTGACTGTAAAGAGGAGTATTAACATGGTACATTTCCAAAGACTACACATGACAAATGAATGTTAGCAAAAAAAAGGTGTGGCCAATATTAGAGGCACAACATAAGCAAACTGTAACTGTTGCAAATTGTTTGTGTAGGCTGTGATAGCCGATTTATAGCATTTATAAGTGTTTACTGTATCTGTTTCTGCTTGTTTTCTGAAAAAAAAAAAAAAAAAAAAAAAATCTCTTGTTTTCCCGCCTTACTAAGCTAGAATAGTCCAGTTTCAGAGCTTGCTGATCCCTGGGCTTTGTTTGCAGTTCCTGTTACTGATTCTTTACCTGATTTGTAAGAGGAAGTTCCCTTGCTTACCAGTGGGAGTGGGAAGCATTGAGCTGCCTGTTGGTCCAGTTTTGTGAGGTTTCAGCCAGCAACTTGTAATTTATTGGTCGTTTTGGGCCAGTTCCTAGCTTCTTTCAGCCCCCTGATATAAAAAACGCTAAACGCGCGTTTTTTGGCTTGTACCTACTCAGCACAGATCCTCGTGGTGGCCAGCAGAGTAATCCAAGCTTCAGTGAGCTAAAAAAGCGACTTTATCTGATTTAAGTATAATTTTTGTGGCTTTCCACTTCTATTTAACTAGCAACTGTATTTCGCCTGCTTGCTGATACATTGTTATTGTTTTTTCTGCATTTATTCTGTTTTTGCACTTGTTTCTCAGTTTGTTACTTTTAAAATCTGTAACTGTTGCAAATTGTTTGTGTAGGCTGTGATAGCCGATTTATAGCATTTATAAGTGTTTACTGTATCTGTTTCTGCTTGTTTTCTGAAAAAAAAATCTCTTGTTTTCCCGCCTTACTAAGCTAGAATAGTCCAGTTTCAGAGCTTGCTGATCCCTGGGCTTTGTTTGCAGTTCCTGTTACTGATTCTTTACCCGATTTGGAAGAGAGGAAGTTCCCTTGCTTACCAGTGGGAGTGGGAAGCATTGAGCTGCCTGTTGGTCCAGTTTTGTGAGGTTTCAGCCAGCAACTTGTAGTTTATTGGTCGTTTTGGGCCAGTTCCTAGCTTCTTTCAGCCCCCTGATATAAAAAACGCTAAACGCGCGTTTGTGCGGTTTAGCGCGATTTAGCGCAGAGCTGCTATCGTTGCACACTAGGGCAGCACCGGTTAAGCAGATTTAAACTATTAGGGCTACCTAAATTCCACTCTTCAATTTTTCCCTTAAAACTACCTTCCTCGAACTGTACTACTGATCTAATCAGCGTATCCTATAACTAAAAAGACCAACTCTACTTGACTCCAAGTAGACTATTCTCTGTTAAACCTAGCACTTGCTCCTACAGTACTTATTACCTTGATACGGTGCTCTTGTCATAGATAGTACCCCAAAAAGGCAAACCCCCATTTCTCGGTCACCCACGTCCCCCGGAATCTTCTTTAAAGTTTTTTTGTCTATTCCTTCTAGCATGTCGAGGGATCAGTTGCTAGTGTCCTCTCCTGCTCAGCTGGTGAACCTGGGAATATTGAGGCAATGTTACAATTGCCTCATGTACACAGACAACCCTCTCCTCCTCCCACAAAACACAAATACATGCGAGAGATGCAACTATACAGCCAAACTGGAGGCTGAGCTCTCTCAACATAGGACTGGCAAGACCAGTCAGGAGGAGAAGGTTACCACACACACTATAGACCCAGTCTCACATAGTACCATCACAACCTCAAATCATACACATAAACACACAAAGACATACTCGGAGGCTCTGATCAAAAATCTACCAAAACAGCAGAGGCCACCAAAGCAGACACCCAAACAACCACCACCTCAGAACACATCACCTGCAACACATAGACCTCACAGTCAGAGTGTCAAACAGTCACAGCCCTTAAGGCCAAACAAAATGCCAGACACACTAGTCATTGGTGACTCCATAGTCAGACACACTGACGCCCCGCCCACCAGACTGAGTAAGGAGAAGGTCACAGTAAGCTGCCTGTCGGGCGCTAGAATCCGCCACATAACACAAGCACTCAGGTCTCTCAACAGCAGGTACAAATACGACTCAGTCATTGTCCACGCTGGTGTAAACGACCTGAGACATACCTCCTTGGACTACATGAAGAGAGACATTGAGGAGCTCTCTGATTATGTAGCCCAGGCAGGTATGACCCTGACCTTGAGCAGTATCCTACCTTCACCAAGAATGATGCCACAATACAGAGATAAGATGATCAGCTTTAACAATTGGCTTAAACACTGGTGTCATTCAAAGGGGATCCAGTGTCTGTCTGCCTGGGATGACATGCTGGACAAGCCACGCTGCTTCGCAAGGGACGGCTTGCACCTGTCACCCCTGGGATTCCGGATATTGGCAAAGGCTCTTGCCACCCCATAGTGCCTTTTTTAGGCAAGGCTCAAATTCTAAACCTACCACCCTAGAACACAAAAAAGGAAAAAAACTAAGGGTAATGCTGCTCAATGCCAGAAGTCTGAATCTCAAAATGCACGCACTCGAGGCCCTTCTCAGTATGGAGAACATCGATGTCTGTGCTGTGACAGAAACCTGGTTCAAGGCTCCTGAGAGCACCCCAGCACTATCAGGTTTTACCTCATATCATGCCGGCCCCAAAATCCGGACAATACCAAGAAAGGAGGGGGGGGTATCCATATTCATCAAGGACACCCACACCTCAAGACTGGTTGCAACGCACGATGCATCGGAGACCATCCAGGTGCAATTAACCATAGGCAAGACTGCTCTGCAAATTGTAGCATGTTACAGGCCACCCTCACAAACTCAGGAACCTCACATAGCCTTCCTGAAAACACTAGAGGGGATAAATGTATCACCAAACACCATCATACTAGGTGACTTCAATTACCCTAATATAGACTGGGAACACTACTCAAGCCCAAACACCCTAGCCCAAAAGTTCCTGGAATTCATAAACTCAAATGCCATGGAACAACTAGTTACCATCCCCACAAGAGGAGATAACATACTTGACCTCATCATCACGAACATGGGAGCACAATGTTCAACACCGGAAGTATACCCCTCACTGGTGAGATCAGATCACAAACTAATCTCGCTGGAGGTCCTCATCCCACCCCACCTGAAATAAAAAGACCACAGTAAAGAACTTCTCAAAGCCGACTTCACACTTCTAAAGACTAGTGTGGTCTCCTTTAAGGCCCCAAGCCGCGGAAAACAGTACACAAGCCGCTGAATCACTTACAAATGCCTTCTACCAGCACCTGCAGGACTGCATGGATAAGGCAATCCCAAGCAAAACAAAGACTCTTTGTACCAAAGGCAAGCGCCCAGTCTGGTGGACCCCAGCCATAAACAAACTCTACAACAAAAGGAGGAAGCTACTACAAGATAGAGCAAAATCCTTAAAAGGTAAGACACCCTTGATCACTATAAGTAAAAAACTAAGAGCTCTCATAAAATCATCCAAAGCAAATTTTGAGAGAAAAATAGCTAAAGACTCAAAAGACAATCATAAGGCCTTCTTTAGCTATGTTAGAAACCTGGGAGGAAACTCCCAGATATGCTCAGAACTAGTTCAAAATGATGTGAAGATTACTGATCCTATGGACATTGCCAACATACTGGCTGACAGGTTCAGTGCAAACTTCTCCCCCCCCCCAAAAGGAGAGATATCTATACCAAATGATTGCAGCCCCCCAAACATCTCCAACGCCCAAGTGAGAACTGCTCTCTCCAAAGCAAAAAACACAGCATCCATGGGACCTGATGGTGTCCCCGGCTGTGTGCTCCACGAACTCAATGAGGAATTAAACCCACAGCTAGGACAGCTGTTTAATCAAAGTCTTACCTCTGGATACGTACCCAGGAGTGGCGCACTGCAACTGTGGTCCCACTTCACAAAGGCGGTGCCTCCACCGACCCTGGAAATTACCGGCCCATTAGCTTGACAAGCCTTATCTGCAAAGCCATGGAGAGGATCATAATGGACCTCATAAATAAAGACAGGGAATTTGCAGACTTTGGATCCAACCCAGTTTGGCTTTGTCAAAGGCAGATCATGCCTTTTAAACTTGGTTGACTTTTTCGAAACAGTCACCAAAGCCATTGATGAGGGAAAGGCAGTCCATACAGCCTACCTCGATCTGGCGAAGGCCTTCGATACAATACCCCACTCGGGTATCATTGAAAAACTCATCAGCTTAAATATTAACCCATACATCACAAGATGGGTTGCAAACTGGCTGAGTGACAGAACCCACAGGGTCAGAGTTGCTGGCGCCATGTCAGACTCAAAGCCTGTCACAAGTGGTGTCCCACAGGGCTCAGTCCTGGGCCCACTCTTGTTTGGCATCTACTTCTGAAGTAGAAGCAAAGACAAGAGGGTTATGGCTGACAAAGTTTGCAGATGACTGCAAACTGGGCCATAGTAGAAAACACATCTGACACAGATATCCTTCAGAAGGGTCTCACAGAAACGGATAACTGGTGCCAGAGCCATGGCCTAAAGTTAAATGCCAAAAATGCATAGTCATACCCTTCGGAAAAACAAGGTTACCCCTAGCTACCAAATAGGTGGCAATCCACTGAGCACAGAAGAAGTTATCAGGGACCTGGGGACCCAGGTGGATAGTAGTCTGTCATTCGACACCCATGTAGCTAAAGTAGTTAGGAAGACCTTCTACATTGCCCACCTTATCATGAAGGGATTCTCATCTAGATCAAGGGAGGTCATTGTCTCCCTCTACTCATCACTCATCAGACCAATGATTGAGTACAATGCCCCTTTCGGAATGTATCTGACCCGACACTTGCAGCAGCTGGAGAGGCCAAAAAGTTCCTCACCAAAAGGATAAAGGGTCTCAAAAATCTGTCCTATGCTGCCCGACTGAAAGAACTCCAGCTCTATTCAGTCGCCACCGCTTGCTCAGAGGTGACCTTTGCCTAACATACAAGGCCATGTCAAACCCAGATTTGATGAATATGCTTCACCTCAAAAAATCTAGATCCATCAGAGCCACAAGGGCGGGAGACTTAAACCTAGACACGGCTATTAATAGGACGTGCTGGAGGGATAGATTCATCACCCAAAGACTCCCTATGCTGTGGAACAAAATCCCGGTATATGTGAGGCAGAGCACCTCGCTGGCCTTGTTCAAGAGAAATCTTGACCAATGGATGGGAGATCGCAGATATACCCCAGGGATTACCTCAGTGTCACTGCTCGACAGAGGCACAGCAAAATAATGGGTATAGTTCCCCATACTAAAGGGGTGGCGTAAGCCACAAAACGATGGGCTAGGCTTGTAAATGCCCTCGGGCAGATAGCCTAGTATGAACCTAAACGCAGAATGGAAAGCAGAAACTGTTGCAAAACAGGCCATTTATGACCTGAAAGTACAATGGGGCATCATAAATGAAACTGCTTCTATTAATAAAAAAGTATGAATTGCATAAAAACAGAAATGTAAAGGATCAAGAAACTAAAAATGTAGAAAGATATAATGGTAAAACTAAAAATGTAGGATGGGGAAGACAAGACGATGAGCAGCATGTAACACTAACTGAATTAAACATTGACATGGTTCTAGACACGGATGTGCAGCAGAAGTAAAGGTAAACATCAGCAGATGGTGACAGAATGCACACCATGTGAATTAGATGAAGGAGACATAAGGAAATGATTTTCTATAAACACTGTTTTAGAGCAACATTTTTTGCTCCGTTTCTTACTCTATCACTAAATTAAAAAAAAAATAAATAAAAGGGAATTTAACATCAGTAAATGTAAACAGCTTGATACATGACAAAAAACTGCATATAAAAACAGTGGTGCATGCAGTTACAGATGTAATATGCTAAACACCTTAATACGTGACTTCACAACAATGTAGGCAGGATGGGGAAACTACTTTGGAAAGTTGAGACCCAATTTTTGTCAGGCAAATAAACATTCAACTACCTAAATACAGGGACATTGGAACTTTTAGTCGTGAAAGTTGTAAGAATAAGTCTTCCGGATGTGAGGAAATCCAATATGCATATGAAAGGATAGATAGGGGATTTGTTCACAAAGACTAATGCTGATGTGACGTTCCAGCCCCATGCAAAAAATGAAAAGCAGGGTAGACAAAAACATTGCAGCACAAAAGAAGGCATGTGAAAGTGTAATTAGTCCAATAGTTTGGAGAACTGATCTATAACTTTTATAGTAATATGACAAAACACTGGAAACAACTTTATGTTCAACAAACAAATGGAAGGAAAATGCAACTGCTATGGCCCCCCCCCCCCAACAACATCACGTAAAGGTGTGATAAAATTGATACTGACGATGGGCAATAAGACTAACATAGCAAAAGGGAGACCTATCACAATGAATAATACAAAAGATTACATTTTGTTTAACAAAATCTTTATAGCAAAGCTATGACACAGGAAGTTTTAATAAAATGTACAGACAGAATAAAAGGGAGGTAAAGTCAAGGAATGCTGGTTCTGATAAAGGAAATAGCAGATAAGGCGAAAGTAGAATTAGCAGCATGCAAAATAAAAACTTTTGACAATGTTATGTTTCTGCAATTATGGAGATTTTAGAAGTATGCGAAACTGGAGAAGTATTAAATGCACAGCAAGCTACTTAGAAAAGCAATTACGCCAAGATTATTCTGACTTTCTTTCAACCCATTTACTAATTAAAGGTACCACAAAAGTGCCCCCAATAAATACTGCAGAGTCATTAAAAACAATGATGTTAAAAGAGAAAAGTTATACTGTTAGAAAGAGTGAAGGTATTGTTATTTTTCTTACTCAGATAATACAATGTTAACAACAAAACATAAATGGATTAGACTAATAACAGACAAAGATTTTTAGTTAACAGGATTAACTTTGAATAAATAAAAAAAGGACGGGGATACTAAAGACTGAAGGAACATTTTCAGTGTCAAAGTGTGATTCTAGAGGTACAATACTACAGGGCTGTGAGAAATTTTAAGTTGGCTAAGAAAGTTAATTTACTGAATTCTGTGGTATTAGGAAAATTAAGTTATATGGGGAAGTGCATACAAATTTAACAATAAAAGAAAGAAAGAAAAGTGGTTAATTGTTTAAAACAAAGAAGGTATTTCAGGTTAAACTGTACAGAAATGAAGATACTTTATTTTGCAGATACAAAACGTGGGCTAATCCAGCTATGCATTTTGCATAACAAATTGTTTAAAATGAAAAACTGGAATAAAGAAATAAAAGAACAAAGAAAATATTAATGTGGAAACCATGAAGAAAACACAAAACTATGGTAGAAATATTTGACAGCATAAGATGTGCGGCCACATACGGAAGGCTATTTGAACCAGAAGGAAAATGTTAAGGAATTTAATACACTATCAGCCCTTCTGTAGGAGATTAATTATTAGACAAGCCGCAGTGAAGGGTCTATAAAGCAAGTACAGCAAGATCTGTCATGCAAGTGGACTAGAAGAAACTTAGCACACTTTTCTAAGGTGTGAAAGACTAAATGCATTTAAAAAAAAATGCTGCCTGGGATTCAACATGCATGAATAAATGGGGGTGGTTGGAAAAAAAAAAAAAAAAAAAAAAAAAAAAAGAATGCCATGTAGATTTTATATAAATGTATAAAGAGTGCAGTGTGACCTTTCACATCTACTACCACCAAGTCGGGCAGATGGCACCTTGGCTCAACATTTCAACGAAAGGATAGCACACTCAGGAATGCAGCAACCCCTTAAGCTGCACTGCAATACCATCAGTATGAAATGAATGCACGTACTTCAGGTAGAAAAGCAATCCACAGACTTTTATTTATTTATTTATTTAACATTTGTTGACCGGGAATGTCCGACTAGGTTCCACAGAGCCTGTTTTCAGCGGAGGCCCGGGGAGAAATGCTCCAGACTTCTGATAATCTAGCATCAAAAGGTGTGTGCTGTCATAACAGAGACATGGATGGATTTAACAAGTTCTGGAGAAGGATGAGAAATGCTCATTTCTAGACATTAGAAAGATTATAGGTATCATGAAGAGGGGAGGCAATTGTAACACACTGCTATAAACTGCAACAGGACACTGTCTGAACCTGGTTGGGGGAGATCAGTAGCATCAGAAATAATTTGTTTTTCCCCACGTCCTTTTTCATTGAGTTAGACGTGTGGTGGTTCAGCAGCAGATAAAGAACAAAGTTAGGGGAAATATGGAAAAATTGTCAAATTCACCTAGATATATGAGGAAGGAGTTATGAAATTACTACATGTAGTTTTGTTTGGAAAATGCAAATTAATCAAATAACTTGGCAAACATCCAAAACTGTTCTGAATTACTTTTACCATCCTGTTTGTTGCAGCAAAAATGAGAGCTCTATTATTACTGCACATGCAGCAGAAGGTCTTGCCAAAGTCGGTATAAATGAAATAACTTATACTTTTTGTACAACGGTGCTCATTCTGTGAACAGTAGTACTCTATACGTTAAAACATCTTACAATATACAAACTGAAATAAAATAAAAGACCAATAGGGCACTGTTTATTCCCTGTGCACATGACAAAAGAACAAGTTTTTCACCTGGAATCTAGCAATATGCAAAATATATCCATCTCACAGATGGAGAATGTCCTAATAAGCAAGTACATCTGCATTAAGTTACAGCCTGGTGGGCCTGAAAACGCAGAAAACTTTAACAGGACAGGAACGTATCAACAGTGCCAAATACAATGCCTACAGGCTATCGCTGCTGGAACTCAAACCAATGTCACATAGCTTTACAAAGCTCAGTGTATACACAGCACTGGTATGGTAAACATTCAAATCCACCTGGTTGCCTGTTCGACACTGTAAAAGTCTCACCGTGACTAGTACAACAATGAAACTTATC
Organism: Protopterus annectens; assembly: GCF_019279795.1. Lineage (NCBI taxonomy): Eukaryota > Metazoa > Chordata > Ceratodontiformes > Protopteridae > Protopterus > Protopterus annectens. Next base: position 1,056,933,655 of record NC_056747.1, on the reverse strand, counting down.
CACACATCTACCTTCCGGAAGTTGAACATCACGCGAAACACAAAGGTGTATAAATAATTAATGCTGGAATAAAATGTGTTCAGGGTATGTAGCAGAGACATTTACAGTATCCAAAAGCAAGCCAGCACTGCTCAAAAGTGATCCAAACAACGATCTCCTTAATAGAGTACCTCAAGCCCAATATTTTTCCTGTAGCCAGTTGTCCACAACGAACAAAGCAAACTTCATCAGCTCTACTACATGAAACACATTTGTGCGTTTCCGTCAGCAGCTAGGAAAGAAGAACGTGCCGGGACTTGGGAGGGCAGTTTGGCCCTTTAAATTTACCTTCAAAACCACAACACAGGAGCCCATATCAAGATTAGGTGGAATAAAAAAAAATCGTACAGACCAACCAAAAGGCAACCCAAACATGTTTATCATCCAGCCTATACTATTCAAAAGATTAGCCGGATAAGCATATCATCAGCTGATGCAGACAGCAACAAACACCACTGGCGAGACTCTACGTTGTACAGTAAAATACAAACCCCTTTAAATATTAAAAAAATAAAACACCAAGACAAACGCTCACTTTTCAAAAATATGTGGGTAATATTAATGATTAGTATAAAAGTAACTACAAAAATACACATTACAAACTGTTTGAACTAAAGTGGCTTCTTGGCATGACTACAACTAAACGTCTAAAAACTAAAGACAAACATCCAGATATATAGAATATTAGAAACTAAGTATACACAGAACAAAATCATATACACAAACTTAAATGTCAAAATTAGGCCAAGTAATAACACTCCGAAATCGCCTCAGCACCTGCCATTTCCCAATACAGGCTGGCCACTTCCCGTCCCTTTAAATGAGCACCCCTCTTAAGTCGCTCACCAAGTAGCCCCTCACCTCAAACCTGCTCTTGGTGACTCCATTCATGTCCTTCCTCATGAGGAAGCCGGAAGCGAGACCTCGCACAACAACAACAACAGTGGACTATTACACACTCAGAAAGAATCGAAGGACGGACAACACACCGAGCCAAGCAAAAACGGGGCTCGGCTAGCTCCGGGCCCTCCAGCTCCCAACTTCGAACCCAAAACAAAAACACTGCAACCTCCGAGCAACAGCGCCCCTGATTGGCTAGTGCTGCGGGGAGAGCCTCCCCTAGCCACGGCACACAGCGAGCGGCTCCCCACCCCGGCAGACGCTCTCGGTCATCTGACGTCGGGTAGTTCGGTCTACATTACTGCCACTCATTCTTCCCAGACGGTATGCTGCAGCGTATTTGACAACAGTCAAGAGACTTTATGTAGTAAAGAGCACGCTCTCATGATACCCAAAACACAAACGCAAATTAGTTACAGCAAGTAGCTTATTAGGGGAGAACGTCTTCCTGAATCTATTTGAATATTTAGCTTTAACGAAGGATATTTAAAATTGTATTTCCTTCGGCGACTCCTTTATGATCTCCTCAGGTTGACTAACAACGTAAACAATTAACTCTTAAGCAACTTGTTAATAACTTGCCTTCATTATTACTGTGTGAAAAACAAACATGCTTCGCTAAAAAGAGTACAGGGGTGTGTCTGTACTGCTTTTGACCACACCCAAAGGCGTGGTTAAACAGAAAACTATAGGTATAGCATAAGAGTTTCAAAGGCTATTTGTTTTTAATGGTGTCGATCTCTTAGTAATGTAACACTCAGTCTTCCGTCTTCAAAATGTGAAAGTGTACCTATCATAATGTGCAAAAATAAGCAAATCATGAAACATTTAAACAACTTAAAATTAGGAAGCCCAAGGGGTGGTTAAAATGTTTTACTTTATACTTAAAACAATTTTATTAATATGATTCTGTATTACTTACCATGAATATCAGTTAAACTTTTTAACACTGGAAATGTTACAGACCCTTTTACTGTGGATCTACGAGGAAGCTGGGTTTTCCAAGGCAAAATGAGGAACTTTTCCCATAATGAAATAAACTTGAGATGTATGCTTGTGATCATAGAGCTTGAATGCAAGTGTCAGCTACTATTTTATTAGTCAAAACGTAGCCATGTTTTACCAATATTTGCTGACTTCCTTTTCAAAATTAAATCAAGGATACATACACTATTATGTAAGCAAACTAAACAATAACAGATATTCTTCAGGGTGACCGCTAAAGAGCTTAGCCCAGAGCACTGATTGGTTAAGCAACTTGCAAGCGTCACACAGTAGGCAAATAGAGCCTAACAAACTAAAACTCTGGACAAGAGTTAGCAGCTCACAGCACTAATAATCTGCCCTAACTGCTAGCCAGAAAAGCAAATTATTTTGGAAATGGATTCAAAGACCTTCTTTTCTAAAAAATATGAAAATGTTCCTCGTTTGGACTGTTGCAAATATATTTTAAAGGCCAGTGCTGTGATTTTTTTTAATGCTCAGTGGTTGAGCAGTATGACATGAATGAAGTAATTGGGATGGGACAACTTCTTTAAATGTTTTTAGATATTTTTTTCCTATTTCTCCTTGATTCTCTGATACTAATTTCTCTTTCTATCATTTTCCTTATCTCTTCATGTTCTTTCTTTTTCCTTCACCTTTTCCCTTTTCTATTTTATTTTTCTTCTTCTTCGTCCCTTTCTAGTGTTTACTAATTTACTTTCCATTTATTTTTGCTTCCTTTTCTACAGGTTCTGCTTTCATTCCTTAAGCCTAACTCTCAAATCTTGATAGTGCCTGTAAATTGACATGACTAAAACCTTTCCAACAATTTACCACCACCCCAACAAAGAGCAAAAAACCTTCATCCCCTGATCTATGCCAGTTCTAGCCTCTTATGCAGCAACATTTCACTTCCTTGAAGTTTCAACAAAACAGACCAAGACACCACTACTCATACTCAACAAATTAGGATCTAAATCCAGCAAACTTCATCACACTTTCCTAAGGTTTGTGGCTGAAAAAAATCACTAATCTCATTTACTCATAGCTTCTGTCACCTCAGGCAGTGTCTCACCAGTATTCAAGCACACAATTATAATCCCTCTATCCGAACTCATGTCTCCAAATGTGCTGAAGAATTATAGACCTATTTCTAAATTGTGCCCTATTAACAAAATATTTGAAAAAAAAACTTTTATACAACTACTTAAGTACATTAACAGCTATAGCCTGTTATACAATGCATAGTTTGGCTTTCACAATGTCTTCAGTACCTTCACTGACATATTAATGGCTAGTGATACCATGAATGAGAGACTTGTTACTGCAGGTCTCCTTGTTGATATGACAAGATCTTCTGAAACAGTCAACAATGCCCTTCTTTTCAACAAACTCAAAAGGTTCAACTTTAGAGATAATACTATTTATTGGTTTCACAGCTATCTAAATGACAGAATCTTTAAAGTCCATAGAAAAGTCTCATCCTCTATTGCTGGTAAACTTAATACAGGTATACCACAACGGTCTGTGCTAGGTTCTCTTCTCTCTCTCTCTTTGTTAATGATCTTCCCCTAGAATTACCAAATCCTAAATGAGTAATATACTAAAATCATACGCTGCTCCTGCAAATCAAGTTAAAGGACAGTTTTGCTCAGTTATGCACCTGCTACACTTCTAACAAGCTACTAATTAACCCTAAGCAAGCTGATGTCATGCTCTTTGTCTCAGTCAATAAATTGCCCACTATCCCTCCTATTCTTTTAACAATTCTTAATGGAAACATAATCTCTAGTGTTACTGAACAGCGGTATCTAGGTCTAATTCTTGACCTTACCCGTTCCTTTTCCACACATACAGATTTTGTAACTAATAAAGTCCTTGCTCAATTACAATTGCATTATAAAATCATTCACCTCCTTTCACCCACTGCTCACAGGGCCGATACTAAAAATATTTTAATTCCCAAATTGGTATCTGGGCTTCTTTTTCTCATTATGTATTCAGCCCATAATACTCACATAATACAACCTGCTGAGAATAACATTTGCAGATTCATTCTATTAGCAGATCCCCAGGTGCACCATTGCAATTTGATAAAAAATTCCAGTTGGCTTTCAGTGCTTCATAGGGCCACTTCTCTTCTTCTTTCGGCTGATCCCCTCATCTAAGTACTCTAATTTACAGGGTTCTAAAACATGGTCACTACACCCTTTTATGAATGAAAGTACCTTTACAAGACAACCCTTATGTACTCAGAAATACACAAGACAATTTCTCTCTGGTATGCCATCCATTTAAAACTGCTGTAGCTGAGACAGCCTTCTCTAGAATGGGACGTGCTACCTGGAACCACCTGCCTACTGACATCAAAAATCTATTAGTTATTTTACATTTGTTTATCAGGAAAGTCCAGCTGGGCATGGATCCCATTTTTGGCAGAGACCCAAGGAGAAAAGCTCCACAAAGATTAGTACAGCAAATACAGTACACAGGTTAATAAAGTACAGAACAGAGTCAAAACGTTAAAGAGCATATCTTTGCTGAATCTGCTTGCAGTCGCTAGCCTGACAATGGTTAGGTAACAACATCACATACTATGAATAATAAAATATATTTACAAAACGTTTATCAACCCCTTAATGTGGCATCTTAAGTGTATATATTTCATATAGGTTCAAAGGTTCATAGGTAGGTACTAGGCTATTGGCCCTAGGGCCTATACAAGCCTAGCCAAAAATGTACCCTGGCTTTTGCCACCCAAGAAAATTATTTTCCTGTCCCCCTGTCAAGCAGAACCACAGAAGTGATCCCTGGGGTGAATTTCCTATTACCCATCCAATCATCAAGATTTTTCTTGAAGAGTGCTAATGAGGAGCTCTGTTTGACATAGATAGGTAGTCTGTTCCAGAGTATGGGAAGTCTCTGGGACAGGAATCTATCCCTCCATCATGTTCTGTTTATTGTGGTGACAAGGTTCAGGTCCCTAGAGGGTGTAGCTCGGAGTGATTGGGATTTCTTTAAGTGGAGCATGTCCAACAGCTCTGGGTTTGACATAGCTTTGTATGTTAGGCAGAGATCACCTCTGAGTAGGCTTATATGCACAGAGTAAAGCTGGAGTTTTTGAGACGGTTCATGTAAGGCATCTGTTTGAGGCCAGTAATCCTCTTTGTGAGGTATTTTTGCGGCCTTTCCAGTTGTTGTAAATGTCTTGTGAGGTACATAAAAGGGGCGTTGTACTCTATAATGGGTCTAATGAGTGATGAGTAGAGGGGAACAATGACCTCTTTTTTTCTGGATGAGAAACCTTTTGTGATGAGGTGTGCCACGTAGAAGGATTTCCTGACCACTTTGGCAATGTGATTATCAAAGGAGAGACTACTGTCCACCTGTGTCCCAAGGTCTCTTATTACACTTTTGGTGTTAAGTAGACTACCACCTATGTGGTAGTTCATGGTACAGAATTTTTACCAAAGGGGATGACAGTGCACTTTTTGGCATTGAGCTTTTGACCACGTCTTTGACACCAGGCATCTGTCTCAGTGAGGCCCTTTTGTAGGATGTCCACATCGTTAGGAGTTTCAATTATGGCTCCTAGTTTGCAGTCATCTGCGAATTTATTTAGCCAAAGACCTTCTGTGTTTGCCTGTACTTCAGAGAAGACTAAACCCTGTGGTACTCCACTTGTCACTGGTCTGAAGTCTGATTTGGAGTCTGCTACTTTCACAGTGTGGGTTCTTTCAGTAAGCCAGTTGGCAACCCATCTTGTGACATAGGGATTTATGTATATAGGAGTTTATGCATTATATGTATGATTGCATTGTATGTTATGTATTTCTTAGCTTGCACTTTCTATATATATTTTTTGTCAAAGCACTCTAGCAGAATCTTTTAATCTTACCTTATCTGCACTGAAGCTTACCACTATGTTCTGAATTTTGCTGTTTAATTATTTGGTATATAATATTTTTGATTAGAAAGACTGTGATGTATTTCCTGCTTTTGAGCTCTAATCATGGCTGAAAAGGTTCACTTACCAACTGAAAAAATAGTAAATAAATCTGATGGTTTTTAGTATATGTATAAACTGACCATTTCACTACCTTTCAATCTTTTTCATTTTTTAACTTTAAATAACTTGCATGGCAGTTTTTATTTTTGTATGTTTTTATCGTGGAGCTTACCTTCACAGACCTTAGCTGAAATGGGGCATTTTTTGTCAAGTCAGACTATCCTGTAAACAAAAGCAACTAACTAACTAACTAACTAACTAACTAACTAACTAACTAACTAACTAACTAAGTATAATTCAAACTCCAGAGAAAATGTATAATACGTTTCATAAAATATTAGAAATATTTAGATTGCATTTCAGTAATAAACATTACTCAACAGTATATACACTATAAAGTTAAAGTACTGCACTAAAATTCTATTTTCACCTAGACATGGAAGTTCTTAACATTATCATTGCTACGGTAAAACCGAAATGTAATTCTATGGGATATAATGATTTCCTAGATCTATATCCTGTTTTTTTTCTTTCTTACTATACTAATGTTTGTATCTTACACGCAAAAGTTAATATTTGCAGTTTGGCCTTGTATTGTATTGTATGATACCTTGTAATATTTGTTAACTATGGAGCTTTTCTCCCTGGGGTCCCTCTGAAAAGCAACCTATCATGGCCTAATCAGATTTTCCCCTGTAACAAATACTAATGCGCACACACACACACACACACACACACACACACACACACACATATATATATATATATATATATATATATATGCATACAGTACATGCATACACACACACACACACACACACACATATATATATATATATATATATATTATATAAACACCGTGTTGTTAGAGAAGAAAAAAATAAATATGCCAATAAAACTTCTTGTCTTTAAGAATTACTGTGGGCCGGATTCACAAAGGCCTGCAAGGAGTCTAAGAGTAGAGAAAGACTCCAGACATCCAATATGTCTGCCGAGCGATCCAGCAACAGACGGCAGGGGCATGCATGAGAGCTCCTAAAACTACTATTGCACGGACAGTGTTATGCTATGCAAATTACCTCATTTGCTGCTGAAAGCTATGCAAATGAGGTAAATTTGTGATCCAGGAGTTACTTGCAGAAATGTACTCCGTTGGTAACGGAGTACCGTTCTGCAAATAGCAAAACAGAGCTATGACAGCTCCAAATAAAGAATGTATCCAGTTGAGGAAGCATGTCAATGGCCAAATATAAGGCCATTGGCATTTTTATCTGTTGCAAAATAATTAAAAAAAATCTTTTTTTTTTTTTCCCGATCGATGTTTAAGCGTAGCGTAGTGCCGTGCAAATGTGCGGCGCTCTAAAAACCAGAAAAAAAGCCAAAAATAGACATTTTATTAAAAATATTCTTCTGCCGTGCAGGTGAATGGCAGGCTGAAGACAGCATGGCTACTGAGTAGTGGTTGCTAAGGGGGGAAGCTCAGTTTGAGAGATGTAACCAAGCATTAGTAGGCAATCCTATGCAAATGAGGCTAAGGATAGTGAATCCCAATTTTCTTTGCCATGTGAACCATGTCCCTAGAGTGTAAGTGTAGGATTAGGGGAGTAGTAGAGTAGAAAATATATACATCATGAGGGGGTATGTATCAAAGACTGTAAGCTTATTGGAGCAGAGAGGCATGTGTTTGCTGTGAGTTACTCAGGACTGGAAGAGGCGTGTCTACAGTTGTTTTAACTGAAACCCAGAAACCAAATGTGTACGCCGTGGATATCACTAAAGTTTCTTGCAAAGATGCTTACACTGTGTGCGCGCCTGTAAACCTGTCTACGCCTGTGTGTGCGTGTGTGCACCCGTGTAAGCCTGTGTAAGGCTGTCTAAGCCTGAGTGCGTGGATGTGCACCTGCCTAAGCCTGTGTGCGCGCGTGTGCGCGTGTTTGCGCTTGTTTGCACGCCGCTGCCCCCTGTGGAAACAGAAAGGGAAAAGGAAGGAAAAGAAGTAGTAGGAAGTTAACCAAGGAGAACTAGCAGAGCTGCCAGGTGAAATCAATCAGTATCACCCAATTACACAGGCAGTACACTAGCCCAGCCCAGCACTTAAAACTCTGCAAACAACATTCCCCCATGTTTTTCTCAGAAACACTGCAACACTGCAGTATACAAAGAGAAGTGAAAACTTAAAAAGCTTAACTGAGACAAAAAATGTTAGGGGATGCCATTGCTATTATAAGGCAACATGCGCAAGATGCTGAGGGTGGTGCCATTGTGAATGGTGCTGAGCAACCCACAGTGAGGAGACGGAGAAGAGTGTACAGACCCAGGGTAACCTACCAGTGGCTACATGAGCTGGAGATAGTGGAGTGCTATAGAGTGGACAGAGACCTCCTGCAGCAAATTGTTGAGCTGTGCAGGCCACGCCTCACACACAGAACCAACAGAGGGGAACCCATCCCAGTGGAAACCAAGGTATGTGTTGGCCTAAGAATACTAGCAACAGGTGCCTTCCAGAGACCAGCTGGTGATATGATGGGGATTTCACAGGCATCAGCATCCAGGGTAGTGCACCAGTTTCTGAATGCCATGTCAGCACATGTCGGTGATCATGTATATTTCCCCAATTCCCATGAGGTATTGGCCAGCAATATGCGTCTCTTCCAGCAAATAGCGGAATACCCTGAGGTACTGGGTGCAATTGACTGCACGCACATACACATCAAAGCACCAGCCAGTGAGCAGGGTAGGGCCTACATCAACCACAAGGGCTTCCACTCCATCAACTGCCAGGTTATGTGCAATGCCCAGGGCATAATACTGAATGTGTGTGCTGGCTGCCCTGGAAGCTACCACGATTCCCATATCTGGCATCTGACACAGCTGTACCAGACATTTGCCAATGGGGACATCCCTGACGGTCACCTGGTGGGGGATGCTGGATATGCACTGGAGCCGTGGCTGATGACACCCATCAGAAATGCACACACACCTGAACAAGAACTCCATAATGAGGCACAAACACAAAATGTAATCGAGCGTGTGTTTGGGATGCTCAAGTCGTGGTTCCGGTGCCTGGACACATCTGGTGGAGCCTTGCAGTACTTACCAACTACATGTACCCAAATTGTCATGGTATGTGCCATGCTACACAATATGATCCTGCAAAAACAGGTGCTGCAGGAACAGCATGGGACAGGGCCAAACAACCTCCCACCATTGCCAAGGCCTGCACAGGCACAGCGTGACTCGGAGGAGGAACAACCTGAGCCTGCCCCAGTAGGCAGAAGGAGGCATGCCCAATATGCCTTGGCCTTGGCAAAGAGGCAACGCATAGCACATACACTGGCTCAGTAGGAACCCTGGAAATGATACCGCTCTCTGACTTGCACATAAAATAGAAGGGATGCCTAACTTGACACTACCTGTTTACACACATGTATAGGGAGTGTACTATGTGCATCCGACATAGGCAGCCCTGCAGCACCACCTGAGGCATGATTGCCATGTTTAAGCAATATAAAGCAGTACTACGCAGCTTTTACCACTAATTAGTATATGTAAATAAAATTTCCTGCACCAACTAGCGCAACGTTGAGCAATGTTGGGCAAGGTTGGGCAAAGTTGAGCAAAGTCAGGTAAACATGCTCATATCTGCTTTACTGTTCCTTAAGCAGTCTGGTCTGCCCAGCATGAAAATAAAAAGACGTGACAGGGCTCGATCCCAGGATACTGTGCATTATAGTCACAGTACTGAACCACTAAGCCATGACAGCATTTTACTGGCACAGACACAGCAGGACAATTGTACACTAATGCAAACACAAAGAAATGCTGTAGCATGCCCCTAAAGAGGCATATGGGTAACCTCCCCCACAGGCCTATGTAGACAGAGAACAGCAGGCCAGGCGGTGTGACGTGGGTTCGGTAGGCTATGAAGTCGCAATCTAATATACGTGACAGTGGACGCCAAGATCTGTAGTACAGTAGTATGCCTCAAGCCACTACGATAGGCAACAGTACAGACTGAAATGGAGTACCTTACATAGCAGTGCAGGCCTAGCAGATGTGTATAAGTGTCAGGTGAACCCCTCTTCCTATGTACACCCACAGTAACAATCAGTTGTGCCCCCGGGTAGAAATGTACAAAGAATAGCTGCCCCCCCGTATGTAGAAATGTTGATAAGTCTATGCAAAGTGTCTCATGGAAGCCCTGCAGGCACAGCATGATCCCTGTTGATTTATGACACAAAGGTGAGCCCTGCTGTAAAAATACAACTTGATTTTCTGCACACATATAGTATAAATGTCTATAGTGGGCATGCTCACACACTTCAACAAATGTAGTGGATTTCATTCAGCATCACACTGAAAGGTCATACTGGGCATGCTCACACACTTAGGCTAAATATGGAGATGATAATAAGGGATCTATGGACAAATGTGGTTAGTCATCTCTACTTCCAGAAACACATTCACAAAGTGGTCAGAAAATCATGCTATTTGTTCACACAACCTGCCAAGGTCTGTGCATGTAGGTCAAAGGAGGTTCCCTCTACTCATCAGTCATCAGACCTGTCAGGGACTACCACAACACACTTGTGATGAATCTGACTAGGCACCGTCAGCAGCTGGAAAGACCACGGAAGTACCTCAACAAGAGGATTACTGGCCTCAAACATTTGCCCCATGCAACAAGACTGAATTTAACCCAATCTGTACTCTGTTGCATACGGTCTACGCAGGAGATCTCTGCAGAACAGACAGGTCCATGTCATGGCAACACTCAGATCTGTTCTGAGTTACAGCTCAATGGCACTAAATATACAGATCCAACTGATATTGCCAACATCCTGGCAGATAGGATCAGTATTAACTTTACCCCCCTCTCACCCATGAAAGAGCACATCACTATAATGGAAGACTGCAAAGTTGCTGTCATCATGGCTGCACAGGTAAAAAAACACTCTCCAAAGCCAGTATCACAGCAGCCATGGGACCAGATAACTGCCCAGGCTGTGTTCTACACAAACCACAGAACGAACAGGCATCACACCGACTTACCATGTTCAGTCATAGCCACACCTCAGGCTTTGTGCCAGCTGAATGGTGCACAGCAACGGTTATCCCACTACACAAGGGTGGAGACACCACGGACCCCAGGAACTAGCGCCCCATTAGCCTGATGAGCCTGCCCTTCAAGGCCATGGAATATATCATCATATAACTTATAAAAAAATACATTTGTAATCCTCAAACCCTGGACCACAACCATGTTGGGTGTGTAAAATGCAGATCATGTCTCCTAAACCTGATAGATGACATTGAAGCAGTCACCAGAACCGTCGACAGGGTAAGGTGGTTCGCACAGCCTATGTAGATCCTGCCATGGCTTACAACATCACCCCACACTCTGTAAATATAGATAAACCCACTAAAGGAGGTATAAATTGCTATGTCACAAGATGGGTTGCTAACAGGCTTACTAACAGAACACACACTGTGAAGTAGCAGACTCCATGTATGACTTTGGACCAGTGATGAGTGCAGTACCACAGGCTCCAGTCCTGGGTCTTGTCCTGTTTAGTATCTACTTCCCTGAAGTAAACTTTAACATGGAAGGTCTGTGGCTACTGAAGTTTCCAGATGACTGCAAACTAGGAGCCATAACTGTAAACACTAAAGATGTGGACATCCTACAAAAGGGCCTCACTGAGACAGATGGCTGTTGTCAAAGCCATGGGCTCAAGCTCAATGCCAAAAAGTGCATTGTCACCCCCTTTGTTAAAAACTCTGTAGCCATGAACTACAACATAGGTGGTAGTATACTTAACACTGAAAGTGTGACAAGAGAACTCGGGTCACAGGTGGACAGTGGACATAACTGTGATAATCACATCCCCACAGTAGTCAGGAAATCCTCCTATGTGGCACACCTCATCACAAAAGGTGTCTCATGCAGAATAGAAGACGACATTGTTCTCCTCTACTCATCACTCACTAGAACCATAATAGAGTACAATGCCCATTTTGCTATGTACCTCACAAGACAACTACAGCAACTGGAAAGCCTGCAGCAATACCTCACAAAGAGCATTAGCGGCCTGAAATACATGCCATACACAGACCATCTCAAAATGCTCCAGCTGCACTCCCTTGCATATCGCCTACTCAGAGGTGTTCTCTGCCTAACATACAAAGCTATGTCAAACACAGAGCTGTTGGACATGCTCCACGTAAAACACTCACATTCCCTCTGATCTTTGGACCCAAAACCATGAGTGAAATACCAAAGGAAGGGGTGTATCCATTTACCTTATGGATACCCACACCTTCAGGTTAGTGGCACAGCATGAGGCCTTGGAGACCATGCAAGTGCAACTAAACTTGGGCAAAGCTGCTTATCAGATTGTAGCCTGCTACAGATCACCTACCTTGTCTCAGGAACCTCACTCAGTATTCCTGAGAACAGTGGAAAATATAAAGGTCCTATCAAACACCATTATATGAGGAGATTACAACTAGCCAAACACTGAGTGGGAGAATTACTCGTGTACAACGTCCTTTGCCCAATGTTTCTTAGAGTTTAAAAACTCTAACACCCTGTAACAGCTGGTCACCACACCCACTAGAGGTGACAACATACTGGACCTGATCATCACCAACATGGGGTACCAGTGTACCACAACAGAGATAAACCCCTCGCTGGTAATATCAGATCATAAAGTAATCACACTGGATTGCACATCCCACCCCCCCCCCCACCCCCAGTCAATGAAACCACGGTGAAGACATATTCAAAAGCAAACTGCACACTTCCCAAGACCAAAGTGGAAAGTTCCAAAGCCCCCTTGCTATAGGCTAATGCTATACAATCTGCCGAATCAATTACAAGTGCATCCGATGAGCATCTACAGGGATGCATTGATCGAGACATCCCAAATAAAACCAAGATGCACTCCTCCAGAAATAAGAAACCAATCTGGTGGTCGTCACCCATAAATAAGCTAGACAACAGCAGGAGGAAACGAACACATGATAGAGCAAACTTCACAAAAGGAAAGGCATCATTGATCATTATTAGGAAGAAACAATGATCGCTCATAAAATAATCCAAGGCCAGTTTCTAGAGACAAATTGCCAAGGAATGTAAGAATAACAACCACAAAGCCTTTGTTAGCTATACCAAACATGTGGGTGGCAACTTCCAAATATGCTGTCAGCTACTGAAAAATGGCAAGAAATACACTGAACAAACTTACATTGCCCACATCCTGGGGGACAGGTTCAGTGCAAACTCCCCCTATCACCCCCAAAAGGGCCTGTGTCCATCCCAGAAGAATGCAGAGCCCCAGACTTCATGGACATGCAGGTAAAGACAGCCCTCTCCAAAGCTAAGAATACAGCATCAATGGGACTGGATGGTGTCCCAGGCTGCATCTTACACCAGCCCCAAAAGGAACTACACCCTCCCCTACATTCACTGTCCTGACTCAATCGTACCACAGGCTATGTACCAAAGAATGGCATACACCAACAGTCATCCAGTCCCACAAAGGGGGTGCCACAACAGAACCTGGAAACCATTGCCCTATAGTTCTACTCAGCCTGGTCTGCAAAGCTATGGAGCAAATTATCATGGAACCCATAAACAGAGACATTGGGGACCTCCAGACACTGGACTCTACCCAACTTGGCCTTGTTAAAGGCAGATCCTGCCTCCTAAACCTAGTTGACTTATTTGAAACAGTTACCAAGGACATAGATGGAGGTGAAAGTAGTACACACAGCCCACCTGGACCTCTCTAAGGACTTTCTACACCATTCCCCACTCTGTCATCATGGACAAGCTTACCAGCTTGAACATTAACAGCTATGTCACAGGATGGGTGGCCAAGTGGCTCACAGATCAAACACACATGTTCAGGGTTGCGGGTGGCATGTCTGACTCTAAACCAGTCACAAATGGCATCACACAGGTCTTGGTCCTAGGACCCCACCTGTTCAGTAGATACTGCTCAGAGGTACAGGCAAGCACGGGAGGCGTATGGCGGAACAGGTTTTCAGATGACTGCTAACTGTGGTCCATAATCGACTCTATGGCTAAAACAGACATCCTCCAGAAGGGTCTTACAGAGACAGATACCTGGTGTCAAAACAATGCCCTCAAGCAGAATGCCAAAGAATGCATAGTCATCCCCTTTGGATAAAACAAATTGCACACAAATTACCACATAGGTAGTAATCCAGCATGTAAGGAGAAAGTCTTTATGGCCCTGGGGAAACAGGTAGATATTAAACTCTCTTTTGATGATCACATGGCCAAAGTGTTTAGTCATTCCTTCTATGTAGCCCACCTAATGTAACCCATGTTGTCTAGTCTGATGATGTCGCCATCCTACAAATATACCTGTGGAAAGAAGAACTCGCAGTAATGTGTATAGTGCGTCATGTAAATGCATACTCCTGTAGTACCATAAAGTAGTTAGGTAGGGGTTTGAATCCTGTACTTGACGTGTGTTTGTGTGATCTCCTTGGAAAGGAGCAACCTTTTTGGAGAGTAGTAAAATACCTTAAAAGTGGTATACTAATCTTTGACAAGTCTGATGATGTCACCATCCTACAAATAAACCTGTGGAAAAGAGACCTCCCAGTAATGTGTATAGCGTGTTGTGTTAATGCATACTCCTGTAGTATCATGAAGTAGTTAGGTAGGGGTTTGAATCCTGCACTTGACAACTGTGTGTTTGTGTGTAATCACCTTGGAGAGGAGCAACCTTTTTGGAGAGTAGTAGAACACCTTAAAAGTGGTATACTAATCTTTGTCAAGTCTGATGATGTCACCATCCTACAAATATACCTGTGGAAAAGAGAACGCCCAGTAATGTGTATAGAGTGTCGTGTTAATGCGTACTCCTCTAGTATCATGAAGTAGTTAAGTAGGGGTTTGAATCCTGTACTAGTGTGTGTGTGCTCTATGTGTGTGACACTGTTGGTCAATGTGTTGTGGGTTTTGCTTTTACTACTGTATGACATATCAGTATGACAACAGTATGTGCATTGCACATGTCAGGTAGCTGAGTGGCAAATACATATATGTACATGTGACCTCAATTATTTCATAGGTGGGAATCCTGCTTTCTCCATGAACACATCTGTCACCTTTGCCAGAGTGTGCTGCCACTTTCAAGACCTTAGGTCACATCTGTATGCTTGTGACAAGGCAAGCCACTGCGGAGATCCCTGGCACAGGTCATCCGTGTCACACACACTCATTACAGTTTCTATTGAATTGTGTGAGTGAGGGTTTATGGCTGAGGTATATTACAGACCTGTTCAAATGCAGCAAAGTCTGTCAGTGATGGCTATTCATTATAGGTGTACAACGACCTTTGTGGATATGCATGCAGACCCCATATTGCTTATGTGATCCAGCAAGGGATTTCTAAATACCTTTGAAAATGTGATTACCAAAGTAGAGATGACGTAACATTTGGCTGCATGTACACATCGGTAACTGTTCAACATGTTGGTGGCTACTACCTATGTGGTACTGTGGAGATACTATGTTTCATAAAGGTGGACGACTATGCTCTGGTTGGCTTATAGCTTTACAGCATGGGTTTGAAAACAGGTATCTGTCTGTATGATACCCTAGTGGAGGATGTGTGTATCATCTGGGGAATGCATTATAGGCCACAGTATGCATTTCCAGACGTGGACGGACATATCCCTACTGTGATTACTTGTACCTAAGAGAACTATATGGCAAACAAGAGTGGTCTCAGTAATGGGTGCAGGTGAATACCACTGGTTACTGGCATAGTATAGTACCTGAAGGATCCAAATGTTACTGTGTGTCCTACATCTGTGTGTCAGTTGTCAAGACATCATCTAACAATTGTTTATGGTCAGGCTGCTGAGGTTATGTATACTAGCAG
The DNA here is from genome assembly GCF_019279795.1 of Protopterus annectens. Lineage (NCBI taxonomy): Eukaryota > Metazoa > Chordata > Ceratodontiformes > Protopteridae > Protopterus > Protopterus annectens. The sequence goes on along the minus strand of NC_056747.1, from coordinate 1,056,917,794 downwards.
AATGCAAAACAATGGCAGATAGTAACAGTATCACCCACAGCACAGTGTCAAACCATGCCATACACACATGTGTACTCAAGTTCCAAAATGTGTGTAGTACAATGCATACTGGCCACCAGTAGAAACTATGGAGTGTTACTGTGTAACACAGGGCATGTCACCCTGCCCATGTGTCCACTATGCATGTACATGCAGACAGTGCACCTCCACCATGTTCACAAATGTACACCTGCAAATCTGTGCTACACACATCCCACACGTACTGTACACTCTCTAACACATGCTGCCAATACTACACACATCAGCCAAGTGGCACGTGAGCGGACAGTACAGTATTGGAACTAACACTGATGTAAACAATACTACATTGACAATCATAGCTTTAATGCATCATGCCTGCTCAGCTACACCTTCAAGGATATCATTACACTCTACTGCTGACAACATGCTAACATTGCTATACTGCTGTAAAGTCACCCTGTGCATCATCACCATGGTAGCCTGTTCCTGCATCAATGTTACAGATGACAGGAGGTGGCACAGGTTTCATCATATGCACAGGGTGTGTTGTTGGTTTGCCAGAGGCCTACACTGAGCCATACAATCAACATGTATGTGTGTGTGTGTGTGTGTGTGTGTGTGTGTGTGTGTGTGTGTGTGTGTGTGTGTGTGTGTAGGCCAAGAGTACTGCTATGGGCCAATGTTGATGTAATGTGTGCGGGTATGTGTTAACCCTAGGTGTCTGTTTTATGTGTGTGTGTGTGTCTGCATTTACACAGTTCCACCATGTGGCTGCCATATACGGGGATTTGTGGCACAGCCACAGACTGTACCTGCCAAGCTTTACAGATCACCGTCTCTGGCCACGGACATGGTACCTGTGCCTGGCAGGTGTGCTACTGACAGTATCAGGTACTAAGCCAGACTGGGCAATATCCTCAGAGGTGGACAGATGTACACTGGACCTAGGTCCCTGCTGGGACTGTCCAGAGCCCCGTGCACATGGTCTTCTAGGATGGTCTATGGACAGCCCACCCCCAACATTGCTGGGGCTGGTACTAGCACTACGGGAGCAGCTGTGGCTTGAGGGATGTCCGTGGTGACTGCCAGCTGCTGATGTTGCTGGCATACATCCATGTCAATGTCTCAACCGTCCCGCACTGTCCTGACACATGGACATGACATTGCGGAGGACATCTAATGTCTCATCCCAACGTCTATCAGTAACCTCAGTGTAATTATGGATGGCACCTGCTAGGTCACGGATACTGTCAATTACAGTGGTGTTATGTGCCCTCTATGCCCTTAGTCCCTGTCTGGTGTACCGTTCCATACATGCCTCCATGATAGCCTGGAACATGCGTAAGGTTGTAAGACCTGTGGCACGTCTGCCAAGGGCATGATGAGGAGGAGTGCTCTGACGAGAACCCCTGGACATCTGCCTATGTGGTACCCTTCCAGACATCTGGGTATGGCTGCTGTGTCGGGATGCTTGCCATGATACGAACTGCAGAAAGAGACAGACAAGCCACTAAAAACTTTGAAAACTCACAAAGTATGACAAACGACCGTGGGAATAATCCGTTTATTACAAATCCAGTAAAATAAGGCACTTTTCATCCGATAGGTGTACGAACTTCATCAGATAAAAACCAGATCAAGTAATGCAGTTTAAATAATAAAAACACTTAATCAGCTGATACATCAGTATTAACCATTAAAGCAGTATCCCCCATATATCGTGTTCGAGTTAAAAACTTTCTTTTGATATTAAAAAATTCAGGTCAAACCTGATTAAATTTTTAGGTAATAATTACATTTTAGACAATAATTTCATTTGGATTTACTAAAACTATTCCAGTGTAAATAAGTGCTAGAATAAGCAGCATAAAGCAAGCAGCAGCAACTAAAACAACTTACTGTTTATTCTAGCACTTATTTACACTGGAATAGTTTTAGTAAATTCAAATGAAATTATTGTCTATAATGTAATTATTACCTAAAAATTTAATCAGGTTTGACCTGAATTTTTTAATATCAAAAGAAAGTTTTTAACTCGAACCCGATATATGGGGGATGCTGTTTTAATGGTTAATACGGATGTATCAGCTGATTAAGTGCTTTTATTATTTAAACTGCATTACTTGATCTGGTTTTTATCTGATGAAGTTCGTACACCTATCAGACGAAAAGCACTTTATTTTGCTTGCTGTGTCGGGATGCATGTGCCATAGATACCATACTGTCCTGGCCAATGCCGACTGTACACTGTCCCTCAGCTAAGGGCATTGGTGATGGATGTATTGGCAGTATGACTGTGTTCATGGATGGGGTGGAAACTTGTGTTCTGTTGATTGGTGGCCCAATGACAGATCCTGGCAAACATGCATGTGCCTCAACACACCTATCCTCATCATCACTATTTTGCTCATTGACATCAGGTTCCCTGCTGCAGTGAACCAGTCCAACCTCAGCACCTGTGAGAGGAAGACAGGAAACACACTTTATGACCTGTACATGATGTCGGAACACATGCACACATGTTCACATGCACACATGCACACATGAACACATGCACACATGCACACAAATACACTCCTCACTTAAACAGACACACACACACACACACACACACACACACACACACACACACACACACACACACACACCACCAGCAATCCAGAACATACTCAATAGCGGTTGATGGTGGGGTACAGTATCACAAGCCAAACAGTCATATCACATGTGTCAGCATGCAGGACGTGTGTTGCTCAATAGCATGCAGTGTGGGTGTAGACAGCCCTTGCTAAAAATACATGGCTCTGATGCATGTGTGTTGTTGTTCAGTGATTGGCCTCACCCTGGAATACAATGTGTACATGGACACAACATTGCTGTGCAAGTATTGAAAGCTCTGCAATGTCCTGTGCACCATCACTCACAGGTATATACACCATGGCTGGATGTGTATCTGTGTGTCACATAGATATCCATTTCTGATTAGAGCATCTGTGTCTTTAGCAGATAATTGTGGACACAGGTTTAGCACATGCATGCTATGTATACACACAGGATGAGCGGTGCATGTATACCTGATGGAATACCATTGCTCAACATAGCCATTGTACAGTGGTTATGGTGAGTGTAGGACATATTGTGTACATGCCAGTGCCAGCCATGACATGGCATGCTACAACACAACTGCAACATTAAACATCACACATACCCAATGTGTGCCATGTGGCCTATACACTCCATAGCATTACAAGAAATATATGTGTCACTTTGTACAAATGGTGATTGCTATGCATATTGTGTATAGGTGCATATGTTTGCACACACACAACAGTGAGGTGCATAGCAATGAATGCTATGTGTAGTACTGTGGTTACTGTAACTGGATGGGGTGTAGTACCATGAGCCATCATCATGCAGCATCATGTGGTCACTCAAGGCTACTAATGTGTGCCAGACTGGCACCTAGCATGCTGTACCTGAACTGCAGTACCATGGCTACATTCACTATTTCACAACCAGTTGTTACATGGGTTTGTAAGGTGCCCAATAGGGAGCATTGCCTAACATGAATGTGTTATGTGTTGCAGAGTATAGCACAGCCCCATGATAGGCCCCTACCCCTTAGGTATATTATGTGTGCTGTGTGGATGACATTTGGGATACTGGAGTGTGACCTTACAGCGGGTGTCTGAATATGCCATGTGTAGCATATTAATGTGTACTGCATATGATAATGTTTTGTATGTTGTGTGCATGTGTATCAACTCTACCTATACAATGCCCAGTACAGTTTTGCCACAACTGTGTGGGATGCTCTGTGTATTGCATGTGTTTGAGGCAGCTACACATGTTACTGGGATGTGCATAGTCTCACAGCAAACATGCACAGCATGCATTATGCGTAGGTGTGTTACGTGTACATGTCCTACACCTCACCTATGACATGCACATATATCATGCAATATTAAAAGTAGAACACACTCACCAGCATGGGTCTGCGGCCTTGCTGTCACATCAGAGGGACCTACAAGGATATGATGCAGTTTGTCAGTGGCAACAACTGTGGCATTGCTACTGTGGGTTGGCAATCTTACAGTAGTACAACGGTTGACAGTCACAGGCCTACAGATTATGTTCCTAATTATCAGTATTGCATAACACCAGGCTCCACATCTTTTAACTACACAGTACACATCTCACATATGCATGATCTACCAATAGAGGTAACAGTAGTCTACAGATATGCCATGTTACCTGCACGCTCCGTGTCAACTCGCTGGGTGGCTCCGGCCTCCATGATGATGCATGTTTGCTGTTGTTGTTGTTGTTTGCCAAGAGCCACCAGGCTGAGGAGCAGCTCCTCCACTCTGGTGAGGGGGGGGTGGATGGCTACCCCACCACCTGTGGCAAGCTGTTGTCTACGGACATCAGACGCACGCTGCCGGACATGTCTAAGTAAATCACTGCAGTGATGGCGTACCTGCTCATATGTCAGGTTATGCATGCCTATGTCATTTACTCGATGGACAACATCTTGCCACAGTGCAGTCCGCTCATGCTGGTCCTGGCTGGATCTTGAGAACAGCAGGGCGTAGTGCTGAACCAGGCTGGTTGTGATCTGCTCATCCTCAGCTGGGCTATATGTCGGATTGCGATGGTGAGCCATGGCCCTGGAAGACAATGAAACAATATGTGTGAGCAAGTCATGTGGCACACAACATTCTAAAGTACAGATATCACGGAACTGCCATATATAGCAACCTATTAGCTGTCAGAGGATACACACTTTCAATACCACATATCAGTGCTCATACCACAACTGCCTGACAGTACCTGTCACGCTCTATATATCAAACTATGTTCTGCACAGCAACAAAGAGAAACCAGTATGTAAGACTATACAACAGTACATGTCACACTGTATGCAACACAATGCACCACCTAGCCACGGGAGGTATATATCAAGCTAATGCATAAATAAATATGTCATCCATTGCAATGATTGTAAAGTCCAGTTACAGTATTACCAGTATACCACACTAGTTGTTGGTGGCAACCCCCTGCCTAACATATGTGCACATTCGTTAGTATAGGAGGCATACTGCTGTACTAGACTATACATGTTGTTAGATACGCACTTATATCCTGTAACACACATATGACCAAGGGCATGTTACAGGCATACCCACACACACATCAGACATACATACAAGACACAAAGGTATGGCAACCCAGATGAACTTTATCTGTATACCATACAGTACTGTGTGTCAGTACTTACAAAACATTATGCCTGAGGTATGTAATCTGTGAGGACTAAGGGAACACACATAACAGTGTTTCCAAGCAATGTGGACATACACCATACTGTGCTGTTTAGGCCTACAGCCTCAGGTAGTACTACAGTTCATACGGGATTTGGATTCACCAGCAGTACCAATCAATAAGCATACATGTACTGCTTTAGCCTACAATGGCACACCCCAGTCCACACCAAGGGACTACGTCAGACCGTATGCCATACTGCTTTTTCTGCCAAGCAATAACATACACATCTTTTGCTGGGATCAGAGCTAGGACACAAAATAGCATGACAGAAACAGTTTCCCACTAAGCTATCACACATTTACAGAACCTCGACACGTTCACCAACAAATTCACCATCACACTCAGTCAATCTCACATAGCAATTATTGCAACAAGTACATATGTGTGTGTATCAGTTCATAGGTAGGTAATAGGCTATTGGCCCTAGGGCCTATAGAAGCCTAGCCATACGCTACCCTGGCCTTTGACACACATGTAATTTAATTTCATGCGCCCCTATCCAGCAGAGCCACAGAGGTGATTCCCAGTGTGTATTTCCTATCTCCCATCCAATCATCAGGATTATTCATGACAACTGCTAATGAGGAGCTTGGTTTGCTATTAATAGGTGGTTTGTTCCAGAGTATGGGATGTCTCTGAGATAGGAATCTATCCCTCCAGCATGTTCTGTCTATTGAGGTGACAAGGTTTAGGACCCTAGACCGTGTAGCTTGTAGTGTTTGTGATCTGTTTACATGGAGCATGTCCAACAGCTCTGGGTTTGACATAGCTTTATATGTTAGGCAGAGGTCACCTCTGGGTAGGTGGTATGCAACACAGTCTAGCTGTGGTTTTGTGAGACGATCTGCATAGGGCATCTGTTTGAGGCTGGTACTACTCTTTGTGTGGTATATCTGTGGCCTTTCCAGTTGCTGTAGATGTCTTGTGAGGTACATACCACATGGGGCATTGTACTCTATAATGGGTTTTATTTGTGATGAGTAGAGGGGAACACTGACCTATATTTCCCTGGATGACACGCATTTTGTGATGAGGTGTGCCACGTAGACAGATTAAATGACTAGTGTGGCACTGTGATTATCTAAGGGGAGACTACTGTCCACCTGTGTCCCATGGTCTCTTATCACACTTTCGGTGTTAAGTAGACTACCACCTATGTGGTAGTTCATGGGTACAGAGTTTTTGCCAGAAGGGATGCCAATGCAGTTTCAACATTGAGCTTGAGTCCATGGCTTTGTCCCCAGGCATCTGACACAGTAAATATGACCCTCTCTCTCTCTCTATGTATATATATATATATATATATATATATATATATATATATATATATATATATACACACACATACATATAAACATTCATTGGTGTACATATAGATATACATATAGGCACATATACAGTCCACCTTTCATGGTGGGAATATCAATTATGCGAAGGTTGTGAGGTATACTGTTATGTAATAATATTGTGCAGTGTTGTGTGGAATGCATTGAAGGTATTCTCAGCCCATGTAGCTTTAGCAGGCCTCACTGGCTGCAACACTGCAAGCCTGACAAATCATACCCACAGCGTTTAACCACCACATGTCATATACCAGCAATGTATGCTGTCTTGTTTGCCATACACTACAACCTACATAGAAATATGCACATAACAACCTTCACCAACATATATATGTCCACCCTTCACAAACAGTTGCAGTATGTCCCTTGCTCTATGCACATGTACAGATGCTAATATATCTGACACAGACAGATCTCTCCGCATGTGTGTGCCATACACACACAAGATCCACACTGTTGTAAGTCTGTGGGCCTCATGGCTGACCTGTTGGGCCTTGCTGCAACATGAACAGGTGTCACATGTGAGCACACAGTAATATTAGAGGGTGTATATATAGCTGCAAATGCTAGATTAGCATACTAGCCTGGTACAGCTGTTGCCAATGCTAAGCTACATGTTAATATGATTATCATGCATTTGTTACTCTGTCACATCCATGTTTATATAACTATATGCGCTACTCCCCCAAACAGACATTGTACACACTACTGTACAGAACACAGATAGCATGGATCAGATGTTTGACATTTAATGCTGAACTACATATGTCACAGTCATATCCCACTGCACACAGCTACACACTGATTTCTCCATGGCAGTAGTTATGCAGGGCATCTGTGCATAGATACGTACTGCTGCCACATATGGATGATTCAAAGTATGTAGAGTAAATACATATCTGTTACATACCTTTCCTTTGTATGCATTTGTACTTGTCAGTTCCATGTGTTTTGTATTTGTTTTTTTTTTTATATCTTAATTTTTTTATATATATATATATATATATATATATATATATATATATATATATATATATATATTTTTTTAATATCTTATTTTTTTTTGCTGTTGCTGTTGTCGGTGTCTGTTTGTCTGTCTGTCTGTGTCTCTGTGTCTCTCTCTCTCTCTGTAGCTGCAATGAAATGATTGCATGTGTGGACAGCAAGTACAGCCTGCTTTTATAGGTATCTGCACATGTGCATGTGATGGTCTCTGCACCAATTGGTGGCCACCATTTAGTAATTGCATGCAGCCTGCTGTGTGGTAATTGCAGTACTCACTGTCATAGCAACCCAATGCTATAAATTGCTAGGTCAGGTAGGCATAGCCCTTTCAGCTTTCCAAAGTGGGGACCATGCTTGTTTGCTGTGGACACCGTTGTGTAAGTCGGAAGGTTGGTATACTTCTTATATCTGAAGCTAGGGGTGTAGCCAGTGATTTAAATGTTGTACTCAGACCTGAAAGTTGCCAATTCCAGTACACAGTTGTCAGTGTAGAATTGTACTCACCCCTACAAATGCTAACACAAGATACATGGGAGTATGTAGTTTCTTTTCTACTTATACATTTAGCTGCCATACATACGTAGTTATTGAGATGTATTCATTTGGCACATGGACTGTTTGTGAACTGCTATATTGTGAATATTAATGTACTCACTTTTGCACAGTTGGTGCTCTTTTATTGTTGACATTAGCACAGGATGTTCATGAAAACTGGACAATTCCAGTACTGAGTATGCCCACCTACATCCTTGCTGGACCCTGAACACACAGGTATTTTGTATGTTTGGGTGGGGATTGTCCTGCTATGATACTGTGTGGGGGTTGTAAAGTGCTGCTGTAACATTATTTACTGCTAGAATGTCTGGTTCTGTTATCACAGTCATGTAATGCAATTCCACAACAACTGCTGGTAAAGTTCCACAGAACAGGTTTTGTGTTATGGCATTCCTATCTTCCATTTACATTCACTCATTCTGATGCATGATATATATATTTCAGCAACAACTTGATGTATATCTACTGGGGCTTAGTGGTACTTCATGCAGTCTAGTGTGTCCAAGGTCCAGGGTTTGAGACTGACAGTGGTGTTTTATTTTGCTTCTGAGCAGAACAAGGGCCCTCACATGCAGGGTGACTAAGGCACTTTTAAGTAGTTGTAAGCGGGTTTGCGCGAAGCTTAGCAATACTTAGTTAAGCGCACACAAGCGCACACTCGCACAAACCTGCTAACTACTGCTTAAAAGTGCTTACTCCCGCTAACCCCCACACTTAATTCTTTGAAAGAAAAGAAAATGGGGAGATAGGAAAGTGGTGAAAAAGGGGCACAAAGAGGGAAAAACAGTAGGGAAAACAGCTCGGGATGTGCAGGACGGGTGTAGGGAAGGTCCATAGCTGCCCATTTCTTTAACAGCAACAGCTGTGCATATGCTAGAAATTTGTTACACCAGAGTTCCAACAGTTGAACAGCAAGCATAACACATGCATATATAGAACAACAGTGGACATTCCAACAGCGTGCAGGATTGATTGGTGGCAACAGGCCACCAAGATTGTGGTATTTGAGCAGGGCACATGCATCAAAGTAAATGCAGATATTTATAAACCAATAGGACATATGTCCCAACAAATGCTTTGAGATTAGACATACCCATTGAGGTGTGGAAGTGCATTGTTTATGTACATACAGTAGGGTGTAAAAAGATACCTCCAGTAGGGAAAACAGCTCGGGATGTGCAGGACGGGTGTAGGGAAGGTCCATAGCTGCCCATTTCTTTAACAGCAACAGCTGTGCATATGCTAGAAATTTGGAGGGAAATTTGAAACCTTCCACCCCTGAGAGAGGGGTGAGGACAACAAAGTATGTTGTACTGCCAATTAAATATCAGTTTATGTGTCCAGCAGACATTTGTGCAAAATGGGCAGCTATGTATGGGGCATAATTTTTTTTTGGGAGCAGATTGCCCTTTTTTTTTTCAGGTGAGAGTGGAATGTGGGGTAGAGGAAGTAGGTATATTTGGGGAGGTAGGTTGGGGAGGTAAACAGACAAGACAATCAAGATGCATACAGGGGTGGAATATGACACATGTGGTGGGTGAACACAGTTGAAGGGGAAGGATGTTTGGAAATCGCAAGCCCATGAGCCCACAGATGGCAACAGTGGAACTGAGATCCCCACCCATGGGCAGTCACCACTGCACCTTCACAGCCCAGAGGGTGGCTGTGCTGGGGGCTGTGTAGGAGGGGCAGGCTCACCTGTGAGTCGCTCCACATGTGCCTCAAGCTGGCATAGAGGATCAGCGACTGAACACTCGATCTCCCTACGCACCACAGCCCGGACCGTTTGGAGGGTGATAGGTGGCCCTCCTCCAGCCACGCTTGCAGGGGGGGATGAGACCCATCCCCTGCAGTGCTTCCACCCAAAGGTGGCATAGGGCCAATGGAGGAGGAGATCTCTGGCTGGGCACCGGACCTGCTGGTGCCAGGTGCCATCGCCAGCTGAGGTGGAACAGGTGGGTCCGCTGGGACCGGCCTTCCAATATGTTCTATGTTTAGGAGGATTTAATGACAATATGGGTTGGTAACAGCCAACAGCATCCCAAATTAGTTGTAACTGCATGCAGTAATATTCCCATTAACCCAACACACCAGAGTTCCAACAGTTGAACAGCAAGCATAACACATGCATATATAGAACAACAGTGGACATTCCAACAGCGTGCAGGATTGATTGGTGGCAACAGGCCACCAAGATTGTGGTATTTGAGCAGGGCACATGCATCAAAGTAAATGCAGATATTTATAAACCAATAGGACATATGTCCCAACAAATGCTTTGAGATTAGACATACCCATTGAGGTGTGGAAGTGCATTGTTTATGTACATACAGTAGGGTGTAAAAAGATACCTCCATTAACAACTTATATGTACTTATAGTTTACACTACATTCCTATTGACTGCAGGTATATATCCCCTACATGTATTATTACACTAGGCAATGTCCATTAAGTTGTGAAATGGATTTTGCTAGTTCCTTATATACCTGACCTGTATCTGACATACAAACTGTCCAGGATGCAGATGTTACTGCTACGTATTTATATATTTTATTTATATTTATATATCTACATATCTGGATGTGTTCAGGTGACATTATCAGTTATATTTTAACAGCCCCCTACATTTCTAGCAGCACACTGACATTTCTGGGGAACACAATAACAAGCTACTCATGTGCCAGATTTACCTATATATGCCAGCCATGAAACAACAGTTGAGGACTGTATATATCCTTAACAGCTACTGGCACTCCCTTCATCCTCTTTCTATGGGCCTACCCAAGTGTGAGTTGACAGCGCTTAATGCAACACTACTATTTCTATACTGCAAGAGTACAACAACATTTCAGAGAAAGTGACAAGGACACACTCCAGGAATTATACCTTTATTAATTATATTACACACGTTTCTAGAGGCTCTCTCATTTATTTTATATTACAATGCATGCAGACGACTTATTCAAGATGTATTATACCTTTATTTATGGGTTACAACACTCTTTTTCAGGCTCTCACACTTATTTTATATAAAAATACATGCAGAGAAATTATTCAGGATTTATTATACCTTTATTAATGGGTTACAACACTCTTTTTCAGGATCTCTCACTTATTTTACATAACAGTACATGCAGAGAGGTTATTCAAGACTTATTATACCTTTATTATTGGGCTACAACACTTTTTTTTCAGGCTGTCTCACTTATTTTATATAACAATACATGCAGAATAATTACTAACCTGCCTGGTGGCGCAGCCTATCTGCATAAGCTTGCTGATTCGCAGCATGGACACCTGCAGCTGTGAAGTAAATGAAGTGATATTTGAGACATATACCTATCCATAATATTGACTATAATAGCAATTCTTACATACTTCATTCCATGGCTACCTACTCAGTAGTGGGGCATTTTGCATCCCACGGGCCTCCTGTATCCACTGGTTTAGTTGGTCCTGCTTGCATCTCTTCAGGTCTGCGTGGTGGTGTCTGACCTGCTCACCAGTCCGAAGGACACCTGTGGCACTGGTGAGATCATGTGCGAGACGGTTCCAGGCTTCCGCTTTGTATTCAGTGCCCTGGAACTGGCCCTGCAGGAGTCTGGCATCATGATTATGGACGAGGAGCCAAACCATCACTTTTGACTCCTCAATGCCCCACCGTTGCGCTCGAAAGCAAGAGCCCTCTCCAACACCAGCCATGCTGCCTGCAAATGGGAGCTACAACCAGTTATGGCAAGTATTCCCGCCTATGGAGCTTAAATATGCCTCATTTCCCGCACTTATTTGTTATTGGCCAGATTTGAAAATTCTCAGCTGAGTGCACACCTGCTTAGCACTGGGTAAACTTTGATTAATATGTATATGTGTGTTGACAGTGCATGAACATCAAATGCTGTCATGGCTTAGTGGTTCAGTACTGTGATTATGGTGCACAGTATTCCGGGTTCGAGGCCTGTCATTGCTTTTTATTTTACTACTGGCCTGACCGGCTAGGAGGTGTGGCTGTGTTTAGCTGACTTTGCTCAACTTTGCCCAACGTTGCTCGACATTGCACGACGTTGCACTAGTTAGCGTGGTGCGCAGCTTCCTGCAAACATGTTTTGTTTGCGCTAGTTGGCGCGATGCGCAGCTCTGCGCAAAGCCATTGCGCTAGTTAAAGCAGTGCTAGGCTATGAGCAATTATACTTAAATGAGCTTAATACGGGTATGCTTTGCTTAGCAGTGCTTCGCATTGCTTAAGATAAGTTACTTATGCATTCATCAGTATGCATAGCCAATTCACCTTCTTATATATGTATAAAATATCGTTCACTACTACATAAGCCATTTCAATGCTTTTTACTAAATTTTAAAAGATAAATGTCAGGAATTATTTTTCCATACAGATTTCATACATAAAATAGAAAGGGGAGTGGAGGGACTCGAACCGGGATTGCCTCCTCTTTGTGCGAAAGCTCTACCACTACACTATTGCTATTTGGCTTAATTTGCATATGTGTCTTATTATCCTCTTCGATGTCTAAACTGCTAACTGTAGCTAAGCAATGGGCAAACCCGCGCAAACATGCACAAATACGGGCAGCTATTTTGGGAATAATAAAAAAAAATAAGAATTTTACATTTTATAATTGTACAGGTGTTTAGAATGTGGGGGAGTGTAGTGTTGTGTATATACACATATGAGCGGACTCGCTCATGTCATTTACACTTGACGATTGTGGGACTTGCAGGGGCATGGATTTTTTAACTGCTCGGCAGTCTGACATAACCCCCTGCACTCGTGCACGCTCCGTGTAAGCCTTAGAGTTGAGTCAGCGTGCCCTCATGAATATGCATGGCACGCTGACGTCATCCTCTTAGGCTGCAGTTTCCATGTAAGACTTATTTAGTCTTACACGGAGGATTAGTGAATCCTGGGGTGTAACTTTTAAAATAAAAATGTGAAGAAAAACGCAGACACCAAACTGATAGTTAAGCTTTCTCTCTTATTAGTTAGAACAGCTTCATCAGAATAAACTCGGAATCAAAGGTTAGAACATTCAAAGTAGTACAGTAGGTCATGTGAATGTACACTTACCAATCAACAAGCTAAAAAATTGATTACAGTAACCAATGAACAATAAGAAAATTTTTAAAAACTGTGCCAATCAATAGAAGCAATATGAAATACAATTAACATATGTAAATAAACATGAGAGTATATGAATAAGTAAGCTATAGTGTGATATAACTTCCAACCACACATGGTCAATTCACATGCACTGGAGAGTGAGGACTTCCAGTACCACCTCATTTTCAGGTTCTTTGAATGTAGGTTTGCAGGTGGATGTGCTATTGTCTCCCGGTTTCTTAGGCATAGCTTTGTTGGTATGGAAAACACTCAGACAAGCAGGTATGGTCCTACATGGATCTTCAGACTACTAACAGAGTAATAGTACAGCTGCTATAATTTCATGCAAGCCTGACACTGATATTCCTGCATACAACAACCAAATATCTGAGTGGCAGCCGTTACTTGTGTGCTACTCACAGTCCTCACCCCCCCAAAAAAAAATGACTGTATTTAACCTAGCAACAAGCACATGTGTAGTGGTCAAAACATTTGTAGAGCATATATATATATATATATATATATATATTTTTTTTTTTTTAAATATATATATATATATATATATATATATATATATATACACACACACACACACACACACACACACACACACACGTGTATATATATCATCATCTTCTTTCAGCTGTTCCCATTAGGGGTCGCCAGAGCAGATCATCTGTTTCCATTTCTTCCTGTCCTCTGCATCTTGCTCTGTCACACCACCCACCTGCATGTCCTCTCTCACCACATCCATAAACCTTATGTTAGGCCTTCCTCTTTTCCTGTTACCTGGTAGCTTCATCTATACTCAGCATCCCTCCTCAGCACATGTCCAAAGCAACGTAATCTTGCCTCTCTCTTTTGTCTCCAAACCTTCCAATCTGGGCTGACCCACTAATATACTTATTCCTAATCCTGTCCACCCTCGTCACACCCAGTGTAACATCTTTAACTCTGCCACATCCAACTCTAACTCCTGCCTTTTTGTCAATGCCACTGTCTCCAACCCATATAACATAGCTGGTCTCACTACACTCTTGTAGACCTTCCCTTTCACTCTTAATGGTACTCGTCTGTCACAAATCACTCCTGACAGTCTTCTCCACCCAATCCATCCTGCCTGTACTCTCTTCTTCACCTCTCTTCCACACTCAAGCCCAGCCACTGGGGACGCACAAGCCAGTGCATTTCTTTGTGCCGGTCCCAAGCCCGGATAAATGGGGAGGGTTGTGTCAGGAAGGGCATCTGGCGTAAAACTTCACCAAATCATTCATGTGGGCAGCAGTAAACATATATATATATATATATATATATATATATATATATATATATATATGTATATATATTTTTTATTTATGTGTATATATATATATATATATATATATATATATATATATATATAGCTATTATATATATATATATATATATATATATATATATATATATATATATATATATATATAGCTATTATATATATATATATATATATATAGCTATATTTTATATATATATATATATGTGTGTGTGCGTGTGTGTGTATATATATATATATATATATATATATATATATATATATATATATATATATTAAAATCACATAGTTAAATCATAAAACATATTCACATTTAATGGTGCCTGGCTCAGCTACAACATTACTATAAAGGGCCTGCATGCTACAAAGGCAAACGTACCCCTTCAGAAAGCTGTGTCTAGTACATCAGTATATGCATTAAAATATGACAACAGTTCTAAGCCTTACAGTACACAGCACATACAAAAAGGAAGCCCTGTATAAATAAGTATTGTGAAACATAACACATTACCTTTAGCAAACAGATACTTGGTATGTAGCAAAAAGTCTCTTTCGCAGGATTCAGCTCAATTGACTTCTGTAGCACTATGATGACATAGGGATGTCATTGCATTTATATCATGCAGATTCTCTTCTCTGGCCATAATGATTATGCTGATTAAACCTCATCCTTCATTTGTGAAATATAAAAATGTCATAAACATTGGTGCAGATTCATTAAAGACTACATGGTCCGCTAAGACCATGTACACATCGTAGCATGATGCGTACATGGTAGTGCACTGTTTTTTACTCAGTAAGCAGTTCTACAGGCTGTGTAGAGCTGTGCAAACATGGTAAATTAAGTGGCATGCTAATGACGGCATAAGCAGTTGAATTGTATGAAAATCAACCAATTCAAGGTGGAGGAGCTATTTAACAAGCTATAAAGCAATCATGTTGACTTAGTGTAGGTTTTCCCTGCGAATTCCAAAACCTACTGGAATATAGCCATGGAAACTGAACTACATGGACACAATGTTAGGGGCTACAGTTGCTCTTATACATGTATATGTGCCACAGGCATGAGTATATGCTGCTGCTGCTAATAGACTTCGGCCAAGAAGGAGAAGGATTATTTAGACCCCTGTAATATTACCATGGTTTGCATGATGTGGAAATTGTAGAGCGCTACAGGGTAGATAGAGACACATTACAAGAATTCTGAAACCTCTGTAGTCCACAACTGACAGCAAAGGCAAACTGAGAAGAACCAATACCTGTAGAGACTAAGGTATGTGTAGCACTTAGAATATTAGCTACAGGAACCTTTCAGAGGCCAACAGGGGACATGCTGGGGATATCACAGGCATCAGCATCTAGGATTCTTCATCAATTCCTGAATACTATGCTAAAACATTCCAGTGATTAGATACAGTTTCCCTGTACACCCAAGGACAGAGCTGCAACTATGCAGAATTTCTACCCTAGCAAGGTTACCACAGCCACACGCAATAAGGACTCAGTGGGGAGCCATCAGCCTCTGTGGCTGTAGGTAGACAAAGGTGTGCACAATATGCCCTCACCCTGGCCAAGAGGCAACAGATAGCATACATGCTCACCACCTGCTCACCACCTAAGGGGGTAAAAACCTGCATCCTATGTATATACATGCAATAACACTGATGCCATGCAACACTCACAACCATTAAATTACTTACCCATGTAATGGCTATGCACTGGTAGCATTACATAGACTCAACCCAGAAGTAAAAAACTTATAACTGCTGAACTATCAAGGTAAGTGCTGAAAATGGAATATGACAATAAATGTCTAAGAACACAAATGAACGGCAGATCCTTACATACTGTTACTTGCTAAAGTACCTAAGTATAAGCTGTGTGATATAAGGTTGTTGTGTTTGCAACATATCACACTCACACACAAACCAATGTGTAGTCCAGAACAAGGAATACTAAATGAGTATTGTATTGTTTACCACAGAAATACCAGGATGATTACACAAATCCAAGAGCAAAACTCTTGAAACCCAACGTTTGCTGTGGAAACACACAAATAGTACTTGGTTCCTCCACCCCCAAAACAAATGACTGTTTGTACAATCCAAGGAATAACACATAATTCACTTGTTATAAATGCTTTCCACACAATTCTCACAAAATGTGTACGCATGTACAACACAAAAGTAAATTGTATACGATTGTTAGGCACCTCTCACTGTGCCCAGCATTCCCCTGGTGGTGTCTATGGGCCATCTTTGAAGCATAACACCCCTGTGTCTTTGACAATATAGTACTTTACATTGCCATGGAATAAGATAGAAGACTGTAAGGTAACCAGTTTTAACAATAACACTTGTAATGACAGTTAATAAGGCTGTGTATCTGTGAAAGTCAATGAATGGCAAAAATGCCTATGCCAAGAGTGAAGTATAAGAAGTGCCTACAGATAACAGTTTAATCCCCTAATACATATATGTAACAGTTTTCCTTGTAACATGAACAAATCTAGCATGTAATTGAAAAATACAATCATACCTTAGCAACATCAGAAGCCTCCTGTGAACCTAAATCAAAATGAGTATCATTCATATATGTTCTACAAATACACATGTTCTGTCACCTTGAAGTTCACTTCCTACACGGTTACCTTGTTCTGGTGTGGATTCAGGCTTCTAAGCATGGTGAAGATGCAAATAAGTTATGAACTCATTAGAATCGCCGAATCCCAAACTTTTGGCTTCATGTTGCAAATATAAACATAGTGTAGGCACTATCTCATTGTTTGTTGCTAATGGATTGCAACTATTAATGATTAGTGGGAGGGAGAAGGAATACACAACAATTCAGACTCCCTACCTGCAGTGGGTGTGTCAGCCAGGATACACTTACAAAGTGTAGAAGTAATTGTAGCAAGTTTTGAAATGGAAGTGAACAGTACACATTTCTCATTTTCAGTGCACTAATAGCCAAACTCTCCTTCCCTTTATGCAAAGTGTATTTTACTGTCATGTAATATTGTCATACATTTTAAGACAATGATACAAAATGCCCTATAGACTGCATATCTGAGAGTACAGCACACATAAGAGAATAATGAACACAATATAAAGAAAAGACAGAGCTTCACTGGTGCAAACAATACTCATAAATGTTTGTGCGATCATTAATTGCATTAAATATGTCTTTTTAATACTGTGGTGGAAGTGGGACTTGCTTATATGGACAATGATTTTCATTCCTGCTGCAAAGCTGTTTCTGTGGCAAAGAGAGATAAGGCACCCTTACTGTGTTTTGTAGGTTCAGTAGTCTGACAGTTCATAGCCACATTTGTGTTGAAATCTGTAATGTGCGTTAAAATGTATATTGTAATTTCTTTCTTTTTTTTTATATAATATAATATTTGTGCGGCATGCGGCTTAGTACAAACACGGTGACATGGATAAATACAGTAAATTTAATGTTAAGTTACTTATATGATAAAGCCTGCATAAATTACAGCTGTGAATCAAGTGTGTGTAGCACACCTGATAACCACAATGAACCACACAGTATATAGTAGCATTAGATCATGGTTCAAGTCCCACATTTATCTTTTAATGTTGAAACCTAATAAACACTTGTTACCAGAGTAATGCATGTTTAGCTTTGTTTGTCATGTTTGTGAGTCACCTACCTTCACGCAAACATGGTCTAATGGCCCAGACAACAAGCAGACATTGTCAGTTTTAAAAAGGATACAATGTTACCTCTTTTGCTTTCTATCATGTAAACGTAAGTGGCATTGCACGATGATCCACAACACCTGCAGGTTCAGAACACATGCAGACAGTAGATAGACACTTGTCAATTTCAAAAAGGATATATTGTTTCATCTTTTGCTTACCCTTGCAGAAACCCACTCAGCAGAGTGCGACACTCCTCAACACCTGCAGATCCAGAACACCTGCAGACAGCAAGGAGACACTTGTCAATTTCAAAACAGGTACATTGTATCGTATGTGGTTTGCCACTTCACAAACATGCTAAGCGGTACTGTGCTGTGGTCAGCACACATACATAGTAATGAATGTGAAAATATACAGTTGCTGCCAGGTTGTTCCAGTGGCAGCAGGTGTAAGTTAAGGGTGACAATATGAGTGAATTTGGGTTCTAATACAACAAAGCTCAAAATTTTATTAATGCTGTTCCAGTTTACTTTATATAAAAATTAACATTAGAAACATAATTAAACAAATAAATAACTATCTTTTAGCAGGTGCATTGAGCATACACAGGATACCAGATATATATTAAATGTGTAACTGTGTGCATCAGTAGAATTATGGTTGTACAATTAAACATTTATTTTCTGAAAATTCATGTCACACACATACATAGTTAAACACTCAACTCTTTAATATATATGTATAACTAATCAGCATGTCAGACAAACAAGGTTCCAGTTGTAATGAGCACTCTGCACAGTAATAACTGCAAAAAATACACTTGTAACCCAACCTTTTCCATGGCAAATGGTATAAGTTGATGCTCACAGTACAGGTGACCCAGGGTTCTAATCCACCACACCCACAATTTCATTAATGACTGTCCACTCAATTTAAAAACAGAAAGAAAAATGTAAACATAATTATAAATGACAATAACAATAGTTATGTATGACCCACAGTGGTGGTGCTGCGGTAGCGTTGTCGCCTCACAGTCAGACGCTGTCCGGTTTGATTCTCAGCTAGAGCGTCTTCTGCGTGGAGACATGCGTGAATGGGCGTACCTTCGTTGAAGGTTGTGCATTAGGGCTGGTAACTCTGCACGTAAAAATCAACTACCAATCATTAGCGGACCGGAGTTCTGCTGTGGCGACCCCTAACTGGGAAAAGCCGAAAGACACAACAATAACAATAGTTATGTATAGCATTGGAGCTCATAGGAATTATATGTGTGACTGAGAGTATAATGACAATTAGGTTTCTCTAATTATAATTGTCTTTTCTGGCCTTGGATGAACTTTATACCTCCACATTAGTCAAACACACGGATGTCTAAACCAGGACCTTGACAGGTCACACACATGCATGGTTAACCCCTCACTCTGTCCTGTGTATATATAATTAATGAGCATGTCTGACAAGCATTTCTTCTGTGGCAAGTATGAAAAAACACGTACATGGAAGAATATGTTTTATCTATTTAACATAGGTTTGAATCCCACACTGTACAAAATTACTTTTAGCAGTGTGTAAAGACACCAAAAATGTGTCAGGTCATAAAGTTTATACCCCAATACATGTCTGCAAAGTTAAATCAAATAACAGTTACAGAAGCATCCAAACCAAACCAAAAACTAATGCCATTTGTCACATTAACTAGAATAGAGGCACTCATATTAAAAATTACATTAAAAAAAAACTATTTCACCTGATGACTGTATCAATATGTAACTCCATATGTGTACTGTTGGCAGAAATCATTTGAGTACTGTTTGTTTTTATACAGTACTTCAATCTAATTATTTCCTCTGAAATTTCAATTAATTAACACGTAATTATACAGTTGTGTCATGAATACATTTTTAAAAATATTAGATAGAGCTGGATTTGAACTCTGTATCATTTAGGCTCAAAATAAGAAATGACTGTTCTTACACCTGCTGCCTCAGAGTCAGCTAGGCAGCAGATATGTTTCTTCCCCTAAGTAATGTCTAAAGTGCTGACTGCCACGCCTCTCTGCTTAGCATGTTTGCATGGAGGAAAGTAAACTGATACAACTATTATAATTTTCTGAATGAAACAGACACCCGCCTTTCTTCATTGCTTAACTACACACAAACAGGGAAAGCAGTATACATACATTTTTAAGGTTATACGATTTTTGACATGACATATCCAATATGAAGTAGTTATGATCACGATAGCATCTGTTAGCTGTGTCCACCATAGCTAGTATGGATAACTACTTCTCAAGTTTAACTAGAGTCCTTAAATTTATATCTCACATGTGCAAACACTTTGTCATCGATAACACAAACCAGCTGCTAGGCAGTGTGCTACAGAAAGTGCTTATAAGCATATATTTCTTATGTTTACTGCCTACTCATCCCATTAAAGTCTATGTAAAAACACAACCAAAGGGAAGGCACTTTTTAATGACTGAACGAACACATATTTACATTGCAGTCACGTTATCTGCATCCATGCACTTGAAACTTGGTATCTCAGTACTTGGTCCCAAATATCAACTACACTCCAGAAATAAATACCAGAAATGCTTTGTTGCACACCATGTACATCTTTATACTGACAATGCACATTTAGATTGTCTTATACTTGTACTAATGTGGACAGCAATTATTCACAAATACGAACACACCAATATGATCACAAAAGATGCGTATGTCTGTATATGACAATTTAAATGTGTAATGTACACAACATAATAAAAAACAGCAGAATTTATGTTTCATTTCTGTTACATTCATTCCTGTCAGCTTTTTGCATCTGGTTTGAAAAGCTGTCTCTCAAACGTGTGCCTGTACATTGGAAACACAACAGCAAACAGCATACACTATACCACTCTCATAACAGGATATGTTAATCAGATCATATAATGATGATGACATCATCTATAAAGACCACTCTGACAAGGCACATACATACTGCAGGGGTGTTGCAATCATTAAATACTGTATTCTGCAGATGAGAACAAAATACGTATATATATGTAATAGATTAGCACAGCAGCCACATCATATGTGTGTCTCTATGTATGTGTAAGTGTGTGTGCATGGTCAGAGGAACATCAGTCACGTCTATATCAGTTCATCAGAATATCTGAAGTTCGAACACCATATATTCGAACTTCAAACTATGAACTGCAAAAACATCGAAGTCTTAAAACAGAGATTTTTTTCCCCAGGGAAAAAAATTGCTGTTCCAAGAAACACACATGCAACACAAACACACCAAAACAACATCAATCCACACACATACACTCAAAGTCCTACATCTAACCCTGCACTAAACTGTACATACAATACTACCTGTCCACTTACATTAACCCAAACCCTAACCCTAAGGTCCGTCACTATCGTACACTCACCTGACCCGCACCCTAACTCTAACTCACCTATCCCACCCTAACCCTAAAGTCTTTCACTATTGCACACCCACCTCACCAGCGCCCTAACACTAACTCACCTAACCCGTGCCCTAACCCTAACATCCACACAATCACACACTTACCTGAACCCGACCCGTAACTTCCCACCACAGTCCTGATACTCGTGAAGCCACAGAAATGGCCCACCAAATTCTTCCCTGGGAAAGAATTCAAGTTGCCATGGCTTCGCAATTACCAGTGTTCAAACTTTGCAGTTCGAACATCTGGTATTCGATATTCAGCCATTTCGATGGACTGATATAAACCCACATCAGTCTGTATCCTACTATCATCAGTCTGGTACCATGCATAACTTTAATATCTTGACAGGTGTACAGGGCTACCCATTCATTTCATAGAGGCCTCCAAATGTCTCTCAAACATCCAGTGATGATGTCATCTACTATAAATTGTCCAGCAGCATTGTAAAAGTCAGACTTGTGCTGTAGTACTTGTGTTAAGTATTGAGTTCTCTAGCTGCTGTACTTAGGAAGGGGTTCAAATCTCACTGTGATCAACTGGTGTGTGTGTGTGTGTGTGTGTGTGTGTGTGTGTGTGTGTGTGTGTGTGTGTGTGTATAGTCAAAAGAGCATAAATGTGTACCCTACAATCCCATGGGGTACAGATATTTTGACAATTGTACATGCCTGCACATCCATTTCATACAATCCTCCCATCTTCTCTCAACCATCCAGTGATGATGTTATCCACTATAGATTGTCCAGTAGCATTGTAAAAGTCAGACTTGGGTTGTGGAACTTGCATTAAGTACTGTGGTTTGTAAATAGTTAAGCAAGGGTTCTACTCTCCCTGCAATCAATTGGTGTGTGTGTGTGTGTGTCTGTATTCAGTTGGTTGACATTCACGATACCATTTTACACCAGCATGTGAGACACTGCTCTTACCATCTTCTTCTCAACGGACACTGCTAATTTCATCTACTGTAAAGTTTTGTCAGGCACTGCAAAAATCTAGACTTGTGCTATGGCACTTGTGTTAACTACTGTGCTACTGTGCTTTATACATAATTAGGTAGAGGTTCTATTCTTCCTGTAGTCAATTGGTGTGTGTGTGTGTGTGTGTGTGTGTGTGTGTGTGTGTGTGTGTGTGTGTGTGTGTGTGTGTGTGTGTGTGTGTGTGTGTGTGTGTGTGTGTGTGTGTGTGTGTGTGTGTGTGTGTGTGTGTTCATTTGATTGACATTGAAGAGATTTACACAAGCATGTGAGACACTACTATTACCATCTTCTTTTCAGCAGACACTGCTGAAGTCATCTGCTATAAAGTGTTGTCAGACACTATGAAAGGCAGACTTGTACTGTTGTGCTTGTGTTAATGCAGTGTGCTCTGTATATGGTGAAGTAGGGATTATATTCTCACTGTAGTCAACTGGTTTGTGTATGCATGCAACAATCAGTATGTTGACAATTTTCCACGTGAATGTATGCATGTGAGTCCACAGCTATGTCAGACATTCCTCAGAACATTTTCTTGTAACATATACTGATAATGTCTTCCTGTATAGCATGCACTCTGACAGCATTCATGAAAAACTTGTGCTGTGGCAGTAACAATATGTACTGTGTTCTCAAGCTTTTTACCAAGATATATAGGGGTTCTAATCTGACAGTAAGCAAGTTAAGTGTGTTTACATCCAAAAATTACTTTTGAGACAATTTTGCACAAAGATGTGACTCCACATCCATGTCAAACACTCCTACCAACATGTTCTTTTCAGCATACAGTGATGTTATCATACTTCATAAAGTGCAATGCGACAGTGTTAAAGTCAGACATATGTGCTAGTGCTGGAGTTACACTGCATGACATTCATCTTTTATATCTACAAAGGTGTACTGTTCTAATCAGGCCCAGTCTACTGCTGTGTATGTGGTTGTTGCTACATTATGGTCATTGTATGATGTTGTGAATTGCTTTTCATTTCACTACTACTAAGGAGAAACATTAACGTAGCCCCATGCATCCACTATCCTCTTTTTTCCTTTGGCACATGACATACATCCTGCAGAGGAGTGGATGATGTCCTTATGTCAAATATGTGTATACATATCATGAAGCAGAGTCCTTCTGTAAGCCTCTGCAAGCCATCTCCAGACCACTGCATGTAATATTGCTAATTTTGTCATGGTGTGATGCACATGTCCCATATGGACAGTGGCAGCATGTAATGAAATCCAAGAAATACACACATATGCACAATAGTCAACTATCTTTCATCATAAAGACATAGGGAGTTTGTTTTAAATGGTACAATAATGGCTAGGATTTTATGTGATGTTGAACATTTGGCACATCAATGTTGCTGTCATTGACATGTTCTGTGTTGAGGTGTGGATGTACAGTATGTCTACAAGAGGGTATTACAATCTGTGATATGAGCTAATGTATTGATGGCCATTGCTGCCATTTCATTACATGCTTCTTCTGTAACAGCTGTAGTAATATGCCTCCTGAGAACTGTTGACATGGTATGCTACACTTTTATGTATATTGTAGGCTTACTAAGATGTGTTGTTGTAGTGGAGTGGATCAACCTTCTACACATTTCACATTCACCATCACATCACAGTGACACCTACAGCATAGCACGGGTGTGCTAAAATCCAAAACACCAAAAACTAGGAACAACGCCACGAAATAGACACCTGGTTGACAAGACTTCACAATTTATTGAGTGCTTTCATCAGTGAGTGCACATAGACTTCTTCAGAATAAGGAAGTATGCACTATCACTTCTTTTTAAAATCACAAAATGACAAGTTGCATAGTACAAAGTTTAAGATTTTAAAATTTCAATGTCACTTTATATTAGAGGGAGACAGTGTCCATGTTATAGATTTTGGAGACATTAACCTAAAACACAAATTTAACTGTAATAGTACCTTAATAGTATATACAGCCATCTGTCAGTGTTGCGGACAATTTTATATAGGTAAAACTATTAATGCTTTTAAAAAAAGAATATATCAACATGGATAGGACATTCAAACAGGCAATACAAACAATGCTTTGGCTAAGCACTTAATAGAAAACCCTGGACATAATTTCAGGTTTTCAGCTATTGATCAGATCAATAAATGTATAGGAGGGGGGTCCACATGAATTGTTGTTGGAATACAGAGAACGTATGTAGCAACTGAGAGTTAATGCCACCAAGCCCCCGGGACTTAATGACATGGTATCAGTTTCTAGTTATTTAAAGTTAAAATCAGAGTACCATGTGTAGTAGCCTATTATCATTAGGTACTAAAAACAAAATGTTTCTCAACATTTTGGGGGGAGGAAAAATAGATAATAAATAATAAATAAACAATAAATAATAAAAAATAAAAAAAACAAAAAACAAGAAATAAAACTAAGAAAACTGTGTGTGAATGGATGCTATGTATTTGACTTCAAACAGTAACATTACTGTTGGTATTATTAGTTCTATGTATAAATATAAACACATGAAACGTTTTAGTATAGAGCATTTTAGAAATGCAATGTTTTGGTATAAAAATGCATAGGGGTGTGCACACACATATGTGTGTGTGTGTGTGTGTGTGTGTGTGTGTGTGTGTGTGTGTGTGTGTGTGTGTGTGTGTGTGTGTGTGTATGGGGTGTATATGCATATACATTTATGCAAGTGTTTACATTCAGATTTTAAATCAATTTTTAAATAAAATGTTTGTATAATTTTGGGGCATATTAAAATATGGTAACATGGTTTAAAAAGTGTGGAGCCTTTTGAAATTTTAAAATCTTAAACTTTGTATTATGCAACTTGTCATGTGATCTTGTCGTGTGATTTTGTGATTTTAAAAGGAAGTGATAGTGCATACTTCCTTATTCTGAAGAAGACTATGTGCACTCAGTGACAAAAGTGCTCAATAAATTGTGAAGTCTTGTCAACCAGATGGCACAGGTGTCCATGTGTCTACATACCAAAATTAAATGTTCTGTCACAGATGTCAATATAAATTCATATTGATTACATGATCACATAAATCTTGATTAATACACGTTATGCTGTGATATACACAACCGATGTATCACATGTTAGGATTCAGTTGGAACCTTGCGGAATTCATTGTGCAGTTGTATTGATATTCACAGGGATTATTGAGGTGGTCAGCAGCACCACTGTGTGACTATTAGCAGTTGTGTCAGGGAATGTTCTGCATGAGCCTCAAACAAATGATCTGTAGTGTGTCCTTATATGGCATCAGTCCACTCAAACACAGCTTTCCCATGAAACACATATATATATATATATATATATATATATATATATATATATATATATATAGGGTTATGTTGTGCAATTGATTTAAGTATGTGACATTGGTACAGTTGTATGACAGTGAGAATACTACCTTTTCACAAATCATTTATTCCAAAAATGTGAAGTGTTAAGGGCAATATACAACTAAGCACAGATCTGTATGTGGATACCACCAAATATACCCAACCAGAGAAAATAGACAATCCGCTAGCTGACAGTTTCTCTCACATGTCACTCCCCTGTCACCACTGGCCATCAGCCAGCATATACATGCAAACATTACTCAGTTTTTAATCTCAGGATGGTAGCTCATCTGTGTGCTCTCTATGGCTAATAATGGACTCTAACAACATCACAGGTTGCCTATAGTGTGACTTAAAACCTGATCTACCAGACACAGTTAGATCCATGCTTCAACACAGTCTCCAGACAGCCTGTGTTCCTATAGAAGGGTGTACAACAACATGTATTTTTCTAATTGGGGGAGTCATCACCTGATGCATGGAGTTATATACTCATCCTGACTCTCCTCATCTGTGAGCTAGGCCAACAATTCATTATGGACCTTCTCTAAAAGGACACAGGTAATATCCCAACTGTGTACCAAACCCATGTTTGATATGTTAAGGCTACATAAAGTCTGTTACATCTGTTCGATGTCTTCAAGAAGGTCACCAAGGGCATGCATGATGACACTATCATCCTGCATAACTTGATCTGGCCAAAGCATTTACACAAATCCACAGTCAGGTATTACAGATAAGCTGTCACAAGTGGCCATAAACACCTATGCCACCAAGTGGGTAGACAAATGGATCACATACATAACAGATAAATAAGTGTGTGAATTCACTTCTATCTAGAGTCCAGTGACCAGGTCCATATCTCAGGGTTCTGTGTTAGGGCCTTTCCTGTTCCTTATTTCAGTCTCAGATGTCAAAACTGACTTACATTTTTGTCTAACCAGCTTTGTGGAGGACTGCAAATTGAGGATCAATAACAATCATTGAATCCAACTGCGGTATTGGTATAATGCAGATAGTATCAACACACAAAGGATTGCTGTCACAACCATTGGGACAGAGTGGATGAAGGAAAATCATGGGGGATTAGTTCCTTTCTAAAAGCAAATACACAAGCTAATCACAATATAGACAGCACACCCCTATGAGCAGACCAAGTGGCATGTGACCTGTATACTCAAGTAGATGGTATTCAGAATGTCTACCAGCATGTGTCCACAGTGGTGATTACTCCCTTGTATGTAGCACAACTCTTGAGTATGTGTGGGCTTGAGTATGTGTGGGACATCCACATTACTGGGCTTTATAGTCCCATTGTTCACACCCCTCATCATACCAATAACTGAGTACAATGCACACTTTTGCATGCAGCCCCCAACACATCTTCCAGGGATGAGTAAGTCAAGTAAATCATTTTTTCCACTGTGTGCTCTAACAAAATCTTATTACCCATACCTAAGTATTTTTTTTGGTGCATAATCTTTACAGGTTGATGGTGCAGAACCCCCTTCAAGGTGTTATACAAGATACATGTGTGATACGTGTTCGTGTAATGCACGCAGTAAATACATAGCTGATTGACAACATTGATGTCATGGGTTAAATTTGTGAAAGTTTGGATTGCGGCATATGTATGCCATGGAAACCTGTTAACTATCCAGGATTGTTCATAATTTCCCATACAGTTATAGCAGTGTCTCCCCTAACACCTCCGACAGATGTTAATTTTTGAGGAAGGTGTGCTTGATTCCCATCAGATTACTGACAAATCATGATAGTTGTACATGTGTATTCTTGCAGAACCATCTATAATAACTTACATTCACATATGTTATGTCAATGATACTGATTAATGGTGGTATTGTGCTGATATTGTCCATGATTGCACGTGCTTCTGTCTACTGTTGCCCATGAGCCAGTTGTTATGTGTCCCACTTGATTGAGAACTATATGCAGACATTACATTCATATTCAGGCAACTCATTTTGCACAACTTCACAATATGCACCCACTCCCCAAGTGTATATACTGTTCGTGATAAATGTTCCCTCCAGTGGTTATGTCAGGATGCTTATATCATGAAGAATCCTCTCCACTGATATGTTACCTTGTGTGATAGTCACATAATATACAATAACTGTCTGATGATATGACTATTCACACACAAGAGGTGTACATAGCAGTGTGGGAGGGTTTCCCTCTCTCTCTTTCTTCAAGCCCCACATATGACTCTCCACTGACACAGCTGTAGAGTTGAGTCCACAGCCAAGTGTTTCACACACACACACACACACACACACACACACACACACACACACACACACACACACACACACACACAAAAGGATGGCACAGATTCACCAGCTATGTCCCCTCTTCCCAGACTATAAGGTATATTGTATATTGTCACCAGAACACTCCAAAGCCGGCTACTCTAAGGCTCTTGCAAGGATACCCAATTATACTGAGTAAAATTAATACTAATACAAATGATAGTGTCTGACCAATGCAACAAGGCTTTCAGGAGTGACCACAGTGCCACCAAATAAATATAAGTACTCTCAAAGGTTAATAGATTCCCTAAAAGACCAGCCAGAATGAAAAGTTTAAATATATTTAATAATAAATAATAAAAAGAACATGAAATTACTAAATATTGATTTACAATAAACACCAGATTTTCAATCACAGGAAATATTAAAAATAACACAGATGGACAGGTTCACACAGATACAGAAAAACAATACTTAACTAATCTCACTATATCTAAAGAATTACTGTCCCATAGTTCACTTACTAGAGAAGGCAAGATGGAGTGGGCGAATGGTCCTTCTTTGTCAGGTTTCAAAAACAGACTGCCCTGAGACTTCTGTCTCATTTAGTATTAAAACATCATTTCAGTGCTGGATTACAGAATGACATCACATACATCTGGTTCTGGTCACCCAACTTCTAGTTCCCACACTACCCCCTTTACTAGAAACTCAGCCAGAATCTTGCACATATGTGTTACCATACACACACACATAGAGCTTTGTTAAGATGTGTTATAGCATCTGGAAGCTATAAAACCATTTCAAAAATGTCCACCCTTCCAGGGTAGCAATTAGTTCACCCCAAGGACAATGCAGTAGGATTCATAGTCCTAGTTTTCACAGACATTTTGCATCTGGCTGCAATCAGAACTGTAAGATATAATCTTTATGGTCTAAACCAGGTAATTTAATTTTGGACTACTTTTCAAAGTTAGCTGTACTGAGATTAACCACTTATCCATCGAGTAGCCTCTATTACAATATATTCATTTCAACAGTTACAATACAGTCTGACTTACAGATGTATTTCTTTTCTGTCCAGCAGGACCCACTGTTGTTACATTTTTAACATAAACAGCTTTACAAATACATTTTAACACAAGCACCTGTACAAATCAGTTTGATATACAAATGACATATAATTCTTTACAACACTCCATTTAGCTATGCTGGCATATGTTACACATCAACTGCCCTACTTCTCCTGGCATAGCTGGAAATTCCTCACATCAACACATCTCTCTTCCCTTTTAAGACTCAAGCTAGTCTCTCAAGTGATCCTAAAGAAACTTTGCTTGAGAGGAATGAGCCTGTCTGGGAATACATTAAACCATGCTCTGTCAGACACATCTGTACTGGAATTGCTGTCCCCACTGCAGTGCTGTACTGTCATGTCATGTGGCTGCAACCCTAGGGTTCACCTTAGTAACTTAGCATTTTTCTGGCTGGCTCAATGTAGCCATAGATCCCCCTCAGACTCCTCTTGCCACCCATTGCAATTACTCAACACAAGGGCCTCCCTATCATTGTAAGGCTTCATCATGTTAACATGGTACAGTTTGTGCTCCTGCCTCCTGCCTAGCAGTTCTACCATGTAGTTAACATCACCGACCTTCCTTACCACTTTGAAGGGTCGGTCCCAAGCTGCCTGCAGTTTATTGTGTCTGACAGGAATGAGCACCATAACCTGCTGTCCCACAGCATATTCTCAGGCTCGAGCATTCCTGTCATACCAGTCCTTTTTCAGCTCCTGGGCTCCTGCCAGGTTCTCCTGGTCCAAGCCCATGAGCTCCCTAAGCCTTGTCCTGAGGTTGAGGACATATGCCCCTACAGACTCCTTGTGGGATTCACACTCACCTTCCCACTCATTGTGAATCAAATCTAAAGGCCCCCTTACCCTATGCCCATACAGCAACTCAAAGGGTGAAAACCTGTGGATTCCTGGGTTACTGCTCTGTATGCAAACAGCAGATGGGGCAAATATTTGTCCCACTCTCTCTTAAACTGGTCTGCAAATGCCTATGGCAAGGTCTTTAGTGTAGAGTTTAACCTCTCCACAAGACCATTAGTCTGAGGGTGGTAGCGGTGGTCTTTAGGTGGTTCACCCTATAGCACTCCCACATGCAAGACAGGAGGTCTGACATGAAATTGGCACCTCTGTCAGCCAGTATTCCTCTTGGGAAACCTACTCAGCTGAAAATCTCTAACAAAGCATTTGTCACCCTCTCTGCCTTGATGGAGGACAGAGCCACCACCTCAGGGTATCTAGTAGCATAATCTACTGCTACCAGGAAATACTTTTTCCCTGTGGAACTTGGAGTACTCAGAGGCCCCACAGTATCGATAGCTACCCTCTGAAATGGCTCCTCAATCACAGGCAAAGGCATTAAAGGAGCCTTAACCATTATCTCCTACTCTGCCTACTTTTTGGCACTGCTCACAAGTCCTGCAGTACCCTGTTACATCCCTTGCAATCCCAGGCCAGTAAATGTTCTGCATAATATGTCTCTTGGTACGCTTTATATCCATATGATCTGCAAAAGGAATGTCATGGGCTATGGATAGAAGTCCCAGGTGGTAGGCTCTGGGCTCTACCAACTGCTGTATTACCTCACTCTCTAGCCCTCCCTCAGGGGTCCACCTCTATACAGTAATCCCTTGTTCCAGTATACAGACTCCCCTTTTTCTTGAGCATCAGGTGCCTTCCTAGCTACTTCCCTCAAGCCTCTTAGTGTAGGGTCCGAGAGCTGACCCTGCCTTAACTGTATCTTTATGACCCTTCCCAGCTCCCCTTCCACAGAATGTCTGGTATCTTCTGACAGTGGTGCCTCACTTTCAGCTTGTGTACTCCCACTCACCTCTGCCCTTGCAGTCATCCTGTCCAAAGGAACATCAATACTTACCAGAAGCTGTGTCTCACATTCAGGCTCACTGATACAGGGTAGTTCCCTCCCTGAAATAGCCACCTCACCAGCCCTGGCTTCAGGTCTGGGGTCTGTCTGGGTCTCCCCCTGGCTATCAGCCCCACATGCCTGTCTCCAACCCTGACTGTGTGTAACTGCATGCACACAAGGTACTACATTATCAAAATCATTCCCTATCAGGGCATCTGCAGGGATATCCTCAAACACACCTACTTGCTTCCTTCTTTTTTACCCTCCCAGTCAAGGTGAATCCTGGCCAAAGACATTTGGAATGGGGTCCCTCCTAAACCTCTGACTGGAGTGGATTGCCCATGCAAGTACTGCTCCTCCTTAACCACTGCAGGCTTCGCAATGGTTATGTCAGAGGCTGTCTCTCTCTTAGCAGTGGCTTGTTTTCCAGTCACTAAGATAGGATATAAACTCTGGTGATAGTCTGGTACCACTGCTGTCTCCACCACTGGCATGCTGTTATTCCCACTTGCTGACCCCCCACATTGCTTCCATGGACATCTGTATGCTACGTGGCCCCACTAGTTACATTTAAAACATCTAACACTTGATCCTGTCTGTGTACCTGAACTAGTGGCTTCCCCCATTACTGGTGGACTCTGTTGGGTGGTTTAGGCTGCCCACCATGGGTTTCCTTATATCCGTATGTAGTACTGTGTATCCCCTTCTTATGTAGTGATGCCCTGCTTGCTAAGTAGAGCTCCCCTTTTTTCCCCAGCTCATCTGCAGAGTTACACTATTGGTCTGCTAACCAGATTCTCATGCCCTCAGGCAAAATGGTAAGGGCTTGTTCCCCTCACCAAAAGGTCTGCCAGCCTTTCAAAAGTGGTGACTTGACACCCACTCACATGCCTATGAAAATAAGTGCTTAACTCAGCAGTATAATCACATACACTTTCATCTGCCTTGTGTCTATGCTCACAAAACATTTTTCTGTAAGCAACAGGTGGTAACTTAAAACATTCCAATAAGCATTGTTTAACTTTATTATAGTTTAAATAATCAGTATCAGACAATTTAGAAACAGTAGTTACAGCCTTACCATGGAGTAAGGGGGTCAGGAACTGTACCCAGAGCCCTTGGTCAACATTATACTGTTTACATACTCTTTCAAATATATGAATAAAACTGTCAAGATTATCACCCTATGTAAACTGTGAAAGAAATTTACTGACCTTTATTGCTTCTGGAATTTGGTTATTCCCTTTCCCATTACCGCCATGACCCTGATGAAGGGTCAGCATTTCCCTCACATGTTGGCACTGTTTCTCATTTTCTTCAGCCTCCAAATGCTGCATCTCTCTGCTGTTTCTATTTCCAAAAGTTTGGTCACCATTTCAAGTCTCTTTAACTGCAGATGGAGTTTTAAGTCCTCTGAGGGAAAGGTGAACTGTCCTGTTTCTAAGGGCTACACACCCCCATCACCAGATTGGTTGTCATCCTGGTTGGTGGCCTGTGCTGCAGCTGTGATTAAGGCTCAAATAATTTCCTGTTTAGTCAGGCTGGCATGCACCAGTCCTTTGGCTTCACAAACCTTGGCCAACTGGTACTTTGTTAGCTTGCCATAATCCTCTGCTGACATCTTTGCCTGCTTTCCCTAACTAAACTAAACTAACAAAAAACAAAACTGTTGTGAACATGAAACTATGTATGTTTACCTTGTGGCTACAAAGAGTACACACACCTTCAGTGACAACTGCCTGCAGGCTACAGAAGTTCAACTGATATCCCCACTACTGCTAGCCAATATGTGACATCCCTCTTCTGGACGAGTAGTTAAGGAGCCTCAATCCTCACCACTGAAACTGGTGAGGGACGTTCACTTGGAACAAAAATAATAAATGCACACTGTATTTCCAGATGCAGCTCTCTATACCAAGCACAATTTCCCTTAAGAGCACACAGAGAACACAGTCCTGGGGCTAGGTTTCAACTCTCTCTCTCTCCAGTCCACACACAAGACTCCCCACTGTCACAGCTGTAGAGTTGAGTCCTCAGCCAAGTGTTTCAAGCCAAGTCTTCCACCACCCTCTCTGTGAAATCAGTATGCTGTGTCTCTGCTCCAAGTAGCTCACACACACACACACACACACACACACACACACACACACACACACACACACACACACACACACACACACACACACACACACAAACAAACACACTAAATATCTGTTTACAATAAACCCAGAGATTACCCTGACTCTGGAACAGGCTTCCCATACATGTGAAGCAGAGTTCCACCCTAACCCAATTCAAGTGAAACCTGGACAATTGGATGGAAAACATGAAAGTCATCCCTGGTTTGACACCTATGTCTCCAATGGACACAGGCAACCTGTAAATGGTTCATCTCCCATACCCTAGCTTGCAAATGTTTCACCTCTCAAGCCCCTGCTTACTCTTACCAAGGATATCAGATTTGAGATGCATGGCTAAGCTTAAAAGACCATTGTGCTTGTTAGCCTAATAACCACTTATGAACTTATGAACCAGAGTTTCAGTCACAGGAAATATTAAAAATAGCACAGATAGGTTCACACAGATACAGAAAAACAATACTTAACTAATCTCACTATATTTTCCTGACTGATCTAAAGAATTACTGTCTCCTAGTTCACTTACTAGAGCAAGGCAAGATAAAGTGGGTGAGTGGTCCTTCTTTGTCAGGCTTTAAAAACAGACTTCCCTGATACTTCTGTCTAATCTAGTATTAAAACATCATTTCAGTGCTGGATTACAGAATGACATCTCATACATCTGGTCACCTGACCTCTAGTTCCCACACTACCCCCTTTACTGGAAACTGAACCAGAATCTTGCACATATGTGTTACCATACACACACATAGAGCTTTGTTAGGATGTGTTATAGCATCTGGAAGCTAAAAAAAATTTCAAAAACGTCCACCCTTCCAGGGTAGCAATTATTTCACCCCTAAGGACAACACAGTAGGATTCCTAGTCCTGGTTTTCACAGAGATTTTGTTTCTGGCTGCAATCAGAACTGTAAGATACAATCTTTATGGCCTAAATCAAGTAATTTAATTTCAGACTATTTTTCATAGTTAGCTGGACTGTGATTAATCTCTTCCCTTCCAGTATCCTCTTTTACAATATATTCATTTCAACAGTTACAATACAGTCTGACATGCATGTGTATTTCTTTTCTGTCCAGCAGGACCCACTATTGGCACATTTTTAACATAAGCAGTTTTACAAATACATTTTCAACACAGGCAGCTGTACAAATCAGTTTGATATAGAAATGACACATAATTCTTTATAAAGCTTCATCTAGCTATGCTGGCATATGTTACATATACATTGTCCTACTTCTCCTGGCATAGCTGGCAATACCTCACATCATCAGAGAGAGACACTTATGGCTAATGAAGGTGAAGGTAATACTCCTTTAAGAGAACAAAAGTAGTGTGAGGAAGAGTTTAAGATTTTTATGGATATCCTTGATAAACAATACAGTCACAGGCTCCAGCGGGAGGTCTATACTGTGTCTTAGTATGAGGCTGATGCCTGGAATAGTTTGGCCAAGGCTATTGTCCATGTTACTGGTATCCCATGCATAGAGAAATGGTGCCATCACCATTATAGTGACCAGAACTGATGCAAACCTGACTTCCTTGGCTGATGGGAAGATGAAGTTAAGGCAAAAGCACCACCTCCATACTTTACGTATCACATATATTACCTATCCATATACCCTGCATAGCATATACACCTTCTTATTCTGCTCTAGCTTTATCTTCAGCTCCTGTAGAAATTGAAAGGAATTGTAAGATGCATAGGGAGAGACTGGAACACCTAAGAGAACTTTGGAGTAAGTATAGCTTATGTAGAGTAAGATGTTTCTGTTGGCATAGTAACAGGTAACAAAATACTGGAATAATACATATATAGAGCAACATCTATCATTACTGGCCTTCCATATTGGAATTATTATGACTGTGCAAAACTGAAACGTTGATTCTGCATGTCACCACTCTATAACTGGAGACATAGCTCATCATGTTAAGCCTGTGTGCAATGAAATTGTTAGGAAGCTGAGGGCTCAATTTCCACCACAACAAAATAAACTAATTGCTGATTTAATGCTCTAATTTTAACTGTCAGAATAGCTAAAGTGATACAATTATAAATAAAATACTAAAAATGTCAAAATAACTGTGTAGGGTCTATGATGAAAATATTATGGTCCCCCTGCACTATATTTTATGAGTAGGAACAAATAATTAAGAATACAGTTTTATTATTTTTGTATGTCATTCCCCCATCTTCTTTGTCCATACCCTTTCTCTTTTTTAATGTTTCTCCATTTCTATTACTATTATATGCAACAGCACCTAAACTGACCATTCCAGCTCAGCCTGTCTTCCTCCTACATGTGGCAACAGTAGTGCCACTAATACCACCAGAGGCAGCCTGCATACCTGGCTCTAAGTCTTTGAGAGTTGCCTCCACACCTTCTGCCCTATTTGCACCACCTTTGTCAGGTTGCTCTGCCCTGGAGGATGATACAATGGTACCCACTGGGAGCAGTGCCGGCAGAGGTGGCAACCTGGTCACCCATCAGGAGCTGGAAGAACTTTCAGGGGAGATGCTGGACAGAAGGTTTAATGTCTGCATTGGCTGAACTGAGGGCATGCTCCAGTGACTCAATGAGCCAATTCCCTGCCCAGTGCTACTAGAGTTCCTGAGGCAGGAACCAGTGGTGACAGCTCTCAAAAAGAGAAGTAATTTCCCACTCTGTCAAATTTCACAGAGAAGGCATCTCCAAACACCAAATCCTATCCCCAAATCCATACTCCTGTCCCTTTTGAGTCTATAACCATCCCTGTCATGTTATACAATCTACCCTTTACCAACCAGAATCATCCCTCTGTCTGTCTAATATCTCCTTCATCATTGTGTTCATCCTCCCTCAATGTGTTATCTCACACTCTCCCTGGGATTCATTTACAAACAGTGCAGGCTTTTCGCTAAGCCTGCATAATTTAAACATGTTAATACAATAGGGTTGCCACCTTTTCAGATGCCCAAAGTGGACCATTTCTTATGGAATTGTGAGTCTTTGAAGGGCAAACCATACCCCTAACTAGTGCAATGAACTACAGTTTACATTTTTGCTAAAATAAAAGCTCATTCTTGTAGAATTTGAGTTGTTTGTATTGTTTCATATAGCAAGAAGGTATTTCATATACAAAATAATTGTTTTATTTAACTATTGCAGGAAGCGCAGGAAATATTTTTTGTCCTAAAATCTCAGAACATTCACTATTTTTATGTTTTCTGGCAGGACACAACTGCCCAAATAGGACTATCCTGTACAAAAAGGGACAGGACGCACAGGAAATATTTTTTGTCCTAAAAACTCAGAACATTCACTATTTTTATGTTTTCTGGCAGGACAAAACTGCCCAAATAAGACTATTGTGTACAAAGAGGGACAGGTGGCAACCCTATAGCATGATGAGCAGCAGCACTAATCAAATATGCATGCTACTAGTCATGCCTGCAAGTATGCAAGCACCGTTTTAAGGCCTGCAATAGTGTTCACAGCCATGGAAAGGTGCTTGCAAGAATGAGCACAGCATGCAAACAAAATGGGTTGCTTCATGGCAAACCTAATATGTGAGCATGTGCTTTAGCCCAGAAATATCAAGGGCAAGTATAGTAAAAGAATTCTGAAGGAGGGAAAGAGAAATGGGGGAAATATACACAAATAATATTGGTTGTACTGCATAAGTAGTGAACAGGGGAAATGGGTTTCATCCATCTCCACTAAAAATATATATCTATATACTTTATTCAGCTGCTTTTACTGTAATTGTGTTCTTCCTACTTTATTACATTATTTTTGCTTTGCTGCATGCTCTTAAGTATTCAAGTGGTCTTATTCTGATGCAGTTATTAGTGCTTGCTAGTAGCCTGCTTAAAATTATCTGTTATTCTAAGTATCTTAGTTTTGGTTATAGCACTTGGACTTCAGGTCAGTTACTTTACATTTAAAAAAGTTTTTGTGGTCTACACTCTCGTAGACAAAACCTTATCAAAACCCTCTCTCCATAAGTCCACTTAAGTATTTTGAAGACTATGTCTGGACAATTCCTATCACTTTCTCCTGCCATCCTGGTCAACATGGGCATACTGAGACAGTGTAGCAACTGCCTCATGTTTACCGACAGCCCTCTTCTCCTACCACATAATTCTTCTACTTGTGAGAAATGCATCTTCATCAGTAACCTGGAATTGATGCTCCCTCATGCCACAGTCAGTACTCCTGACAAAGAGAAGATTGCCAGCACAAACACCACACCACTCACATCACATAACCAAGTACAACACATACCCACCTATGCAGAGGCCCTCAATAAAAATTTATCTAAACAGCAGAGACCTTCAAAACACACTCATAAACATTCCACACACAACACCAAACACATCACACACAGCAGACAACACACCAGTGTCTCACAAACACAGCCCATAAGACAAAACAATAAACCAACACAGCCCACAAGGCATAACAATAAACCAAACAAACTAGTCATTGGCGACTCATTTGTGAGACAAACTGATGTTCCCCTCACCAGGCTCGACAAGGTGAAGGTCACAGTTAATTGTCTGTCTGGTGCCAGAATCTGCCACATCACGCACGCACTTAAGTCTCTCCACAACAAGTACAAGAATGACTCTGTCATTGTCCATGTTGGTGTGAATGACTTGAGACTACCTCCCTAGACTATATGAAGAGAGACATGATTGAGCTCTCAGAGTATGTGTCCCAGGCAGGTATGACCTAGCCCTATGCAGCATCCTACCTTCACCAAGAATGATACCACAATACCAACAAAAAATAATTGACTTCAACAATTGGCTTAGTTTCTGGTGTCATTCCAAGAGGATCCAATATCTGTCTGCCTGAGATGACATGGTTGACAGGCCTCAATGCTTTGTCAGAGATGGTCTCCACCTGTCACCCCTAAAATTCCGGATCCTGACCAAGGCTCTTGCCTCCCCCATTGTGCCTTTTTTTAGGCAGTGTCCCAAAGACAATTCTTCCAACATAAAAGATCTGTCAAAAAGCAAATTGAAGGTCATGCTGCTTAACGCTAGAAGCCTTAACCTGAAAATGCACTCACTGGAGGCTGCTCTTGCACTGGAAGATGCTGATGTCTGTGCGGTCATGGAAACTTGGTTCAGGGCTGCAGAGAGCACCTCTGCATTACCAGGCTATACCTCATTCCACACATTCTGACCCCAAAATGAGGTTGGGAAGACTAAGGGTGGTGGAGTCTCTATCTTTATTAAGGACAGGCGCACATCTTCAGACTGGTTTGCCAGCATGACTCACTGGAACTACTCCAGGTGCAACTGACAGTTGGCAAGACACCCATCCAAGTTATAGCCAGCTATAGACCCCCCCAATGACTCAGGACAGTCATTCTTCCTACCTGGATCTACTTGACTACATCAAGGTACCCCCTAACACCCTGAAGTGACAGTTGGCAAGACACCCATCCAAGTTATAGCCAGCTATAGACCCCCCCTCCATGACTCAGGACAGCCACTCTTCCTACATGGATCTACTTGACTCCATCAAGGTACCCCTTAACACTGTGATACTTGGTGACTTCAACTACCCCACCATAGATTGGGTGAACTATTGTGCACTAATGCACTCACCCAACGATTCCTTGACTTCATCAGTTCTAATGCACTAGACCAGCTCATCTCATCCCCCACAAGGGGAGATAACATTCTGGACTTGGTTCTCACCAACATGGGCAACCACTGCACCACTCCCATAGTATGTTCTTCCCTAGTGAGATCAGATCATTGGTCTGTCTCATTCAAAGTTTCTATCCCACACAACCCCGCTCCCCAGCTGTAATCAAGCTAGAAAGCTTCTCAAAAGCTGACTACAACCTCCTAAGGGAGGGTATCAGTAGCTTCACACCACTGCCCCCTCAGAGGATGCAGATAACTATGCTGAAAAGTATGCCAGTGCAGTATACAAGCACCTGTATAACTGCATGGACTCAGCCATAACCAACATAACTAAAACCTGCTCCTCAAGAAAACACAAACCTGTCTGGTGGACATCCTCTATCAACAAGGCTTTACAACAAAAGGGAGAAACTGTTGTCCAAGGGTAAAAAAGATCAAATTCTAAACTGGAAAAACTCCCTCCTTAGCCTCAACAAGCAAATTAGATCACTAGTGAAAAGCTCCAAAGTCAATAATGAATTGAAAATAGCCTCTGAAAGAGAGGGAAACCACAAAGCCTTCTTCAGGTATGTCAGGAACCTCCATGGCAAAGCCCAGGTTTGCTGTGAATTAGTACTTAATAGTATCACTTACACTGATCCTGTTGACATAGCCAACCTGCCAGCAGATAGGTTCAGGGCAAACTTCATCACCGACCTCCCCCAAAGGCCCTTTTGACATCCCTAATACTTGTCCCACACCTCACATCTCCATAGATCAAGTGTTAAATGACCTATCCAAGGCAAAGAACACAGCTTCCATGGGATCTGATAGTATCACAGGCTGTATTCTGCACCATCTCCAGCAAGAACTAGCTTCACCATTGAGGACCCTACTAAACCACAGCCTAAGTACAGTCTTCATTCCAGCAGAGTGGAGAACTGCCATTGTCATCCTTTTGCACCAAGGCGGTGCCACTACTGACCCTGGAAACTATCGCCCCATTAGTTTGACAAGTCTGATCTGTAAAGCCATGGAGCTTGTTATTATGGATCTCATAAACAAGGACATAGGCAATCTCCAAGCACTTGACCCCACCCAGTTTGGATTCGTCAAGGGCAAATCTTGCCTGTTGAACCTGGTTAACTTCACTGAGGCTGTCATCAAGACCCTGGATGAGGAAAAGTCAGTGTATACAGCTTACTTTGACTTGACCAAGGCCTTTGACACAATGCCTCACTCTGGCATCATCAAAAAGCTAACACAACTTGGTGTAAATCCCTATCTCATCAGGTGGGTAGCCAAATGGCTCACCAACAGGACCCACAAGGTCAAAATAGGTGCCCCCACCTCCGATAGCAGACCTCTCACTAGTGGTGTTCCCCAGGGATCTGCCTTGGGACCCCTACTGTTTGGCATCTACTTATCAGAGGTCCAGGCAAAGACAAAAGGCCTGTGGCTGACCAACTTTGCAGACAACTGTAAGTTGGGTGCTGTCATTGACTTCACAAATGATGTTAACATATTACAAGATGCTCTCAAAGCAGCAACAAATGACTGGTGCCAAAATCATGGCCTCAAGTTAAATGCAAAAAAAATGTATCATCATACCATTTGGCAAAAACACGGCTCCTACTGATTACCACATCAATGGCAATCCCCTAAGTACACAACCTGTGGTCAGAGACCTGGGTACTCAGGTTGACAACAATCTCACATTCGAACATCATGTAGCAGCAGTGATCAGAAAAGCCTTTTATTTGGTTTATCTCATAAATAAGGGGATTACATCCAGAAAAAAGGAGGTTATTACCACTCTATACTCCTACTTCCTTAGACCAGTAATTGAGTATAACATCCCGTTTGGTATGTACCTCTCCAAACATCTGCACCAACTGGAAAGGCCACAGAAATACCTCACAAAAAGAATCCATGGCCTCCAACACCTATCCTATGTGGACAGGCTGAAATCACTATCAATCTACTCGGTATTGTACAGATTGCTCAGAGGTGATCTGTGTCTCGCCTACAAGGCAGTCTCGGACCCTGCCCTACTAGAGATGCTCCATATCTGTAAGTCTAATTCCTCATGCATTACCATCTTGAAAGGCCTGAATCTAATATGTGACATCAACAAAACCTACTGGAGAGACAGGTTTGTCTCCCAGGGGCTGCCCTGTCTCTAGACTAGACTTCCAATACATGTCAAACAGAGTATATCGCTGACCCTCTTCAAGCGCAGCCTTGATGAGTGGATGAGAAATCACAAAAACCACCACCTGTGTCCCTCACTGACAGGGGTGACAGGTGCTGAGTGAGATTTCTTTTTTGGGGATAAACTCTTAGCTAGGCTTGTAAGGGCACCAAGGCCATTAGACTAGTCACCTCATATGATCCTATGTACTTATATACTGCAGGCAAATGTGCTGAGGAGTTAAAGAAAATTTGTAACATAAATCCTGCCATATTCATGTAATGATAATTAATGTCAATGACAATATATGACTTATGCACATAAACTAAATATGAACATGCTCAAAAAGGAAGCAAGAGTGATATAAAGCTGTAGTGTAACAAAGGGGAGTTAATGTGATATACATGTTAATAAACTGAGAGAAGATGCATTATGGGATGAATGCATAAACTACAGTTATTGCATATGAGATGCATATACAGGGAATATATATGTGCAAGTCATTACCGGTGCTGTATTCTCCACCTCAGCATGTATACACAAGAACAGATAAACCATACAGCTGTCATGCTGTGCACATCAGAAATGGACATGTTTTTGCAAATAAATGTCACTAGCACCCAGAGAAATGGTGTTTATCACCTTTTA
Organism: Protopterus annectens; assembly: GCF_019279795.1. Taxonomy (NCBI): domain Eukaryota; kingdom Metazoa; phylum Chordata; order Ceratodontiformes; family Protopteridae; genus Protopterus; species Protopterus annectens. Next base: position 1,056,875,839 of record NC_056747.1, on the reverse strand, counting down.
ACATGTAGTAGATGCACAAGTGTTTTTAGTCCTGTAAATAATAAATGATAATGTAATAACACTCAACATACATAACTGACAAATGCCAACACAGATCAGTTGACATTTCATGATTATAAGTTTTCCATTGGTAATTTGCACACATTTGACATCATTATACTGGGTATGCTTACATGGAATTACAGGGAACAGTAATAACAGCAATTCAACAGCACTAAGACACAATAAAATGTCACAACAGAGGACTAGTCACACTTTCAGATGGTCTGGCAGCATGCCATATAGAGTGCAAAACATTTTATGGAAGCCCTCATCTACCATTAAGCTGTATAGTGTGACAAAAATAATTGCAGTAATAAAGAAATGCTTGGAGGAAGACATGCAATACAGAGCCTAATTAATTGGAAATAGTTAATGCCTGTGAGCAATGAATGGCATAATAAACATTTCCATCATGTCATTTTTGAACACATGCCAGCAAATATATCAGACAGATACATATCAATCATGGATGCCACATAAATGTGCATATTGGTTGTGTCACAAGGAACACCCTTGATGGGCTTACAGCACTTTCCTATCAGAAGGGGTATGGATTCCCTACCTGTAGGACAATAGCCTGAAAAAGGTGTCTCTCTGACTGTGCCATAACTGCTATCTGTGTGTAGGTCATTGCTGTCTGACACAGTTGCTTGTCAGACAGATGTTATCAGATTCCTATGATATTAGGCTCTCTACAGACCTCTATATTGACTGTGTGTGCCACAGGAGATAGCAATGGAGGCTGTCATAAATAACTGAAATCAAGGTGTGCAGTAAACATCAGAGTTGGCTTAGTGGTAAATCACTTTGTCTATGGTGTGCAGGGTTCTGGGTTTTAGCCTTGCAGAGGTTGTTTATTTAAACCTAAAAAAAGGGCACAGTTAAACTCATTTTAAAGGGTGGCGAGAGCCAAACACACTCTGGCTAGGCTGATAAATGCCCTGGGGCATATAGCCTAGTATCACCCTATGAACCTATGAACCTTAGAAAGAAGTTACAAATATAATTTGAACAATCTGATTTAGTCAGAATGCTGAAAAGGAGCTACACATGTTACCATCTTCACAGCAGTGAGCAGTACAATATCAACGTTTTTTGACAAGGAAGCTGTTTCCATCCTGTAGCGCAGACACACACTGAACCAGAAATGAACCACATTCTCTCTGTGTAGGTATACTATATAAGCCATTACTCAATGTATATGCCACATGAGCACTCATAGCATGACAAGCCCCGAATAACCTTTTCACTGCCATGTTAATATAAAATGTGATTATATATCATTGTCCAACATAAAAATGGATACAAAATAACTAGATACGTTAATGTTTGTGTAATGTCAGTACATTTGTGTAATGTTTCCCTTTTTGGGAATTGAAGAGCAAACTATGTAGCTCTGCCAACTAATGATGTGAATGAAACACAAGCTGCTCAGTGAAAGTTGACACTCCACCTATGTTAACTTGTTACATCATATGTCTGTGTCGTAAACTATCTCCTTTAGATAAAAGGGATCAGGGAGACTTCTCTCTCTGTAAATGAACACATTATAATTGTGGTGGATACCATTCATGCATTATAGTAAAAGGCCACACAATGCTAGCAGTCACTGAATTTGGATGTTGAGCACCTGAGCATTTGACTGCAGAAAATACATGTAGAGAATGAATGCGCCATGATAGAAGTGTCACTAAAACTGTGAGATATGTTGGCATTTCAAAGCATTACATATTGTTATTGCTGCAAGGGATATGTGTGTCTATAATTGCTGTACTAATGCAACAACATACAGAAAGTCAAGTCCATTGAACATTTGGGAGAAACAGACAAAGTAGGTTTTGTAAAACAGAATTGGAAACAGTCGCACATCTTGTTGCTGGTTGTGATGTACAAATGGCAGAAGGATTATATACTGAAAAGCATAATAATGTGGCAAGACTGTTGCATTGGGGATTTTTCAAACATCATAATATTGAAATAGCTGAAAAACACTGGAAACATGCACTATAGGGCATTATAGAAAATGATGAAGCGTATATCGCATGGAATCACCCATTACCAACAGTTCAAAAAATAGATGCAAGAAAACCAGATATAGTAGTCCATGAAAAGAAGAGGAAAATTAGCATTGATCATTGAAATTGCTACACCCAGTGACTATAGTGTCTTATGTACAGAGAGACACAAAGTCATAAAATACCAGGATTTGCAGGCATAAACAACACCAATGTGGAAGAAGGATACCCACATGGTTCCAACAGTACTAGGATCAATAGGTCTTATAAAAAAGAATTTACAATCATACTGAGATATGTTACTGATACATGTAACTCCATATGAATTGCAGAAGGAGTCAATACTGGGCACATTGCAGGTGCTGCGAAGAGCACTTCTGGCTTACATAAAAGACTGAAATAATTCTAATTTCATGAACTTTAATCATACTTTGACTTAGGAATGGGGTTCATTCCTGTCATGGTATTAGAAATCCAAATGATTTGGAGAAATTAAAAAAGGCAAAAAATAGACAAAAGAGGAGAGAGGGTCCAAATGGAGAGATGATAAAATCAGCAAGCAAAGTATCACTGAAATAGAATTCATCCTCAAGTCTTTTTGAGTACCCTCACAAGGCAGACCCTGAATGCCCACAGAACATGGAGAACAAAGAATGTGCCCTTAGCTCAGATGAAAATGATCTAATGGAAGAGTTTCTTGATTTAATAGAGATGGATATACATATTAAGATTGGTGAAAGAAATATATTACAGAAAGTCAATAAGATCCAAAATGTTAGCAATTTGTTAAAACAAATGAACACAATAATCAAGACTGTTCACAGAAATTAAAACAATGTAACAGAAGTATATAGGATATATTACTGTGCAACTAAATTAATAACAAAGTCTTAGCACAAAAAACAGGACAGTAAGAGAAAGGAAGGGAAGAAATCAAATGCCATCATGGAAGTACTGAATAGAGAAAACTATAAAGTAATTAAGACAAGAAGTGTTGCTGTTAAAAGAGTACAGAAGAGGGAACAGATCAACAAAAATTCTTGGAAAGATAGACATGATAAAATCAATGGACAGTATCAGAACAGACCAGGATCTATCATACACTATTGCAAATAATAAACTAAAGATATCAACACAAACAAAAAAAAATAAGATGATATGTAGATAAACATAAAGTAAAAGTACAAAATAAGCAATTTATTGATGACACAAAAAAGTTTTATAGAGAATTGGGAAACAAGGCAAAAGGAAATGAAACACCACCAAAAGAATGAATAAACACATACATTTTGGAGAAATATCTATGAAGATCCTGTGAAACATAACAAAGATGCTGAATGGACATAAGAAGTGAAAGAAAGAATATGAAATTCAAATGCACAGGATATGAACTGGGATAAAGTAATGGTCAAATAAATTAAAACAAAGTTAAGAAAAGCTCTTAACTGGAAAACCCCAGGCCAAGATGCAGTATCTAACTTCTGGCTAAAAGTATTAACATCTTTACATGAAGATTTAGCCATGGGTAAGAACTATTTATAGGAGCACCCCAAACAGACACCAGCCTGGCTAGCAACAGGAAAGATAATAGTCCTACTTAAGAGCAAACCTGCAAGCTATCCTAAAAACTATACACCAATAACTTGCCGTCCAATGATGTATAAATTATACACTCAAACTGATACCAGCAGAGTTTGTAGTCATTTAGAAGAAAACCCAATCATGACAATAGAACAAAAGGGTAACAAAAGAAAGTCATATGGAACAAAGGATCACTTGTTGCTAAATAAAGTCATAACAGTGAACTGTAAAAATTGAAGAATCAAAGTATGGCATGGACAGACTGCAAAAAAGCATTTGACAGTATCCCACATTCATGGATGAAAGAGTGCTTAAAATGTATAAGATACACCCTACACTGATCAATTACATTACAGCGACCACAAAACAGTGACAGCCACTTTGCAATTAAGCCATGATAAAGGACAAATTATTATTCCAGGGATACAAATTCAAAGGGAGATTCTTTGTCATCGTTGCTCTTTTGTCTTGCCCTTAACCCATTAAGCTGTCTACTTAACAAATTAGGTTATGGCTACAATTTGGCTCCCAGAAATAAAAAAAGTGTAAAGACTTATTTTCTTTTTGTGGATGATTTATAACTGTATAGTTCATCAGATAAGGAACTGAAACCACAACTGCAAGTGTTCAAAACTTTCTCAGATGATATAAAAATGTAATTTGGTCTTAATAAATAGGCAAATACAACCTTTAAATCAGGAAAGCTGCAGCACCAAGAAAATATCAGTCTGGGACAGGAATGTGATATAAAAGAGCTTGAGCAAGAGGGAGTATATAAATATTTGGGAATTGAAGAATCAACAATAAAACATGAACACAAGTGAATAAAACTTAGTAGAGAATATTTTAGAAGACTGAAAATACTGAAAAAAGTGCTGGCATCTAGGAACAAAGTCCAAGCTATAAACCAATTTGCTCTTCCTATCCTAACTTACAGTTTTGGAGTGACTGACTTGCCCAAAATGTGGTGAATTGGTTGGTCAGGAAAACAAGGAGGATGCTTCATGTTTATCAAATGATTTATAAAAATCAGTGTATATACCAAGACTTTATATTCCCTATTCTGAAGGAGATATGGGCCTCCATGAAATTAATTATATGTATAGATCTGCAATCGTAGACTGCATATGTATCTGCTGACCTCATAAGATCCAAACATAGTGAAAGTTTTAAAGCATGAGGAGAACAAGTCTAAGATGACTTTCCTGCTTAGTTTAGCAGAAGCATATTGGTGTCAGGCAGGAATAGAAATCAAACCAGAAGTAGACAAAAATCAGGCAGCAACTGAAAGTGCCAAGAAAAAAAAATAAAAAATAAAAGGTAAAACATCAGATGAGAAGCCTAGAAATGTGGAAAAGGCATAAATATAGTTGCAAGTACAGAAAACTCTTGGGACAGCCTCATGTTCAATGTCATTTGAAGTAGCTATCACACCTGAGCCCCCCCCCCCCCAGCAGCAACTAAACTAAAAAACTTCTCCAAAGTAGATTATAACCTCTTACGGGATGGTATATATAGCTTAAAATAACTTAAATTTAACTTGCATATCATCCAAAGTATTAAAAAAACACCAAAAACTTGGTCTACTATACCAACATCAAAAATTTCTTACCTCTAACTCTAGACTCTCCCTGGCTCAGGCTCTCCTTCTCCCCTCCCTTCTCTATGCCACTCCAATCTTTACTAACTTGAAATCTGCAGTCTTGACTAAACTCCAACAAACATACCACAAAATTGCTAGATTTGTCACTAACACACCACACAACTCTCAGCACTGCCTTGCACTCAACTCTCTTCTATGGCTGGAACTCCCCTAACAATTCCTACTATCATAATTTCAAATCACACACTCAGTACTATATAATCCATCTTCCTACTCTTCTCTCTCTCTTCTCCCTTGTTTCATATTACACCTCCACTCATCTCCGCCATACTTCCAATCAGCAACTCCTCAATATTTATAAACCTAACAAAAACATTGGGAAATTACTGTATAAATGCTCTGTAGCTCAAGCCTGAAACAAACTCCCCCTAGCTATAAGATCCATCTCCCACCCTAATAACTTCAAAAAGGAACTTAGACTACTCCTATTTAACTCAAAAGTCCTGCTCCTCTCATGACCCTACCTAATTCTTCTCTCACTAACGTACTACCATTATTTTATTACACAGTCACCTCACCTCACTCAATTATTTCCTAGTCTTCCTTCTTAACACATAGTTTCACTACACTTTAGACCCAAATGGTTAACCTCTACATCACATGTAAATATGTATATATATATATAATTACTACTTTAAATGTGTTCTCTGTACTTGTATTATAGCTGTGTATTGATTTTTTCTATTTGCTTTAGGTACTATATTTTCTATTTGCTATTTGCCTTATGTACTTTATAAGACTTTTAAGATTTGTGCTGTACTGATAAATATGCTTGAAATATTCAAAAAATGTCTTCTCTGTACTTGTATTATAGCTGTGTATTGATTTTTTTCTACTCACTTTATGTACTATAGTTTCTATTTGCTGTTTTTAGTACATAAAACCTCTAAGATTGTGTTGTACTTCAAATATGCTTATCATACTGTATTTCTATGTATTGGAGCTTTTCTCCTTGGGTCTCCACTGAAAATGGGCCACTGGCTACCTGAACAGTTTCAATAGTAGTGGGAGCAAATGTGTCTCATAAAGAAGAATTTACGGTCTTATTCTTACTTAGATATGTTACTGATACATGTAACTTCATATGAATTGCAGAAGGATTCAATTCTGGGCACATTGCAGGTGCAACCTTGGCTAACATCAATGTCTGAAACAATGCTAATTTCACAAACTTTAATCATACTTTGACTTAGGAATGGGATCCATTCCAGTCATGGTATTAGAAACCCAAAAGACTTTCAGAAATTAGACCAATATATTTCACAATGAGCAGAGCTACTAGTGCATTACACAGACACAGTCAGCCTTTTCACATCTCCTTGCTGCCTCACTACTATTATTTATGTCTCACAATATCAGGACTTTAGGTAATACCACTGGAATGGAAACAGGGACGCAAAACAGCAGCAATGCTTTCATTATTCAGATAGAACACACAATTAATATTGACATTATTTCAAATGACAAATCTGTCTCTCACTTTTAGTCAGTACTGGCCTTACTTGAGTTTCCCAACTCAACACATTCATACACCAATATGACTGTCAGGATTTATTATGACTTCCCTCATTAAAATGACTGGTGAACAGGTTTCAAACCATGTATCACCTGTAATGTTTCTCTAAGGTCAACACATTTACACATTGTACCACAGAGATAGGTGTGTGACAACTTGAATTTCTTCACTGAGTACTGTCCAGAGTGCTGAGGAAAATGCAACAGTGCAAGTCTCAACTGCATTACCGATGGTATTCCAAATTAAATTTGTCAGTATTTACCTTGGGAAATGAACTGCCATTCACTGGTACTGACTGCTGCCATTCAATGGAGCATAATGCCAAATGGCAAGTAAACAAAAAAGAAAAAAAAACAGACTAATTTTGAAACAACTACTTTAAATGTACATTTCTGATGTTTAGTTGACTTTGTTATTATGCAACAGGAACCTGCATGGATTTGAATCATTAAACCAAAGTATTAAGAACAATCATTTAAGATTATTTCCCGTATTTGCCACAAACAAAGACATATATTAGCAAGGAGAAAAAGTGTTTAGATGTTCTCAAAATGTAGCACTGTATTTTGTTATACTGAAAGTGCAATAGAAAAAAAAACTATGAAAGTTGTCCTTTTACATTTGCCAGGAAATGTCTGGATGATTGGGATACTTGACATTTAGGATACCCATTTACTCACACAATATTAAACAAAAAGTGAAAACACTGCAGGTGCTTCATTCCCTTATCTGTTCATTCTTAAGAGCAATACTATTTCATTTTTATTGTATACTAGATGGTATCAGTATCAATGCTTAATGTACTTCCTTGAATATACACATTTCTTTCTTTTTTGAGAGATTTCTTTTTTTTAACACCAGCACTGAATTATCACTTGTGACATAGGCAAATTTACATTTATATAAAAGTAATCAAACTGTATTAACAAGTTCACATTTACAAACATTATACTTCACATATATTGCTATATATTATATAACCTAACCTACATTACATAAATGATTCAATTCTAGTCTCCTTTAAAAAAAAACTTTATTAAACCATAACTTACAACAATATACATTTCTTAGTAAAGAGTAGTAACCGTGGTCATTAAAACAATATTTGAATGTTATGAATGTTGCTCTCCAAACTCAGTCAATGCACCTTTCAGACTTTTTGGTCATTTTCTTCTCCCTGACACACCCTCAGTAAGTGTATGTCAAAGAGAGGAGACTGTGAAACTGTGATAGTTCCTGCAGTCAGATGAATCATACACACCTGCAAGCCATTAGCAGGTAACCCTTTTCAATGCTCAAACTTGCAGAGTTAGGGCATGGGCATGAAATTATGTAGCTCCTTTCACCATGTTTACCTTCCCTGCACTTAGTACAACTTGTGGTATTCAGGAATGCTAATTATTTAACACCTCATTTGAATACTCACAGTGCTCACAGGGCTGATTCTGTACCATATGAAGGTAATTGTATAGCTGATGAACTTATATTGTAAGGGGGAGACTATTTGGATCCAGAGAACTCAATAGTACTAAACAGCTTATTTATAAAACAACACACAACCTTTCTAAGTTTAACCCAGAAATATTCATTACTAAACTATCATCTATTAAATGGAATTTCATAAAAATAATCCCCTTAGACAATGCTGTAAATGAATTTAACACAACTTTTCTAAATATCCTAAACAGCCTTGCACCTCCTAGAAGGAAGAGACTAAAAACAAATAATGCATTTTGGCTATCCAAAAAGAGTAAAATGCTAATGCAGGATAGATAAAAAGCATGGAAAGAATGGCAAACATATAATACACCCCAATATCTGGAAAACTTTACAATGCTTCACAATCGTACTAAAAAGCAATAAAATCAAGACAAAAACTACACTATAATAACCTTCAGATTAATACTAAACACAACCCTAAAAATTTTGGACATCCATTGAAGAAATCTTACAAACTGGCTAAGAAATCCACCCAAACCCCTCTCCTAATAACTCAGCACTCAAAACAGCAATACAGTTCAACTCTTATAGAATAGTATAGCATCTCTAAGCAAAGATTCCTCAACATCTAATCCTAACTCTGCCCAGCAACCACATATCACCACAGCCACTTTTACCTTCAAACCCAGCCTACATATTATATAAAACTACTCTTAAACAAACTTACATGGTGCTCTTCTTCAGATGATGACTTTCTTAGTGAGTACTTAAAAATAGCAAACAAAATCATTGCCTGTTCTATCTCAATCTTTATAACTAAGTCAGTCCAGGAATCCCACATTCCCTTTCTCTGGAAAAATCACACATTATCCCTCTGCACAAAGGAGAAAATTCAACAGACATTAATAACTTTAGACCTATAGCAATCTGAACTCCCCTCACCAAAATACTTGAAAGATGTATTCAAAAACAATTGCTAGACTATCTTCTGCAGGAAGAACTCCTATCCCTACACAACATGGTTTCTGCCCTTCCCATAGTACTAGCACTGCCCTTCTAACTTACATAGATACTGACAACAAAGCTAGATATAATGGCAAACTAGTCTCTTCCTTGTTTCTAGACTTGTCTAAAGCCTTTGATACAGTTTGCCACAGCAAATGTCTACTTCAAATGTCCTCACTTGGACTCTCTCAGCCCACCCTTTTGTGGTTCAAAAGTTACCTGTCCAATAGGTGTCAGCCAGTAAAATGGCACTCCATGCTCTCTCCTTACCTCCTATTCACCATAGGTGTACCGTAAAGCTCTATCCTTGATCCCCTGCTCTTTAACATTTTCACCAACACCCTCTATACATCCATACAACAAGCCACCCTAATACAATAAGCAGATGATTGCACTCTCATTTACAAATCTGACAACATGGTACACCTCCAAAAACTTACTCAGGAAGCTTTAATAGCCACTGAAACGTGGCTTCATAACTTACAACTCATGCTCAACCCAAAAAAGACCAAAATACCAATTTTCCCCCAAATCCCTCTCTCATGATGAAATAAAATTTAAAATTCTCTCTTGATAATACAACCACTGAAGTCACTTCTCATAGCAAATTATTAGGGATGATACTGGATGATAAGCTTACATTTGACATGCATATACAAAACTGCATAACAAAAACTCATAAAAAAATAGGGATGCTTTACAGATAGTAAACATTTCTCACTGACACAATTAAAACTATACTTGCCACTATGCATCTCCTCCCCACACTTCTTTATGATGCCCCATCCTTACTAACCACCAGGTTGCACAAAAATTAAAACTTGAACAGTGCTATAATAAAGTTGCTAATTTGTAGCAAATACCCTTTTCAGAACCCACCACTGTATAGCACTAAAAAGCCTAAATTGGTTAGAACTGCCTCATTAACTAACATGTGCACAGCTTCTTACCACCTATAAAATTATCCAGCATCCATCTGCCTGTCCAGCACTAAAAAACATTCTACACAACTATGCTCTCAGTCAGTCATTGCGATCCAGTAACCAAAAACTCCTTTCTGTCTACAAACCTATCAAATCTGCTGGGCATTGTCTGTACTTGTACAAGTTTGCTAAGGTCTGGAACTCCTTACCTGTATCTATAAGGTCAATATGTTCCCCCAATCTTTCAAAACCACTCTGGAAGACTTCCTAGCTAAAATATGACTCTATTCTTGCTCACAACCAGGATAAACTATATAAAAAAATGTGAACAAGTACCTTTTCATTCTTTACACCTTCTTAGTCTCCCTTCTTCACTTACATCCTTACTTGTATCAAATTCCCTACCCTGACTTCCTCTCTAAATATACCATAAGCCTGTTTTTCCCCCTCACTTCATATTACAATTCCTGTTTGTATTAAACTAACTTACCTTTAATTTCTCTACAAGCTGTCTAAAATATCTAGAAATATTAAATGATTGTCATATAACTTGTATCAAGTCTTAGCCAATGTTTTTATATTATCACTAATTTGTTATAATTATTTAAATTGCAGCTGTATTTGTTTTATTTTTTGAAGATTGTAAAATTATTTTTCTTAAAATGTTTTGTAATAATTTGCTGCTTTTCTCCCCGGGCCTCCACTGAAAATGGGCGTCTACCCATTTGGACTTTCCCGGTAATCAAATGTCAATAAATAAATAATAAACACAACTTTTGGAGAATTATCTACTTTCTACGCTGCTTTCTTGTAAATGTATGTTGCTATTTCTTGCATAATGCTTTTACTGTAACATTAAGGATGAATTGCAGTTCCCAATACAAATCATTTATTTATGTTATGTGTTTTTTTCTTTATAATTTATTGTTGGCACAGCTTGGGTGTATCATTTATGTCTGCATTACAAAAAGTTTGCTGCAGAATCCTACCTAACCTATATTTAGTAGGTTTTATTTTCTTGAAATTTGAACAGCTATTGCAGATGAGTATAATATATGTAGTAAGTTTAGGTATTTTTACACATATTAGCATTGTGATATCTACCTGGTTGACCTCCACAACAGTGGAGATGGCACTATAATAGATTTCTACATTTCTACTTGTACATTGTGAATTATCATTGTTAATGCTGCACTGTATTATACAGTTGCACAAACTGTTCTCTCCATTACAGAACTGTTATACATTGTTATTACTTTAGTGATATATTCTTTTGAGGGGAGGAGGCTGTCCTAACGTGTCTAGTCATAGGGAGTACTACGTTTTAAACTGTTGTGTGCATGATGGATGCATAGGTTCATACATAACTGAGTTCACTGCCATCCTGTCTGTGTATTATATATATTTAATTTTGTGTCTGTTTTCTGTTTCATCTCATAAAGGGATATGGCACCCAAGAAGAAATCTATACCCCAGAAGCCACCATTTACAGCTGCAGAAAATTAACTCATTATCCAGGCATTACTTTGCCAAGGAGTTTTTATCTTAGAGAGAGGGAGAGTTGGCCAATCTGCCCAATACAAGATATGACAGTAGGTGGGCAATAACATCAATACTGTTGGAGTGCATGGGAGAAATTACTCCCAGATAGGATACAGGGCAAGTGATATGATAACCTCTGTCCACTACAGGGAGGCTGCAGTTGCCTGGGCACAGGTGGCTATGGGAAATGTTCCTACTACCGAACCACCACTAACTGAAATAGAAGAGTTCTTGTTCAATGTCAGAGATCCAGATAATTTGGCAGATAGTTCACACAGACTTCTTGATGCTGGTACTGATGTGGACAATAGATGCAGAGTGTCCTAAGGAGAATTTTCAGGTATGCAAAAATACAAGTGTCATTGTTATATCTTTATATGTATATATCTTATATCTCTGTTATAGCTAGAGCCAGCAATAAGTGTAAGTCAGATGACACAGTAATAGAGAGAGATAGGGAAGGTTGTGGGTGAATTCAACTAGTCAGTAGATTTTTGTATGAAAACATTCTTAATCTGCACATATAAAAAGAGATTGCTCTCTGTCTCTTGTTTCATTTGCATTGTGAAACTTATCAGCCTTCTTTCCTTTCCCTTCCTTGTAAACAGGGTCACATGGATTGTAGGCTGCAAGATCACTTGCACATGGTATGCACACATCTGGTTATTGTTATTACTACATATAAGATAGATTCTGGTCTAAATAACAGTAAGCATTGCATTGCTTTACCATCTATTAGAGTTTAACATACCCTTTGTATAAAAAAATATGTGATCAGTTTTATTCTCTGTTTCTCTTTTTGTTGTGTTTATTGCTTGTTATCATAGGTGATCCTGACAGTGGTACTGTGGAATACCTACTACCCGATGTCAGAATATTGGTAGCCTCTGTTGATGGTGGTGATGAAGAGGCACAGTTTAGGGCTGCACAGTCTGACACTGTGGTTATGGCTCTAACATCCTCTGCCAATATTTCAGACACAGTTAGTATGCCTACACATACCCATGACAAGGAAACCTCTGATATAGGACAGGTTGGGGGGTGACACAGTTGATCTGGGTAGTGTGGCTACTCAGGCTACAGAGCTGGTTGCTTCTCCTGGTAATCATCATGAGAGTGAGGTGCCACACAGGAGGGTTGGTAGAGGTGTTCAGAGGAGGCCTGCTGTCCACTGTCCTCCTGATGTTGGTGTGCCATTAGGTGCCACCAGTCATATTTATAGGGCCATAGTGGAGGCAGGCATGTTCTACCAGGGACACAGAAGAGATAATGCAAGTACTAAACATCATGCATTCTGAGATGTGTAACTCCCTGAACTGTGTGGGTGGCTCCTTGGACAGGATGAATGACACAATAGATTGGGCAGTGTCTATGATGGAAAGTCTGTTGGGGGAGGGTGGGCATCCACATGGCCAGAGAGAGATGCTATTTCTTCTAGAGTTAACAAACATGGCCATGCAAGATCCTGCACTGGTAGTGACATGACTTCCACTGCTCAATCAGTAATTGTTGTGTCCACATCCAGACATGGTAGGCCACGGGATCATGGTCCTGGATATAGTCTTTAGGAGAACTCATCCAACAGACATATCTCACATTCAGGTAGCACTCCAACTTCTAGCCAGGGCTGTGAAAGTAGCAGTAAAACTACTAACACAGGTGGTTCTAGTGGTTGGGGGTGATAATGCTAAACTGACTAGTCTACCATGCGCGGATCACACCTGTCCGAGATGTCAGGAGGTAGTGCTAGCACAGTGCTTGATTGTGTTCATGCAGACACACGCATACACTGAAAATAATCACTTGCCTATACCATCTCACACACATGCAAGCTATCTAAACAGTACTGTTGAGTGCTATACATCTGTTTTTATTGGCCCTGAACACTGTATATTCTGATAGATATGTGTGTTTCTTACTCTTACACACTCACTTCTTTGGTGTCAGCCTTGCCCTTTAACCACCCCACCACCACCCTGTGCAAGTGATGATGACTGTTCCCTGCCCTTTGCACATGTCTTTGTGAGTTAGGGTTGCATATATGTCTGATTCACACAGCGGATATCTAATGCTTGTTTACTCACAACCTCACATTTATCATCATGTATTGCAGAGGACATGTTTTTAATTTCTTGTTCCTAACCATTTGTGAATGATTGTTTATATAATTGTTGAACCTCATTGTATTTCAGTTACTTTTGTAAGTAAAGCAGTAGAACCGGTAGGTACTTCAGTCTGCTTCTTGATAAAGTTGTGCAAATGTGGGTATAACTAACCTGTTCCATGTTTTATAGACAGTGGTCAATTGAAATACTTGGTGCATAGTATTGGTTAAAATACATAACTGTATATTGCAAACATCAGACACATGAAATATTACTGACATAAATGTACACCTCAGACAAATGCTCTGCTTAGAGGCATATACATATTTCCATATAAGAATACACTGTTTTGTAAGCTTCTTATTTTTGTTACAGATTCCACACCTACCTTGGGGGTTGTCCTGGCCTGATGTTATCAGACACAGCCATTACATAGTTAAATAAAGGTTGTGGAGTTTGACAGGCAACATTTTTCCTATATGTATGTGCGTGGCATCCAAAGCTTTGACCTAGGTAGTGATTGTGTGTAATATCCTTTGTCTCTTAGCCAGGGCCATGGCATACTGTGCATGCCTCCATATGCCAGCACAATCTACAGCTGGTGGTTCTCCCTCAGACTCCTTATCTGTACCTGATGCTGCTGCTGTCCCTGCCCATGGTCTTGAAACTGTGATCCTGGCTCTTGCTGTCTTTGTTGAAGCTGTTTCTTGGGAATTATATCATGTGACATGGCACAGACTGTAATTATTTTTGTGAGATGTGCTTGGGTTGTACTGCAGTACACTCCTGATGTGTCTAGACACTGGAATCTTGATTTGAGCAATCCAAACACAAGTTCGCTGATATTCCTAGTTTGAGTGTTGGCCTCATTGTATCCTTGCTCAGTGGGGTTGTGTGGGTTTCTCATGGATATTGTGAGCCAGAGGTCCAATGCATAACCTGCACCATCCAGTAGATGTCCTTGAGAAATGTCACCTCTAGCAAACCTGGTGTATAGCTCACTGTACCATATGTGTGAGTCATGGAAACTACCTGGGTTACCTTTACAGGCATTGTAGATGAGCACTTGGCATTACAGGCAACCTGGCAATTTCTGGAGTGGTAAACTTTTCTGTTAATGTACCTCCTTCGCTGATCACTAAGAGGTTTTTTTTTTATTTCTCTCTAATTTTATTTTTGTGTGTGTGAAGTCTATGGCCCCCAACTTCTCAGAGAAGTGTGCTACTGCATAGAATTCCTACATGGTTCTTGCTCTCTCCTGTGGGGAGCATGGGGAACATCTGTGATCCTTTGTATGTTGTGGCACTGCATTTAAACACTGGTATAATATTCTAGATGCCGATGCCTGTGACACCCCTAATATATCCCCTGTGGTTCTCTGGAAAGTACTGGTAGATAGTATATGTAAGGCTACACATACTATTGTTTGCACTTGGTTTTCCGCAATTTCCCTGGGGCCTGAGGGGAGGGTGGCAAAGGTTGCATATTTTCTTCAATGTTTCCCTGTCCACCCAGTATCACTCGGAAATGTCTGTGTCATACAGTACATAAGTCAATTGGGGTCTAAGCACCTTTCTTCTTCTTGCCTGAGGTCTGGTAGTAGCAGTACCCTGATTAAAAGCCTGTCGTACATACAGCTTTAAAATAGTAGCAGCAACCCCTAACATGTTTTTTTTTTTCTAAGGGTAATCGTACCTGTATTGCAAAGAGTTTTAGTGTTCAGGGCAAATGGATACACTGAGTGTATACAATTGTTTTATAGCATCCTGAATAGTTCTGCCAGGTTGGATTAGTTAATTAGCAAGTACTTCAGCTCTTTATGCTGTCATTAGCATATTCAGCAATTTGCCTTTGTTTTGCAGCTGTACACATCATGCAGAGCTATTTAATGACTATCAAATATAGTGTGTTTGTGTAGCTGTTAATGAATCCGGCCCTCAGGTGCAGGATTCTAATACACTGAGGGTGGAATGTAGTTTTACAATTTGGCTTTCTGTCTGCAACTGTATTCCATTCCACTAAATATTTTTTTTACACTTTTCCTCAGACAGCTTTAGTGGCATAGCTGGCTAATGCTCTGTTTGATGGACAATGACTGTGCATGTGTTTGAATCCCTTCAAGGACGTTTCTGTTTTCTTGATGTCCTGTGTTATGTTAGCCTGAAAACTGTTTTATTGACACATTTCCTGACAAAGATTATGTGGCACATATAGCTAATACTCTGCTTAGGGAAGGTCACTGACGTAGCCCTGTGTTAACATCCATTCTCATGTATTGTTCAATGCTATGTAATAAATTATTATGCAATGAAACATTCCTCTCATCATTATGTAAATCATGTTTGTGAGTTTTTTTACTTTCAAATAAAATGTATATATGAATTTCTGTTGCATTATTTCTGTAATAAGCTAATGAAATAATGCAAAACAGCATTATAGCTAATGTTTTGACTCTACCGCTTTCACTGGCTCAGAGTAATTATCACATTTATACTGGAAATGAGCACTATATTGTTTTTTTTTTTTCAGAGGGAGGATGTTTTGAAAATACTGGAGTTTTGTATGTTGTTCTACAGTATTGTGTTTCACTCTGCAAATATTCTACATTTTGTTAGTATGTCTGCCTCATGAGCCCTGTGTAGTCTGTTATACAGTGGCTACCGCAATTAATGCAACAGTATGGAGAATATCATAATGACAGTCATGGGTTATGTCTGGCAGATGGAGCAGAGGGTTGAGGTTATGAGTTTTAGTTCCTGTGGTATAGGGTTTGATTCCCTCAGCCCTCATTTGTCTACTGTGTGACCTTGAGCAAGTCACTTAACCAGACATTCCTCTCAGGTTGCCCCTAAATAAGGACTGTGTCTCCAATGTGCCTACCTGGCTAACAAATAGGTATTATTATTATTATTATTATTATTATAGGTTCATAACCATTCAGGTCCTTCTTTGAAGTTAACACACTTTCACCTTACACATTTGTTATTAATCACATTCTCAACCTGTAAGATTATACAATAGGAGAAAGGTACAATACATACGTACCTATAAAGGACTTGAGAAGATACAAAAAAACCTTACTGTTTCCAAACATTGCTCAAATGTTTGGCAGTGTGCAACTTCACTACCTATATGACAGAAGTGTTAAATGACAGTTCTGACAACTGTTGTATAACTTCTTCAGTGGTCAACAGCTGTTAAGAGAGTAGGAGTTAAGCAGGCAGAGTTTTGAATTCAATGAGGTGTATGGTGCATTAGTGTGGCAACCAATGTGTATCATCCAGTAATGACTTAGTAAACAAATGTGAAGTGAAAAATACTACTTGGATGTGACAGTTTAACAGGGATATATAAGTTGGGTGGAGGGTTTTGTTACCTTGAGTGCTGTAATCTGTTTAACACTGCTATTTTTCAGTCTTACACATTGTTGATAATGTTCCGTCATATGTGTGCTTTCTAACAACTGTTGTATAACTTCTTGTGTGGTATCAGTAGCTAGTACACACATCAAGACGACATGAGGCAGGCAGGGGTTTAAATCTATTGATGTCTACATTGTAGAACTCTCACAATCAATCCAAACCTTGCAGTAAGTGTGTAGAATATATGCATGGAATAGATAAGCATATTATGTGTATTTAAAAGTTTGTCATTGATGTGTACATTGTCAATAAATTAGGGAGCAGGTTTTAACCCGACTGTTGTATGCTGTTTACTACTGCTCATTTTTTTAGTCTTATACAGTTAATGACCTATAGTGAACTATGATAAAGTCACTACCTTCCATGTGAAGGCCTCTGTGGCTCAGCATATGCATGATATGATGAGTCGGTGCTTAGAGCACTGGATGCAGGGTTCTACTCCACTGAGGGAGGGACATTTCCATATAATATTATGATGTTAGCATAGAAATGTATGCCATTCCTCTGCAATGTTTTATTTTATTTTTTTAAGTCTTTCCTGTAAGTGCTTTGATAGCATACCTGGCTAATGCTGTGGTTCAGGGAATATCAGTAACACAGGCATAGGTTCAAATGTGGTTATTTGCATTTCTCTTTCCTTTCTATTTTATGTTCTGTTATTCTGATATGTGTTTTAAAAAGCACATTCCTATATCTGATTCTGCAGTATACCCGGCCAGTGCTCTGCTTTGGAAACAGAGACTGACACAAGGATGGTTTGAAAGCCATGTAGATGTAATAATTTTGTCTTGCTGATTGTGTAATCCCATCCCTTAAAAAGAAACATGCATATTAGCACTAAGTACATTCTGTCATGGTGTTTGGCACTGTTAAATCAAACTGTAAAATGGTTTCATCCATAACTCTTGAGTGAAACAGTTGCTAGATATGCCCCTAACTGGAGTCCATTCTGCTCAATCCTACTTAGCTCAACTGGCATGCAGCTTTTTTTGTCCTTCCCCCTTCAATCTCTGTTCAATATTCCCATGCCCAACCTCCTACCTGGTTCAAACACACATGGCAAAGTATAATTAAATGAATGGTTGTTTAACACTGTTTGTTAATGACTCTGCAAAACTGCAGCATTTCACATATATATGTCTTCTTAATGAACCCATAACAGTCATACAGCTTCAGTGGCTGTCCCTACTAGTGCATTGATATGTGTAATATCTATGTGAAAATCATAGGTTCATAGGCATTGAAGTCTATCTTTTTCTTCAGCCACCTCCATCCTGTACAGTCCTTTGCTCATTACCTTTTGTCATCCCAAGTATTTGCTGCTTTTTTCATCTTTTTTTCAGTAAGCATTACAGCCTATACTGTTATCAGACAAATATTGTCATACCACATAAATAGCCAAAAAAGGCTTTCACAAGAGAAATAATCTATCTGTGGAATCATTTGTGCTACAGTTGTCAGAGAGCAGCTTCACTGTCCTTAAGTAGCGTAGAATATTGACATTGTTTTGTCCTGGTGCAAAAACAGAGAAATATCCTTGGAACATGCTAAAACCTTGCCATCCTTCATGCAACTAAAATGACCACCGATGTGTGACAACAGGTAATAGAGACATGACACCAAGAGCTGCACTGCAGCATATGTCTTTGTTTTCATAATGTGATTTGTCCATTGTCAATAACTTAGGGGTGGAACTGTGAGTCCCTGCATATTATATATTGTGTATAGTATACATTTTATAGTCTTCATTCTCTTGAAATATATTTTCTTACAATCTTATTATATTTTTTCTGTGGCATCACTTGCTAATATGGTGGTTTTCAGAATATCAGTTGGGGGCAAGGGTTCAATTCCATTGAGGTCTAAGTTGCAGCAGTCTGGCAAGTAAGCCATACCTTACATTAAGTACTTACAATGTATTTAAGTAATAAGAGTAAGCATATTGTATGTATGTAGCAGTTAGTCATTGATGAGTAAATTGTCACTACAGTAGGGTATGGGTTTTGATTCCCTCATTGTTGTATGTCCTTTAGTAATGGTCATTGTTAAGTTTTCCTTACTATAAACCAAAAATATAAGCATTGTAGAGGTGCAGGAAAAAACACCACCGTCAATGTCCATAAAATCTGTGAAACTTTAATGAAATTCAAATTAAACTTATAACAACTATTAAACACTTAACTTTATCACTGTGTTTTTCCTCCCTGAAATGTTGGGATTTCATCAGATCCTATACATCTTCTGTATTTCCCTCCCTTTATATACACTTAAAACAATCAATCAGTTAGATATATCATAAATGAATCCTATTAAAACCTCACGTATTAAGTGGAACAAATTAAGAAAGTAAATTGATATAATAAAGTGATTGTACTGCATATTCTTTACATAAACATATTATATTGTTTATTATTTTATTATTATGGATTTACGTTCTTTATTTGTTCCACTCAATACGTGAGGTTTTAAAACAAAGGCCAAAAAAATATGGAAAGAGTTTAAATCTTGCAGTTATAAACTTATAAAGTTGGTAGAATAACAGGATTTGTGTTACCATGCATTTTCTGAAGGATATGAAGTCTGAAACTCAAATAAATGTCATTATTTAGTGACTTCAATCCTCAGTGATTTGTCAGGAAAATGAAAAATTTTATGAAGAGACCAAAAATATGAGGCAAAATCTGGGCAGTTGAGAAATATGTTCTTACTGTGTCAGTATACTGTTTGGGGTTTCAAATCCCCTGGGGGGCTATATGTTGTTTTATAACTTTTCTTATTACAGTCTGCACATGTACTACATTTCCAAATTATGTGGTTTATGTCCCCCTTCCACTCTAATAACTGCAGTGGCTCCCTTGCTAATGTACTGCTATAAACTATTCAAGGGTGGAAGTTACACATTCAGTTCCCTTGATGATTATTTTGTACTCTTTTGCCCTCTGCATATGTGCTACATTTCCCTGATGTGTTTTATTACTCCTTGCACTCTGACTGCTGTGGTGGTTCCCTTTGCCAGTATTATGTGTCTATATTGGCATGTGGACTAAGTTGCTGGATAGACTTCTTTCATGATAACATACACTTCTTTTTTAATGACATTCAGAGTATAATACAGGTCCACTGCTAATATTCTGATGTCAGGATTAGCAGATGTTGGTACATCACATTATATTATTGCATCCCTGCTCTATATTCATATTCTTCAAAATGGACAAATTGTCATAGCCCCTTCTTTGCTTTGCTTTTCCAGCACTTGTTTTCTTCCACAACATCTTTAGGACTTTATGTTGCCTATGTCTGTGGATTCTGTTACTACAGTGTGACCTCTACTTCATCCTCAGCAATCGGAGGTACTTTCCTTTGCATTCCACATTTCTCCATACATATGTTTGTTGGCGATCACATCACCATTGTGTAACTGTGAACACACACTGGCATTCACTACTGGGGGTGCTTGTGCAACAACATTGTTTACCTCACTTGCTTGTATTTTGATGTGGCTGGAAGATGCTTTACAACGATCTAGCTCAGGCCTGTGCTGGGGAGACAGTGAAAGGCTGTTTGTCATGCAAACTGGCCTGGCTGCATGCGTATATGATTAGCATTGCTGCTTGTCACTCATTCAATATCAACAGTGCTGGTTTGGTTGCAATTGCAGATATTGGGTTTATGAATCCATGGGACAGTTTTCAGTTTTTCTAAAACAGTGAGCAGTAGACACCATAATGTAAAGTTCTGGGCAGGTTTGCCATTGTATAGAAACAGTATCCATTTAGTATGGGTTATTGGATTGCTCAACCACTTCACCTGAAATCTTATGATTTAACAATTCATGCTGTACTCTATCATTTCATCCTGTACTAAATAGCCACTGTTACTACGCAGCAAAAAAAAAAAAAAAAAAAGTGTGTGTGTGTGTGTGTGTGTGTGTGTGTGTGTGTATATATATATATATATATATATATATATATATATATATATATATATATATATATATATATATATATATAGTTCCCCTTTATAATCCTAAAATACTGAAATCTCGAATTTCAGTATCTCAAAATTATAAAGGCGAACATTCAAAATCCTAAAAACCCCAAACTGTGTAATACAAAATCACGAATATATACACAACACACACCACACAACACATACACTATCCTACCTACACTACATACACAAACACAACAACACAAATTAACACACCTACACTACATATAAGCAGGGAGGAAAGCCACTTTGCACCCCCCATGTGGGGGGCTGCATCACCTACACACCCCCTACTTATACATACTAACTTTGAAATCGCACAAACAGGAAAAGACAGCAAACTCACACCCAGACATTCCACAGTCCCTTGTACACAGACACACACATCACACATATACAAACACCAACACATCCAACACTTACACACTCATACTTTCACCTGCCTACCCCAACCCCCATGTACAACTTACAAACACACTCACATACATTCAAACTTCCACCCAAAACCCTTACAAAACACTCACTTACCTTAAATCTCACCTAAATCCACACACAGCACCGTACACCATCCACAGAAAACACCGGCCGTAACGAAGCGTAAAGCCATAACTGCGAATTCGAGATATTCAAATTTGCAATTATGCACTTTTGCTATTTTAAAAATTTGCCTTTATGGTCTCGGGATACTGAAATTTGAGATTTCAGTATTTCGAGAGTATAAAGAGGAACTATATATATATATATATATATATATATATATATATATATATATATATATATATATGGGTTTACCTCGTTTGTATGAGACTAGGTCGAGCCCAGTTGTTCGAAGTACCCAAACTTTGAAAACGAAGTACGGAGATCACAATACAGCGCGGAATGGGAATATTCCCTTTTCCTCGCTGTATTGCTATCTCGGAGTTGGTATATTTTGGTATATTTAAGTGGGGGGAGTTGGGGGCACATCAAAACATGTTTTCTGTATTTTTTTTTTTAGTCAGCCAATTACTAGGCTTCAGCAAAAGTGCACTTTCGTTGAAATGTACTTTCGCTGAAGTGGGTATCTACTTTGTTTGTTCGATGTAACGTATTTTTGAACAAACAATGTAGATATATATATATATATATATATATATATATATACACACACACACACACACACACACACACACACACACACACACACACACACATAAATGCATATTAGATAGTATATGTGTGTGCGTGTGTGTGTGTTATATTGCATAAACGAATATGTATATATTTGTATGTGTATACTACATATATGTATATATATATATATATATATATATATATATATATATATATATATATATATATGTATAGCTATACAGTTGCAGTGTATTTTGTTAAGTGTATATTTTATCAACAAAGTATACTGCTATAACTTTAAATGAAACATTCCTTTTATCAACATCAGAAGATGTTGAATGTCGGGCAATTTAATGTTTTTGTGATGTTTAAGCTGTGCTTGTGGGCTAATAAATGGGGCTTTGTTGATTATGGTTAGAATAACAGCTAGGTAATGGGATAGATTGAGTGGTGGTGTGTGTGTGTGTGTGTGTGTGTGTGTGTGTGTGTGTGTGTGTGTGTGTGTGTGTGTGAATGTTTTTGATTGACTGTGCAAATGTTTCTGGGTTGGTGTTAGAGTAAGGGCTAGGTAAGATGATAGATTTAGCACTGTGTATGGGTGTTTGTTTATGTGCTATGTGTGTGTCTGAGTTCATCTTATGTTGTGGCACTGTTAGGGGAAGGGTTTTTGATAAGACAAATGGACAGATTCAATAAAGCCCATAGTAAGTGTACACGATATGTATTCAAGAACATCCCTACCACATTTTTAATGCTTTCTAGTCAGTCAGAAAGATTACACTAAGTGCACATGTAGTCTTACACTTTGTGGTAACCTTTCCGAATCTCTGTCAATATTTAGAGCTGCAAGATAATCAGTAGGAAAATTAAAATTAGGAGGAAGAAGTTGTGACTAGTTATGTCTGTGTTGTCTGTTAACTCAGAATGGCGTACATTTAGTGTACACTTAGTGTAAGCATTATTTAATCCAAGGGAATATGTAGAACCTGCTACTGCCACAATCCGAGATCTAAACATCTGACCAAAACCTTTTTCCTAACAGTACCATTAATCGGACAAATTATGTCTGAATGTCTGTTATTTATTTATTTATTTTTTTATTAGTTGGCCATATTATGTCTGTGTGTACTATTAAGTTTTTTTGTTTCTTATTAGATGGCCAATTGAAAAAGGAAAGTTTTTGTTTTTAGACTGGGTGAGTTTCGACCATTTGTGTTTTCAATTACTGTAGGTTTTGACTGGCAGACTCCAACGTAACATACATCGATGTTTCTGGAAATCAATGAATAATAGCATATCTCTCTTCTCTCTCTCTCTCTCTCAATATATATATATATATATATATATATATATATATATATATATATATATATATATATATATATGTACACACACACACACACACACACACACACACACACACACACACACACAGACATGCAGCACGTACAGTCAGATGCATGCACACACTTGCAACATTCACATTGCATACTATAAACTAGTGTAAAAGTTTATACACTGTACACACGAAACATACACACTGACACCCACAAAACAACCTTATCCAGGATTCATAGAGATGCACTGAGAGGCTGTGCAATCCTTGCACTACTGAGTAAAGCAGACTCCCTCTTATCCAGCCTACCATTAACTGGACTGCTCTTTAAGCGGCTATACTTTCGTCAAGATTTTTTTTCATGAATCAAATTTCTCTTGCCAATTCTAGGAAAAATACAATGCACTGTACTCAGTGACAACATATTACTTCATCCAGAAAGTAAAGTAAAGTTAAATAAGAGCACTGCTAATCAGTGCAACATATATTCATAATTTTAATCTGATTTACAACCTATAAATGCTATTTTGTATGCTTTTTTTGGATTAACCAGCCATTCATTTATCCAGCCTAAGGTCCAGTCCCAGTGAGACCAGATAAGAGGGAGTCTATGGTAAAGTAGACATAATAACTAAGTAGGAACATGTTGCTCAGGTAAGCAGGTGGCTGCATTTGGGGCAAACATATGGAGCAGGATGTAGAAGTTATAACCACAGGTGAGTGTTGCCAAGGAACAGCTTTGCAGTCAAGCAAGACAGAGATTTCTTAGCATATTATGTGAGCTCATGAGACTGTGTATCAAGTACACAGGAGGTAGCACAAGTCAGTATCTGCTACCGCAGGCTGTTAGTAGATGCTGCATACCAATATATAGCATATGCTAAAGGCCTGGTAACTGGTACTCAGTAAGCTGTATACCTTATATGTTACATTAAAGGGGTAGAAAGGGGAATACAGGAAACAGGAAAGAAGGTATACAATAAGCAGATGTACACATAAAGGAAAGCATAAAGGAAAGCAAGAAAAATGTAGCTACAGAGGATGAAGGAACAATATTTTTGTAGGAGTAGGTTTCCCATTTTACTCACATATGTACACACACACACACACACACACACACACACACACACACACACACACACACACACACATATATATATATATATATATATATATATATATATATATATATATATATATATATATATATATATATTTGTGTGTATGTACATACAGAGAGACAGAGGATATGAAGAATGAAAGAGATTCGTGTGAGGAAAGCTAGGGGATGGTAGGCAGCAGGGGCAGACAGACAAAAAAGATGAAACCGTAGAGATCAATAGAGTTGTACTAGTACACACTAGAAATGAGACACATAAGATGCATAAAAACAGACATTCAGGGTAGACAAATACCTGGGGATAAAGAGAGGGTTTGGACAGCATGCCAGCTACTAACCAACCAGGGTGGATGTTACTGAAACCCAGCCTTCTATGTCTTGTTAGGCAGGCACTTCAGTTTGGTAACAGATCATACCTCATTGAATAGCTGAGTAGGCAAACTGATGGCAGTAAGAAGCTGTGTCAGTGGACAGTATCTCTCCACCCTTTCAATATTTACTGACTCACAGATTCATCCTAGTCAAAAGAAATTTTGATGGGTTGTTGAAGGTCTACAACATACTGTTATGAATCTAAACACCTTGTTTTGTGTTGGGGGAATAGTTCTAACACTTTTATTTTAAGAGGGGTATTTTTTTTTTAATATGTGCTGCAAGATGGAGTATAGGAGAATTCTCATGGTAGTTAGAGATAGACTGTCTGTGTTAGACAGTTAACAAGGCACTGATTACCATTTAATGCTGTATAAAAGAAAATAGCTTGGTGAGCTAGAATCGGGCAGTTCATTCCTCAACTAGAGGTTGAGATGAGGTGAATTGCAACTTGCCCTGAAGATCCAAGAGGCAAGACCAGACTTACTTAAGGATTATATATTTTTTAAACAAAAAAAACCCTTTATTGAATTAGCACTTACGACACAGGCAATCATACATTTATATAAATAAAAACAAACCATATTGACATATTTTCAGTTGCAAACATTATACATTACATATAATCTTCTATACAGTCACTGGCAATTAAAGATCACATAGCTAATTCAATTTCTGCCTTCTCTTAAACCTCATTCCTCCTCCAGAACATTATTTTACTTGCATTGTTCCCACAATTCCCATTTGTTCTATGTAACTTGCTCCTACCCTTTTCTAGAGATCACACTTCCACTTCTTTTATCTCTTTTACTATATTCACTACTTTTAATATGGTTGGTTTAGACTTTGATTTCCATTTTCTAGTAATTGCTTTTTGGCAGCTACCAGACTAAACTCAGCAAGGCATTACTATATCTAGGTAATTCAGATTCTGTATCACAGCGCAGAAAATTATTTCCTTAGATACATTAATTTGCTTAGTGCTGCGGTAGCGTTGTCGCCTCACAGTTAGACGTTGCCCGTTCGATCCTCAGTTAGAGCATCTTCTGTGTGGCAACATGCGTGAACGGGTGTTCCTCCATTGAAGGTTGTGTGTTAGGCCCAGCAAGCCGGCACGTAAAACTCTACTGCCAATCATTAGCGGACCGGAGTTCCGCTGTGGTGACCCCTAACCGGGAAAAGCCGAAAGACACAAACAAACATTAATTTGCTTACCCAGTATTTCTGATAGAGTATTCTACAGGGAATTTTTAAACAACTCATCACACTCCCAAAAAACATGCTCCCAACTACCTCCTTCCTCCCCATCACACCTCCAAGATCTGCATTCCACCCATGGAAATATTCTTTGGAGTCCTCTTGGGGAATAAAAATACATATGCCAACACCTCCAGGCAAACATTCCAAATACTCCAGACTCTGTTGCGCACTTGGGAGCCACACATATATTCTCCCACCATCTCTCTGTGAAATGCCCATCCAATCTCTTCTCCCAATCCTCCCCAGTCTCTTTCGATTGACCCCCACAATTATCCTGCAATATTCCATACACCCTACCAATCATCCCTTCCCCAGCAGCAGCCTCTGTTCTGTATTCCACCAAAAACTCTACCAGTGCAATTCCTTCACCAAGGATCCCTGCATTCCCCTCTTCCCACCTATACTATTCTCTGACACCAGTCCTGGACAGGGAAGACAGTCTCCAACCCTCAGTCCAAATGTACTCCTGGCATCCTCCCATTCCACCTGCCCTCCCTCTAAAATCACCTGCTCCCAACACCTTGGTTCCCCCACCAGTCATCTCTAGCAACTTTCAGCCCTATCTCCACAACACTGAGATGTCCTCCTCTAGTTTCACCAGGAACAAAGCAATATCATCATAAAACAAAGCCAAATTTTTTGACTACCACACCAACTATATCCTTTAATCTCTGAGTCCCCCACTTTCTCTGCCAGTGGTACTGGATACAATGCAAAGAACAAAGGAGAAAGAGGACACCCCTGCTGAACTACCCATTCAAAAAGAACCCACATCAGACAGGACCCCCCACCTTAATCTTTGCCTCTGATTCCTCATATATCTTCCTAACTAGCCTCACTATTGTGTCAGGGAATGCAAATCCTTCCTTTGCCCCATTCAGAAAATCCCTGTCCATTCTGTCAAATGCCCTCTCTGCACCAAGACCCACCAACAACAGTGGCACCCCCCACTTCACCTCCCCCATGGATCATCATTTCTCCATTAATGTTGTCAAACTTTTGCCCCCCTCCACAAAACCACACCGATCCATACCTATCAATTTCAGCAACTCCACCAACCACTACAGACATAAACACTCAACAGTCATGGTCTAGAATATAAATATATTACTATTAATTAAGACTCACTGCATTTTGTATCTAAATATGCTTTGTAAACTTTGTAGTTTTTTTGTTACATGTTATTCATATGTGTGGAGTTTTTTTCCCCGGGCCTCCACTGAAAATGGATCTGTTCCAGTGGACTATCCCAGTTAACAAATGTAAAATAAATAAATAATAAAATAAAATGTGTCTACATGAAGCTAGATCTGATGGGTCCCCACTATTCCCAAGTTTCACAGCCACCATAGCTTTCCCCCAGGATGCTGGTGTCTCACTTCCCCTTAAAACACTGCTGAACAAAACCTTCCAGATCTTTATCACCCTTTTCCCTCCAAGCTTCCAAACCCTCAAAGGAACATTATCTTCTCCTGGAGACCCTCCTGCAGACTGGCCATACATCACCATTTCCATCTCATCTCCTCCTATCTCAACCATTAATAATTCAGCCTCATTAATGTGCAAACCTGGTATATTTAATTCTTCCATAAATATTTCCATTTGTACCTTTTCTTGGCTTCCACATTTCTCTGCTTTATACAGATTTTCATAACATTTCCAAAATATTTCTAATCTCTACTTATTTTCCTTGTTATAGACTCCCTAAGCTTGGCAATAACCCTTTCTACATTCTGTTGTCTAAGTCGTTGTTCTAAAAGCTTTTGTGATCTGGAGTTATTATCAAAAAACTTGCTGAACAGTAATATTTCCAAACTCATATATATTATTCAGGTAGTCCCTTATTTTCTCTTCAGCATTCTGCAGTTGCACCTCTTCTTGATCTGTGAAATTCCCCTATACTGCAATACTTGAACCATTGTCAGTCCCTCTAAATAATTATTTTTCTTCTTCTTAACAACATTTTTTTTGTTTATTTCGACCCTATTTTTAAATCCACTTTTATTTTATCCTACTCCCTAGCTATATTTTCTGAAGAAATTTCTTATTTTCCCTAATAACACCCATATCATTTCCACTACCCATTCCCTTACTTGCTCTCTGCTTAATAGATAGGTGGGGAAACACCAGTGTCTCATATTTATTTCATTACCCTGCATTTTTATTTTAGTTATTATTGGCACATAATCTGAAATAGTTATTGGACGGATAACAAAACTTTTATTTAAATGCAAATGTTTCTCGGAAATCTAGTTTCTCCCTAGCCTATCCTAGTTTTTGTACCTTGGGGAATAATATGTAAATTCTCTCTGAGCTCCTGCTACTGAATTCACATCTTCCATACTAATTTCTTCAAAAATCTACTGTTTTGTTATATATTTCCCTTCTTGGTCCCCAGCTATATCCTCACTGTTGCAAATCAAATTGCAGTCTCCACCTATAAGTAATATTCCCTACTGAAAGCTGATTATTTCTCCCAGAATTTTCTTAAGCTCTACTTTAGCAGTTTTAGGTGGTATATAAATACATGCCAGTGTAATCCTCTTCCCTTGACATACTTACTATTACAAATTTAACATTATTATCTTTTTTCCTCTTGTATCATTATTGGAGCTCCTCTAGCAATTAATATAAGTACTCCCCCTTTCCTTTGTCCTAGCTATTCCACTGAATAACTATCCTGAAATCCGTTCTTTATCAAATTCACATGCTCAGTTCTTCCCAAATGTCTCTCCTATAGCATAACTATTTGCACTCCGCATTACTTAAAATAGGTCACTACTGTTTCTTCTTTGTATATACCTGTGAGACAATTCATGTTAAAAGATAATATGGAAAATGTTGGCATTATGACATGAATTTATTATTCTCACCTGTTATGTATAACAGTTTTT
Source organism: Protopterus annectens (assembly GCF_019279795.1). NCBI lineage: Eukaryota > Metazoa > Chordata > Ceratodontiformes > Protopteridae > Protopterus > Protopterus annectens. The sequence goes on along the minus strand of NC_056747.1, from coordinate 1,056,846,500 downwards.
TTTACTGTCTAGTTTCAGCTTTTGTTCTACATGCATACACTGTTTGGCAGGTTGATCTTTTATACAGTAGTTTCTTGTCATATCTATTTGAACCTATGTCACAGCTTACGAGACTTTTTGTTTTAATGAGAACCTTAAAACAATAAAACAAACACACCCTAAGAAAATCCCCATAACCTATTAACTTAATACAAACACACAAGAATATGTACATCTTTAAATAATGATGCTTAACCCTCTTAATAGGAACAATTTTCCCAGATTGACAGCTACACTCATAGGCTATAACTGACCTGTAGTTAAGGTTATCCATGCTAAGAATCATTGTACAGCCTATGCTTCTGTTTATACTAAGCACTGTCTGTTTTTGTCTTATCTTTATTCCTCTCGCAGATACAGAAAACAGCTTGAAAGCTTTCAGAAAATATTACCTGTTAGCCATTGAAAGAAAAAATATTATGTTTTCATTGCCTATCAGCTTCTCTCCATAGCAACATGAGGTGCTGATGCACAGTTGCCTTCAGCTACAAGCTTCTCGTGTTGCACCGTGAACCTTTATTTGCTAAAGAAGTGATCTTTTATTTACTTGCTTCTACTTAAAACTTGTTAGATCAAGCCAAGGGCCTCTAATTAGTCATTCCCCTATGTGAAAGTAAGAAAAAGTAGATCAGTTTTGTTTATATCATGATATGTATACTTTTACAACCCTTCCATCGCCTCAACAACCAGGATTACAGCCTATTATCTTAAACATGCTTTTGTCCAAGTTTTCTTCTCTTTTTAAAATACAGTACTTACATTTCTTAAAATTAAATAAGAAGAAAGAAGGGGAGAAAAGGGCATCTGTTTACTTATCTATATGACACACAAAAATACCTGAAAAAGCTTTACTATATAACATAAAGTATATGTCACATTTTATAAATATACTGTTAAGGAAAAAAAAATGTTTTACTTACAGTTACCTCTTTCTTTCCTCTTCCCCTCTCCTCAATGTTCTTCCAGACATTAATGACATGATGTAGGGCATGTGCCTTGGAGTCCCCTACAAGTTTAGCAAAGTCAAAATAGCCCAATATTTCCAGGTTTTCTTATTCAGCTATCTTTCAAAAATGTGAGTAATGCTTTGTAATCCCACATTCATTCATTAATTTCCGAGTTGCTGGTTTTCTTCCTGTTGTTCTCCATCTCCTAACTCCATTCTCTGCTTCTTTTCCAATGTACTCCTGGTTCTAGTCAACTCCTGTTTTTTTTTTCTCTATCTGTTTCTCAGGCATTTTCCTTTGAAACATTGGAAAATGTTTCACTGGCAAAGTCTCTGAGCTTTTTTATCAGAAAAATAAGAAGCTGAGTTATTTTCTGTTTGATAGATTGCTTTTTTTTGGATAAACATTTGTATTTCCTCCTTAGCGTGTTCTGCATTAAAAAGTATTTGATCCTCTGGGAGAAAATATTCTGAAGATAGCTGGATACAGCACCTAGAATCTCTCACCTGCCTCTTAACATTCCCTGATTACTGGAATAAACAGACTCCTCTTCTCCCTGATGTGCAGTGAGTAATCACTTTCCACAAATACTCTACTGTGTCCAGCTTTTAGTATTGTCCTCTGCTACAGTTTTGTCAGAATTAACTCTTTCTGTTAGTATGATTGCATCTTTACTATTAGAGGTCTTAGCTGCCTTCTCATGGCCAGGTTTGGAGTCTATACATCAAGTGCCCTTTCAATTTAGAAGTCCTGTTGTGAAATACCTATCCAGTTGCTTATTGTGCTTTCATAAAATTAATACAGTTGTTTCCTTCCAGTTTTTCCTGGAACAGCAGAAGATCTCAGGTTTTCCCTACACACTCGGTCCTCTAATTCTACCATTTTTTTGAAACATATGTTTTTGAACAGTCTCTTATTCAGCCAGTCTTTTCTTCATTTCAGCCTCTGATTTTTCTAGATTTATTAGCTCATCTGAGTATCTGTTCAAAGCTGCTTTCATTTTTTCCAGCCTTTTGTTATTTTAGTTGGTATATTCTTTCTTTATTTCATTTATTTTAATCAGCTCTGTGTACATTTGACTTTTTTCCCTCTAGATTGCTGGAAGTCATGCCTTGCACCAATGCTGTAGCTTGAACTGCTTTTTACTGAACAGCTGCATGATTCTTCCCACCTTTTGTGGATGATTTTCTTTCAGGTTCTCCAAATTTCTGCTCTGCTGGCATCCAGGCAGTGCACCTACTAGCCAGTAATTGAAATTTACCCCAAAAGGGAAAGTCACTGGCTCTCTTTTCTTATAGGCTCATATGTGTGTACTAGGCTAATGGCCTTGGAGCCTTTTCAAGCCTAGCCCATAGGATTACCCTGGCATCGTGCCACCTGACCTTAGTTCCCAGTTTCTCTTTTCACATCGGGAGAGCTGAAATTAAGTTGTTACCCAATGTGTGCAACCATCCTGGAAGTCTCTTCAGGATTATATTTTTAAGAATTATCTGGAATATACAGATTTGATTAGGGCCTGATTGAGGCCTACAGGCTGGGACTTTTAAAGTATGCCTGTTCCTGGATGTGCTATGAGAGACTGTATTTTTAATGGTGAAAATGAACCACATGTACTGTTCTCTTGTTTAACCCAAACAGGCTAATATATTGAGTTGGTGAAAAATAATAAACCTATGTTTTACATACATTCTGCTTCCATTGTCTGCTTGGACTCTCTACAATACATATACAAGTTATATATGTGTATACACACACACACACACACACACATGCACGCATGCGCTCACACACACACACACACACACACACACACACACACACACACGCATGCATGCCCGCATGCGCGCGCGCACACACACACACACACATGCACACACACACACACACACACACACACACACACACACACACACACACACACACACACACACACACACACGCGCGCGCGCGCGCATGCACGCACGTGCACACACATGCACACAAAGACATTTTTTTTCCAAGGGAGGACCCTACAGGAATTTATACTGACTAGCAGAAATTTGGGAATTTGGCCTATTCATTATGTGAATGTGTATATGCCTATAACAAAAGCTGATGTGCAGCAATATGCTGGAAAATCAGGCAATTGAAAATAGGCAGAGAAGATAGTCACAGATAGAAGGAAATGTTACAATTATATTATAGAGAATTTTTACTGACTAGATCCTTGGAGGAGCTTAAAGGACAGAGAAAAAAATATCCGTAAGAGATGAATGAGATTTAAGGCAATATGGGAATGGGCTCCCTATTGAAATGTCAGCACTCCAAATGCTGAGTGCCGACATGCTGAAGAAAAGGATTGAAACTGCAGGAAAAGAATGACTCTCAAACATTGCTCTTTTCCTTTAAACTTCTTTTCTGCAGGGGATCTGGTCCCCTACACCACCTCAATGTGGGGTAAAGCCCCTCACATCTCTCAGAACTTGTATATACTAACTCTGAGATCAACATACCTCCAAGAAAAGGGATTATCCTAAGAAATGGCCATCTCAGACAGTGTATGTAAGTCTGTTTTTTTCAGCCATTCAGTCTCTGTGTTTTGGGACTTGTTCTAATGGGTCCCAGCATTTCAAATGGTTACCATTGGGGATATACTGACTGTGTGGTGACTGAGTTTAGTTAAATTGCCTGTAAAAGCTGAAGTGAAATATTTATTAGAAGAAAAAAGACTTTGAATTATATGTTGTGTGGAGAAAATGGCACAACATGTCTTGACTGTCAAAGGATAAAAGTTTATTTGAGCCGATAGCTAAGGAAATGAAGAGGCCATTTTTTGGAAAGGAAAAATATGAAAAGTAAAATGTTAGGTGTGTATGACACTATAGGAATAAGAAATATTGATATTATAGTTGGATTATGTATGACTATAATTTGGCATATATGGTTGGGTAGAAATGAAGAGAATTTTTTAGTAAGAAATACAATGCACAGGAAGCAAAATAAAATAACAATTAAGGTTATAGTTTAAAGGTTGGGAAGGTTAAGAGATTGATAGGAGCTGCATTCTAATTATTTGTTTATACAGATCATTATTGCATATATCTGTAAACATGATGTTTTGATGTAAATATGTACATAGTGTGATTGCATGTTTCTTTTTCTGTTTTAATAAAGAGTCCCAACTCTTTTTGAGTGGGGTGCATTTTGGCATTGCACCATAATGGCAGAGGCCACTGTGTCTGTAAATAATCTTGATAAGAAAGAGGAGAACAAACTGATCCAGATTATGACTGATTCAGAATGTGGTTTGGCAAATAATATTGTAGAAGTTGTTGGAAAATGTGAAACCTCTCATGGCAGTGAGGCTTTCCTGAGGACTATGATGTAGCAGTGCATTCTACTGTCTTCTGATAACACTGAGGTTGGTGTACTGTTGAGGACAGCTGGCACTGTGTTTCCAGTGATGTGGCAATTTCTGAGAAAGCTGTAAATGAGCATGGTGAGAAGGGAGCTAAAGCAGAGGTAGGAGCTGGTAACTCTGGAGGTGTGTTGACTCTGTGGTATAGAGGGAAAGAGCCATGCCTGTGGCCTAGGTGACTGGGGGTTGATAACCACCATCAGTGAAGAAGGAGATGATGATGGATGGGAGAGGAATGAAAGGGCTTTATCTGCTCACCTGTCTCTGGAGGGAGGGAGGGGATGTGGACTAAATGCTGGAGAGTGGGTAGATATTGTGTTACTGGTGGTACCAAAGAAAACAGGTTGCGTGCATGTCAGACAGATGGGACAGGGCCACCAAGGAAGTGATGTGCTACCACAGAAGCAGAGTGTGGTCTTGTGGTGCTCTGTTACATGATCCTTAAGGGTAAGGCCATCAGATACATACATAACACACAAGTGGGGATATTGACCTCACTCACTTTGCCCAGTGTGAGCTTAAAACCAGCATGGGGAAATAGGGCACAAAATCTGTCAGCCTGCAGCATGACATTTTCTCCCTGGCAAAAGCTTATATATACATATACACATACATACATACTACATACATACATATACCAACACATACACACACACACACATATATATATATATATATATATATATACACATACACATACACACACACACACACACACACACACGCACACGCACACACACACACACACACACACACACACACACACACACACACACACACACACACACACACACACACTAAAACATTTAATTAGACTACTGTATCAGTATGTGTGTTGACATCTTTCCTAATTTCCATAACTCACAGGGAGATATTTTTTTGTGAAGCTAACCTATTTTTTGTGAAACTTCTCATGGCAGTGAGGCTTCCATGAGAACTATGATATAGAAGTGATGTCCATTGTGTTCTAATAACACTGAGGTTGGTATACTGTTGAGGACAGCTGACATTGTGTTTCCAGTGATGTGGCAATTTCTGAGAAAGCTGTAAATGAGCATGGTGAGAAGGGAGCTAAAGCAACTTCTACAGCATTATCTACCAAACCACATTCTGATACAATCATAATCTCGATCAATTCATTCCCCACTTCCATCAGCTGCAAGCAGTGGTCAGAGAAGGTACTAAGGTTAACAGAGACCAGGCTGAAGACCTGGAAGTTGTATGGAGAGAAAGTACAACAGTTCAACAGCTCAAGGAATTACTCAGCAGCATCTCAAAACAGCATGTGTGAGGACTGCAGGACAGATATGCTGCCGAGCCAGATATGGAAATAAGGTACTTAAAGAAAGCTGGTGGTGGAATGCAGACGTTAAGGAAGTCATCAAAAGGAAGAAAGAGTGCAGGAAAAAGTGGAAGATAGAAAGACAGACCAGGCTGGGAAGGAATACTGGTTGACTGACAAAGAGGCTAAGACAGCTGCTGCAATTGCAAAGAACAAGGCATCAGAGACACTCTACAAACTTCTGGAAAGTAAGTCAGTAGATGGTACAAAGAAAATATATCAGGTTGCAAGGCAAAGACAGAAAGATAAAGAAGAAAGTCAGACACCCTTCATTAGAGAAGCCAGCAACAACCTGCACACCAGTCAACAGGACATCAAAGGCAGATGGAAGGAGTACTTCCAGCAACTTCTGAATGAAGACAACTCCATAGAAGCTGTACTGTCCCAGACACAGCCTACAATGAGAGAAGAGGAGGAGCCCTTCGTAGAAGAGGTAAGAATATCATTAAGGAAAATAACGTCAGGGAAAGCAGCAGGCTCAGATGAGGTCACTGCCGATATGATAATGATGCTGGGTGAGATAGGGAAGAAAGGGCTCCTAAGGGCAACCATAGCAGTCTGGAGAGAGAGGCATAAACCAGTTGACTGGAGAATAAGCATATTAGAGACAGTGTTGAAAAACAAAGAGGACATTTACAACTGTTGACAGTACAGAGATATCAAACTCCTGTTACATTGCATGAATGTTCTGGAGAGGGTGACTGATAAACAAATATGCAGAATAGTAGAAAGTAAGATGAGAGATAATCAGTTTGGATTCCGATCAGGATGCAGCACAACTGACCCTATGTTTGCATTGAGACAGGCAGTTGAAAAGAAGCTAGAGATGAGGAAAGAGTCCAACTGGGCATTCCTAGAGTTGGAGAAAACATATGACAAGGTCCCAAGAAAGCTGATCTAGACAGACTTACAGTGCTTCAAAGTCCCAGAAACATTGGTTGAATTAGTGCAGACTAGGTACAATAATGCAATGACTGAACTATGAACAGTGTTCAGTGTCACAGAGAGGTTCCCAGTGGGAGTGGGTGTGCACCAGGGTTTAACTCTGAGCCCGCTGCAGTTCATACTGATGATGAACTACATTATCAAACAGGTCTTAGGGGACAGATCAACAAAGTTGCTCTATGCAGATGATGTGGCATTACAGGCAGACCCTGAGCAAGAACATCAGCAAAGGATAGGGAAGTGGAATGCAAAACTGAATACACATGGGATTGAAACAGTACAGATAGGACAGTTGTAATGGCAGCAAACAATGGAGTTCAGAAGAAGTTGGTAATTTAAATAGATGGGAAATAAAGGAACAGGTTAACAGCTTCAACTTTCTGGGAAGGGTGGTTGAGGAGGGCTGTAGTCAACTGAAACAGAGTGTCAGGTGTAGTATGTGACAGAAGTATGCCAAAGAAGGAGAAAGGTAAGGTATACAAAACAGTGGTATGACCAGTAGTACTGCCTTTTCCAGCCCCCTGCTATAAAGCACGCTTTGGCGGGCTTTTCCAGCTGTAGAGAACTCAGCAGAGCTCCTCGTGGTGTCCAGCAGAGTTCCTAGAGCAGCAGAGACCAGAAAAGACAACTTTCCAGATTTTAAGTATTTTTTCTTGGCTTTTTCGACCTTTTGAGACTTTCGACCACTGTTTCTGCTTATTTTATCGAAGTATTACCTGTTTTTACTGTTTTTACAAGCTCAAATTGTTTATTGCACTTCCTAGTTTAAGTTTTGCTTAAAAGTTAAACTACAGGCTAATACACTCAAGTGTACTAGCTTTTGATAGCATTTAGTTGAAAAGTACAGCATTTATTGTGTTTTCTGTCTATCTGTGTAAAAAAACTTGAAAAAAACAAAAAAAATATCCTTGCTTTCCATGCTTTCCTAGCTAGTGTTCCAGTGATCAGATTTTGCTGATCCCTGGGCTTTGTCTTGGTTCCTGTACTTCTCCATTTTCCTTGTTTGGTCAGGGGGAAGTTTCTTTACTCACCAGTGAGAGTGGGGAGTACTGAGCTGCCTGTTTGTCCTCAGAGGAGTGGTTTAAGGCAGTAACTTGTAGTTTATTGGCCATTTTGGGTCATTTCCTGTCTTTTCCAGCCCCCTGCTATAAAGCACGCTTTAGCGCGGAGTTGCCACAGGAGCACACTAGAGCAGCGGCGGTTAATCAAGGTTAAACTATTCGGGCTACCTAAAGTCCACTCTTCATTTTTTCCCTTAGAACAGCTCTTCTTGAACTGTACTGCCAATCTAACCAGCCTATTCTCTAACTACAAAGTTCAGCTCTACTTGATTCCTAAGTAGACTTCTCTCTATCTGTAAAGCCTAGCACTTGCTCCTAAAGTACTTTTTACTCTGATATAGCACTTTTTATTATACATAGTACCCCACCTGCCAAAAAAACACCACACCCCCCGAAGTCTTTTTCAAACTCATCTACATAAAGTTTTTGTCTATTCCTTCTAGCATGGCGATGGATCAGTTGCTAGTGTCTTCTCCTGCTCAGCTGGTAAATCTGGGAATATTGAGGCAATGTTACAATTGCCTCATGTACACTGACAACCCTCTCCTTCTCCCACAAAACACAAATACATGCGAGAGATGCAAATACATAGCCAAACTGGAGGCTGAGCTCTCTTAACATAGGACTGGCAAGACCAGACAGGAGGAGAAGGTAACCACACACACACACACACACACACACACACACCACAAACCCAGTCTCACATAGCACTATCACAACTTCAAATCATACACATAAACACACAAAGACATACTCAGAGGCTCTGATCAAAAATCTACCAAAACAGCAGAGGCCACCAAAGCAGACACCCAAACAACTGCCTCCACAGGGCACAGCACACGCAACACATAGACCACAGAGTCAGTGTGCCAAACAGTCACAGCCCTTAAGGCCAAACACAATGCTAGACACACTCGTCATAGGTGACTCCATAGTCAGACACACTGACGTCCCGCTCACCAGATTGAGTAAGGAGAAGGACACAGTAAGCTGCCTATCAGGCGCTAGAATCCGCCACATAATGCAAGCACTCAGGTCACTCAACTGCAGGTACAAGTATGACTCAGTCATTGTCCATGCTGGTGTGAATGACCTGAGACGTACCTCCCTGGACTACATGAAAAGAGACATAGAGGAGCTCTCTGATTATGTAGCCCAGGCAGGTATGACCCTGACCTTGAGCAGTATCCTACCTTCACCAAGAATGATGCCACAATACGAAGACAAGATGATCAGCTTTAATAATTGGCTTAAACTATGGTGTCATTCAAAGGGGATCCAATGTCTGTCTGCCTGGGATGACATGCTGGGCAAGCCACGCTGCTTCGCAAGGGACGGCTTGCACCTGTCACCCCTAGGCTTCCGGATTTTGGCAAAGGCTCTTGCCACCCCCATTGTGCCTTTTTTAGGCAGGGCTCAAATTCTAAACCTACCACCCTAGAACACAAAAAGGAAAAAACTAAGGGTAATGCTGCTCAATGCCAGAAGTCTCAACCTCAAGATGCATGCACTCGAAGCCCTTCTCAGTATGGAGAACATTGATGTCTGTGCTGTGATTGAAACCTGGTTCAAGGCTCCTGAGAGCACCCCGGCACTATCAGGTTTTACCTCATATCATGTGTTCCGGCCCCAAAATCCGGACAACACCAAGAAAGGAGGGGGGGTGTCCATATTCATCAAGGACACCCTCACCTCAAGGTTGGTGGCAACGCATGATGCATCGGAAACCATCCAGGTGCAATTAACCGTAGGCAAGACTGCACTGCAGTTCGTAGCCTGTTACAGGCCACCCTCTCAAACTCAGGAACCTCACACAGCTTTCCTGAAAACACTGGAGGGGATAAATATATCTCCAAACACCATCATACTGGGTGATTTCAACTATCCAAATATAGACTGAGATCACTACTCAAGCCCCAACACTCTAGCCCAAAGGTTCCTAGAGTTCATAAACTCAAATGCCATGGAACAACTAGTCACCATCCCCCACAAGAGGAGAAAACATACTAGATCTCATCATCACAAACATGGGGTCACAATGTTCAACACCAGAAGTATTCCCATCATTGGTGAGATCAGATCACAAACTAATCTCACTGGAAGTCCACATCCCGCCCCCACCCCAGATAAAAAAGACCACAGTGAAGAACTCCTCAAAAGCCGACTTCACACTCCTAAAGACTGGCGTGGTCTCTTTCAAGGCCCCCGAGCCAGCGGAAACCATTACTCAAACCGCTGAATCACTTACAAATGCCTTCTACCAGCACCTCCAGGACTGCATGGACCAGGCAATCCCAAACAAAACAAAGACTCTTTGTACCAAAGGCAAGCGTCCAGTCTGGTGGACCCCAGCCATAAACAAGCTTTACAACAAAAGGAAGAAGCTACTACAAGATAGAGCAAAATCCGTAAAAGGGAAGACACCCCGATCATTATAAGTAAAAAACTGAGATCTCTCATAAAAGCATCCAAGGCAAATTTTGAGAGAAAAATCGCTAAGGACTCAAAAGACAATCATAAGGCCTTTTTTAGCTATGTTAGAAACCTGGGAGGAAACTCCCAGATATGCTCAGAATTAGTTCAAAATGACGTAAAAATCACTGAACCTACGGACATTGCCAACATACTGGCTGACAGGTTCAGTGCAAATTTCTCCCCCCCAAAAGGAGAGATATATATACCAGCGGATTGTAGTCCCCCAAACATCTCAAATGCTCAGGTGAGAACTGCTATCTCCAAGGCGAAAAACACATCATCCATGGGACCAGATGGTGTCCCCGGTTGTGTGCTCCACGAACTCAATGAGGAATTAAACCCGCAGCTAGGGCAGCTGTTTAATCTTAGCCTCACCTCCGGATACATACCCAAGGAGTGACGTACGGCAACGGTGGTCCCACTTCATAAAGGAGGTGCCTCCACCGACCCCAGAAACTACCGTCCCATCAGCTTGACAAGCCTGGTCTGCAAGGCTATGGAGATGATCATAATGGAACTCATAAATAAAGACATAGGGGACTTGCAGACTTTGGATCCAACCCAGTTTGGCTTTGTCAAGGGCAGATCATGCATTTTAAACTTGGTTGACTTCTTCAAAACAGTCACCAAGGCCATTGACAAGGGCAAGGCAGTCCACACAGCCTACCTCGACCTGGCAAAGGCTTTCGACACAATACCCCACTCGGGTATCATTGAAAAACTCACCAGCTTAAATGTAAACCCATACGTCACTAGATGGGTTGCAAACTGGTTAAGTGACAGAACCCACAGGGTCAGAGTTGCTGGCGCCATGTCAGACTCCAAGCCTGTCACAAGTGGCGTCCCACAGGGCTCAGTCCTGGGCCCACTTTTGTTCGGCATCTACTTTTCAGAAGTACAAGCTAACACAGAAGGATTATGGCTGACAAAGTTTGCAGATGACTGCAAACTGGGCACCATAGTTGAAAACCCATCTGACACAGACATCCTTCAGAAGGGTCTCATAGAAACGGATAACTGGTGCCAGAACCATGGCCTAAAGTTAAACGCCAAAAAATGCATAGTCATACCATTTGGGAAAAACAAGGTTACCCCTAGTTACCATATAGGTGGCAATCCACTAAGCACAGAAGAGGTTATCAGGGATCTGGGGACCCAGGTTGACAGTGGCCTTTCGTTTGACACTCACGTTGCCAAAGTAGTTAGAAAGACCTTCTACATTGCCCACCTGATCATGAAGGGATTCACATCTAGATCAAGAGAGGTCATCGTTCCCCTGTACTCATCACTCATCAGACCAATGATTGAGTACAATGCCCCATTTGGAATGTATCTGACCCGACACCTGCAGCAATTGGAAAGGCCCCAAAAGTTCCTCACCAGAAGGATAAAGGGTCTCAAAAATATGTCTTATGCTGCCCGACTGAAGGAACTCCAGCTCTATTCAGTCGCTTACCGTCTGCTCAGAGGTGACCTGTGCCTGACATACAAGGCCATGTCCAACCCGAAATTAATGAACATGCTTCACCTCAAAACCTCTAAATCCATCAGAACTACAAGGGCAAGAGACTTAAACCTCAACACGGCTATTAATAGGACGTGCTGGAGGGACAGATTCATCACCCAGAGACTCCCTATGCTGTGGAACAAAATACCGGTACATGTGAGGCAGAGCACCTCGCTGGCCTTGTTCAAGAGAAATCTTGACCAATGGATGGGAGATCGCAGGTATACCCCAGGGATAACCTCGGTGTCACTGCTTGACAGAGGCACAGCAAAATAATGGGCATAGTATCCTTCAAACTAAAGGGGTGGCAAAAGCCACAAAACTCTGGGCTAGGCTTATAAATGCCCTAGGGCAGATAGCCTAGTATGAACCTATGAACCTATGGTATAGAAATCTGGGGAGTAAAGCCAGAGCAGTTGAGGAAGTTAGCGATGATGGAGATGAAGTGCCTGAGATGGGTGGCAGGATGCACACTATGGGACAGATGAAGAAATGAGAACATAAAAGCAGAAGCCAAAGTAGCTCCAGTTGCAGAAAAGGTCAAAGAGTACAGATTACAGTGGTCTGGGCACATGTTAAGAAAAGCAGAAGACAATCTGGTGTAGAAAAGGTGGGACAGACAGGAAGAAGGCAAAAGGAAACAAGGGCATCCAGCAAAGAGGTGGATGTATTATGGGAGAGAAGACATGTGACAGTTAAGCATGATTGTCAAAGATAGCAGAAGAGTGGCATTGAATAGAGTGAGATTGTGACAGTTGACATTACAACTTGACCTCATGTAGAACATGGGAAAAAGGGAGTTGATGATGCTGATAACCCATAAACTCCTTCCAAGCATTTTAATCTTTTTGGGGAAGAAAGAGGTAACTGGAAAAATATTTTCTGGGAGTGTAATAAGTTGGCAGACTAAAGATTCCCTGCAGATTGCTCTATCAGAGATTCTGGGTGAACAAATTGGTGTAACTAAGGAAATAATTTTTTTGAGTTATGGTACAGAATTGGAATTGCCAAGACATAATAAGGCCTTACTAAGTCTAATTATGGTGCCTGCCAAAAAAGCAATTACTAGAAAATGGAAATCAAAGTGTAATCCAACTTTACTAAAAGCAGTGAATATAGTAACAGAGATAAAAACTGGAATTAAGATCTTTAGAAAAGGGCAGGAGCAAATTGCATAGAAAAAAGGGGAATTGTTGGAACAAGACATACAGAGAAGGAATGAGGTTTAAAAGAAGGCAGGATTTGAATGAGCTATATAATGTTTGGCTGACGATGACAGGATAGATTATAACTGATGTATAATATTTGCATCTAAAATTATGCCAACATGGTTTGTTTTCATTTATATAAATGCATAATTGCCTATGTCATACCTGATAATTTAATAAAGATTTTTTTTGTTTAAAAAAACATTTTAGACTTTTCTACAGCAGCATATTTTAGTAGTAATTCATTCCTAGCTATGTGTACAGTACAAATAAGTGACTTGTGTACTCTCTTTGGAATTCAAAAAGCATTATGCAGAATTTTAGATGTAAATTATGCAACAAATTTAAGACCTTAATTTTCTTAGGAGTGTTGTGTTCATGTCAAAACTTCATCTCCCTAGCTCTCATTTAGCACTACATCATAACTAGAGCTTAATGTTTTGTGTCTATATGAAATATTTTGACATTTTCTGTCTCAAGTCTTTCTTTATATGACAAGGACCTTTGAAAACAGTTAATTATGATTTGCTTCTCAACAAACTTAAAAGACTGATCTTTATGAAATTCAATTCAATTGCTTCAAAGCTATCTCAAAGACCAAATCTTACAGGTGTAGTACAATAACTTCACAGCCTCTGCTAGCACTCTTAACATGGGTGTATTACAAGGATCTATAAGAGGTCCACTTCTGTTCGTCCTCTTTATAAATGATCTCCCTCGTAACTTGGCGATACATGCTGATGACATTCTGCTAATACAATCAATCAGAAACCATTCTGACATACAAAATAAACTAAAGATAACTTCAACCAGCTTTGTGTCTGCTCTTTCTCTAACAAACTATTAGTCAACGCTAAGAAAACCAATGTAATGGACTTCTCTACAGCAAAGTAAGTTCTGACTCTTCCTCCGTTACACATATTAAATCAGAACGGGAGCAATATTCCAAATGTCAATGAAGAGAAATATCTAGGTCTTACACTATATCCTTCCCTCCCCTTAACAGCACATGCATACAATATTGTTAATAAAATCTTAATACATCTAAAGCTTTGCTACAAAATCAACCATTTTCTGTTACCCCGAGCCTGATTAGCTTTAGCTAAAATATTCTACTACCAAAACCCAAATATGGTCTTCATTTTCTGCTGCTGCATTCAGCTTATAACAGCAATAAAATTCAGATGGTAGAGAACAGCATCTGTAGATTTATCGTTTTAGTAGACAGACTTACTCACTAGTGCAAGCTGTTCAAAAGCACTAATAGGCTGTGACCACCAGGTTAGCCCTTCTGCTAAGTATTACAAGATTAATGCCATCTCTTAAAGGAAAACTTTGTACCAGGGAAAGCAGCTATGATCTCAGAAGCTCCCACAGCAATAATCTTGACCTAATCCACCCTTCATTTGAAACCACTGTTAGAGAAAAAGCCTTTTGTAGACTGGGACTCACCACCTGGAACCACTTGTCTGCTGAGGTTAAATATCAGGAAACCAGAAATAAATTTAAGAATGTGCTAAAATAAAATCTTCAGATGAAATCTCAGTGCAACTGTTTCCATAATAATGATTGATCTCCAATGTTTCTTTACTTAAAATATTCTAAGCAGGAGTCATGACAGTAAATAGCATCATTTTTAGGACCTTATTAAATTTTATTTTATTTTTTATTTTTATTTATTTATTTTACATGTTGACCGGGATAGTCCGACTGGATGCATGTCCATTTTCAGTGGAGGCCCTGGGAGAAAAGCTCCAAGGGAAAGCAGATACAGCATTACATAATACCAACATTACATATTACAAATAGACTATTTACAGAGATTACATAAGTAAGCAAGTTAAACAGGTTCCACAGGTTAGAGTTAATCCTGAGCGCAAGCCAGGATTAAATTAAATTACACAGTAAACTGGTTAACAGATTTTTACACATTCTAGAGAGAGTTAGCCAGGCTTGATACATTGACATAGCCAGTTAAGAAACAAATGTTGTGTGAGTCTAGTTTTAAATTGAACTAAGTTGGAAAGTAACAGTGGTTTCAGCTGGAAGAGAGTTCCAGGATCTACTTACAGAATTTGCAAAGAGAGACTCACCGGCTGCGTTATTAATTTTGCTAGTCTGAATTAGTAGTTTGTTAGAGGATCGAAGCAGTCTAGGATTGTTATAGGGGGTGATAATATTTTTAAGTGCAGGAGTATTGTCCGGATTATAGAGGATTTTATATGCCATCATCAGTTGGTTATACTGGATTAGGCTGGGTAGTTCAAGCCACCCAAGCTGATTTAGATTGATGCAATTATGTGTCCTAAAAGGCAGCCCAGTGGCAAACCTGGCAATGTGGTTGTAGCAAAATGAGAGTTTGTTAAGGTCAGTCTTTTTTAAATTCGAGAGTAGAGGGGATGCATACAGAAGGGTTGAAAGAAGGTGAGAGCGAGCTATGGCAATTTTAGCTGGAGGGGTTAGGAAGGCTTTTATTCTGTAAAGTGACCCTAGTTTTTTATTGATGGTTTTGATAGTTTGGTTAACATGTAGGTCGAATTTTATATTATTGTCTATGATGACACCTAATAGTTTTGTAGAGGGGTCAGGGGAGATTATTGTGCCATCATTTGAATTTATAGTAAAGGTGAAAGCAGTAGACCTACGTGTTGGTGAAAATAACAGCATTTTAGTTTTTTTGGGATTTAGGATCAGACGACATTCAGAAAGCCAGTTTTCTATTGTATTAAAGGTGGTCTGGGTAGCTGACCATAACTCTATTAGAGATGTGGCTGAGCAAATCAGAGTAGAGTCAACAGCATATTGGATACAGCTGACTTTTGGGATGACAGTATAAAGGTCGTTAATGAAGATGGAGAACAGCAAAGGCCCTAGTATAGAGCCTTGTGGTACTCCAAGGGTGTTAGGTAGAAGGTTAGAGAGTTTGTTCTGCCAGAGGACAGCTTGCTGTCGAGGTAGGATTGAAACCATTGAAGGGCTCTAGTATCTAGACAGAATGTTTGCAGGGTGTGGATTAAACGTTGGTGATCAACCATATCAAATGCCTTGGAAAGATCCAAGAAGAGGGCTGAGGATATATAATTATTGTTGCAATTATGGTTTATGGTGTTGTTAAAGGCTAGGAAGGCTGAAGTAGTGCTGTGATGAGGACGGAAGCCATGCTGAGTGTCTGCCATAAGGTGATTCTGGTTTAGGTGGTGCATGAGTTGTCTATGAATACATTTTTCCATAATCTTTGCAAGTGGTGAGAATATAGCTATTGGCCTATAATTGGAGATTTCAATAGAGCTGCCTCCTTTGTAAAGTGGGATTACATAGGATATTTTCCAGATGGTGGGAATTTTAACTTCTACTATGGTTTGATTGATTAGTATTGAGATGGGGTAAGCAATAGCATCAGCTGATTTTTGTAGGTACTTGGCAGGGAGTTGATCAGCAGAAAGTGTAGTGGGTTTTAATTTTTTGATCAAGGTATGGATAAGTGAAGTGGCAACTGGTTGGAAGCTGAATGCAAGGAGGTTTCTAGGGGTGCTACTTTCAGGACCAGGGGAGCTAGGAGGTAGTTGGCTAGCTAGGGCTTGAATTGTCTCAGTAAAGAATCAGTTAAAACTGTCAGAAACATCTTCAGGGGTTTTATCAATAGTAGCAGCAGGGATTGGGGTTGAAATTTGTCCAGGATGTAGTAGATTATTTAAGCCTGCCCAAAACTTTTGAGGGTTATTTTGATTTACTGTCTGTAAATTACAGTAGTGTTGTTTTTTGTCTTGTAAAATTGATTTTTTGGTTTGGTTCCTGGATTACCTGTATTTAATGTGATCTTGGGGGTCTTTAGAAGAATGCCATAAAGCCCATGCTTTGTTTCTAAGGGTAATTTTGAGTTTAGACTCTTTAGAAAGCCATGGCACAGCTTTTGTTTTGGTTCTCTTTGAACGAACAGGTGCATGCAAATCAAGAATCTCAAGAAATTTGTTGTTAAAGTATGCTACTGCTTCCTCTAAGGGGAGGTGTTTTAGAATAGACCAATTACATTAGTTTAGTTCTTGTTGGAATTTGGCAGGGTCAAAGTTTTTATAGTTTCTAACCTTTCTGAGTAAGGGTTGTTGGGAATTAATGGCTTTGTGCTTAATTACATATGTGAGAAGGTGATCGCTTAGGCCATAAATACATTGTTACAGTTTAAAGATTATAAAACTATATTGTAATAATTATTTCTAGTATTATATTTCCTCTTATGAACTAAATCCTCTGTATTTGTTCACTTCTTTGAAAAACTATATATTCTTTTTGCATGTTATAAATGTGTGTATCACTATGTAATCCTCGTTTGCTGGAAATCCATGATAATCTACATATTGATGTTGTGCCAGAAGTAATGTACTTGCAGTTCATTGAGTTCAGGTCCTGGCTAAAAGGGTCAACAGACCAGTCCACCTATTGTATATTTACTTATATAGGATAAGAAGGATTAGTATATATGGATTTTACACCAGTAATATAACCATGAATAGCACAAATATTGTGTATACCATTGCTTACCATAAATAAAGCATAATAATGCTACACAGTATCAAAAACTTATTCTCAATTGGAGATTTTAACTAGGAAATGTAAATGAAAATTTTTACAGACTTAAAAATGGGAAACTTGAGATTTAATGTGGACTATTTCTGCATTTCTCCACTGACAGCAGCTGCCTATATGAGCTGCTGATTCAGTGAAGTCACTTCATCCCTTTCTTAGAGATGATTATAGTAAAGTAGGTGGGGAACGTTACAAGGGTAGGAGCATCCCTGACATTCTTTCTATTGTCATTTTGCAGGATTAGACTTTTAAACAATTGGGTTCATATATTGCTGATTTCCACAAAAATAGTCTTTATGAAACTCTCATGCATCATTTGAGAATAATCAGATAACAGTCATAAATGATAAACACTAGATTTACTTTGTGTATAATTTCTAGTATTGAAGATATGACTGCATTTACCAATACTGTAGCATGTAATTTAGTATCAACAGAGATTAAAGAAACAGAGCTAAAGTTTGCAGGACTGTCAAGAGTTACATTTGAATGTGGCAGCACTGCATTTATTTACAGAGTGGGAGAAGATGGCATTATAGTTCTTATGTATGTATATCGTCTAATGAATCATATACAATATTATTAGTCCGTGCTATAAAATATATACATTTGTAGAGTGGTATCTGATAATGAAGCCTTTCCTCTTGGACTCCTGCTTAATTTTGTTTTCTATGGAGGTTTTTTTTCCCCAGTATTTCTGCTTCTTGTAGAATTAATGAAGTAAAACATTCAGACATCACTTACTTTTACCAGTAGTAGGTGAGGATATACTGGAATAAATCTCATAAAAATTAATAATTTTCATAGGATGCAATTTCCTATCAACCTCCCTGTCATGCAATTCTACATTTGATTCCAGAATAAATCAGTGTTCCTTTCTCAAGTCAAGTATGCAAGCCAAGACTTTCTCCAGGGTTTTCCCTTTAGTAGTTTTTATTAAGTAATGATTAGTAACTCTGTGAAGCAAGTTATTTAAATTTCTGCTTTATTACACTTGGGGCAAAGATGATTAATGACAGTTTTAGGATCTTTTATTTTTATTCAATTATTGCTTCAAAATTCTAGCTCCTTGTCTGGACAGTGACTGCAAGTTTAGTTTTAAATACTGCCATGTAACCTGAGGGGGTATGTTTTTCATAGTGATTTGGTATTAAAAAGTAAGTAAAATGATTTTATTAAATGTTAGAGATTTTGAATGATTCAAGATGTCTGGATCAGTTCTCCATAAACATGACCTGTATTATTTTCTAACACATTATTTACAAAGAAAAAATCCATGAATCAGTTATGAAACAACCCATTTTGACAGTTAATGTTACATAGTAATTTTTTTATTTATTTTTTAAACAAAAACATCTTTGTTGAATTATCAAGTATGGCATAGGCAATCATACATCTATATAAATGAAGACAAACGATACTGATATATGTTCAGTTGCAAACATTACACATCATGTATTATCTTTTATGCAGTCATTCTCATTTGAACATTTCTCATTCAGTTTCTACCTTACCTTAAACTGTATTCATCCTTCAAAATATTATTCTGCGTGTATTTCTGCCACAATTCCCAGTTTTAAAAGTAATTTGCTCCTACCCTTTTCTAAAGATCCAATTTCCAGTTCATTTATTTCTGTTGCTATAGTAATTAATTCTAATATGTAGTTTTAGATTTCAGTTTCCATTTTCCAGTAATTGCTTTTTTTGGAAGTCACCAGAATTAAACTCATCAAGGCCTTACTGCTGTAAAAAAATAATTTCCTTAGTTACACCAATTTGCCTGCCCAGCATTTCTGACAGAGTGGTCTGTAGGGAATTTTTGAAGTCTGCCAATTCATTAGACTCACAAAAAATATATTCCCAATTACCACTTTTTCCCATTACACCTCCAACATTTGCAATCTAACAGAGGAAAAATGTTTGGAGTTCACTTTGGGTATACAAATAACTGTGGAAACACTTCCAAGCAAAAATCTTAAATCTTCTAGACTTTGTTGCATATTTGGGAGCTATATATATATCCCCCATTATTTCTTTGTGAACTGCTTATCCAGTCTCTCTTTCTAAATCCTTTCTATTCTCTCTGATTGATTCCTATACTTAATCATGCAATGTTCTATATGCCCTACTAATTATCTCCTTTTTAATGGCAGCTTCATTTCTTGGTTCACCTAAAAACTCTACCAGGCTGATCTTTCACTTAGTATCCCCTATTGCCTATACTCTGATATCAGTCCTTGACTGAGAGACTTCCACGATGGCTGCACACTGGCTAACAGTTTAACTTCAGCTCTCTCAGTGTGAAAAGAGAAACTCAGAAGACAACCAGTGATTTTATCTTTTTGGGTACATTTCAATTACTGGCTAGTAAGTGCACTGCCTAGATGCCAGCATAGAAGAAATTCAGAGAACGTGAAAAAAAAATCAACTACAAAAGCTGAGGAGAAAATGATGGCTGGGAAGAATCCTGCAGCTGTTCAGCAAAAAGCATTCCAAGCTAGAGATTTGGTGAAATTCATGACTTCCACTAATCTAAAGAAAAAAAATAAGTCAATGTACTCAGCTAATTAAAATAAATGAAACACAGAAGGAGTATATCGACTCAAATAGCAAAAGGCTGGAAAAAATGAAAAACATTTTAAATAGATAGATGACCTGATAAAACTTCAAAAATCAGAGGTCAAAATGAAGAAAAGGCTGGCTGAGTATGAGACTGAAAGCAGGAATAGACACAGGGTAACAAATTGAAGTAAAGCAGAGTCACGGGCAAAAACGCAGCAATCGAAGAGAAAAAAGCAAACTCTGTAACACTAAAACCACTTTATTAAAACAACAAGCAGAGATTTCAGATTAAAAAATCATTCACTGTTAAGAACAAAACATTGTTTTCCTTACAGTTACCTCTTTCCTTCCTCTTACCCTCTCCTCAAGGTTCTTCTAGACATTAATGACATGAAATAGGGCATGTGCTTTGGAGACCCCTACAAGTTTAGCAAAGTCAAAAAAGTCCAATATTTCCAGGTTTTCTTGTTCAGCTATATTTCAGAAATATGACTAATTCTTTGTAATCCCACATGCATTCATTAATTTCTGAGTTGCTTGTATCCTTCCTGTTGTTCTCCATCTCCCAACTCCATTCTCTGGTTCATTTCCAATGTACTCCTGGTTCTTCTAGTCAACTCCTATGTTTTTTTTTCTTTCTCTCAAGCATTTTCTTTGGGAACATTGGAAAATGTTTCACTGGCAAATTCTCTGAACTTTTTTATCAAAAGAATAATAAGCAGAGTCTCTTTCTGTTTGATAGATTATTTTTTGTTGGATAAACATTTGTATTTCCTCCTTAGCATGTTCTGGATCAAAAAGTCTTTGATCCTCTGGGAAAAATATTCTGAAGATAACTCGATACAGCAGCTTGAATCTCACACCTGCCTCTCAACATTCCCTGATTACCAGAATTAATTTACTTCTCTTCTGCCTGGTGTTCAGTGAGTAATCACTTTCCACAAACACTTTACTGTCTCTAGCTTTTAGTACTTTGTCCTTCTACCACAGTTTTGTCAGAATCAACTCTTTCTGCTAGTATGACTGCATCTTTACTATTAGAGGTCTTGGCTGCCTTTTCATGGGCAGGTTTGGAGCATACACATGAAGTGCCCTTTCAATTTACAACTCTTGCTGCTGTGAAATACCCGTCCAGTTGCTTATTGTGTTTTCATAAAATTAATACTGTTGGTTACTTCTAGTTTCAATGGTACAGCAACATATCTCAGGTTTTCCCTACATACTCTGTCCTCTAATTCTACCATTTTTTGAAACATCTGTTCTTGAACAGTCTCTTACTCAGCCAGCCTTTTCTTCATTTTAACCTCTGATTTTTGTAGTTTTATCAGCTCATCTGAATATCTGTTCAAAGCTGCTTCCATTTTTTCCAGCCTTTTGTTATATGAGTCAATACACTCCTTCAGTGTTTCATTTATGTTAATCAGCTCTGAGCACATCTGACTTCGTTTTTGCGCTAGATTACTGGAAGTCATGTCTTGCACCAAAGCTATGGCTGAGCTGCTGTTTGCTGAATAGCTGCAGCATTCTTCCCACCTTTTGTGGTTGATTTTCTTTCAGGTTCCTTACATTCCTCCTTTACTAGCATCCAGGCAGTGCCCTAACTAGCCAGGAATTTAAATTTATCAAAAAAGACAAATTCACTGGCTCTCTTTTCTGAGTTTCTACTTCACATCTGGAGAGCTAAAATTAAGCTGTTACTCAGTGTGTGCAGCCATCTGGAAGTCTCTTAAGGATTATATTTTTAAGACTAATCTGGAATATACAGCTGTGATTAGAGCCTGATTGAGGCCAACAGGCTGGGACTTTTAAAGAAAGTCTGTTCCTGGAGGTGCTATGAGCGACTCCATTGTTGCTGGTGAAAATGAACCACAGGTGTTGTTCTCTAGTTTAAACCCAAACAGGCTATTATAACAAGTTAGTGAAAAATAATAAACCTAATTTTATATACGTTCTGCTTCCAGTGCCTCCTTGGATTCTACAATAACACATATTATATATATGTACAGACACATGTGCATGCGCATACACACCCACACACAAACACATTTTTTTCAAGGGAAGACCATAGAGGAATTTATACTGACTAGCAGAAATTTGGAAATTTGGTCTATTCACTATCAGAATGTGTACATGTGTATAACAAAAGTTCTTTAGAATTGCAAATGATGTGCAGTAATATACTAGAAAATCAGGCAATGGAAAATAGGCAGAGAAGATAGTCACAGATAGAAGGAAATGTTACAATTATATTATAGAGAATTTTACTGACTAGATCCTTGGAGAAGCTTAAAGAATAGAGAAAAAATATCTGTAAGAGATGAATGAGATTTAAGGAAATATGGGAATGGCCTCCCTATTGAAATGTCAGCACTCCAAATGCTGAGTGCCGACATGCTGAAGAAAAGGATTGAAACTGCAGGAAAAGAGAATCTCAAGCATTGCTCTTCTCCTTTACACTTCTTTTTTGCAGGGGATCTAGACCCCTTCACATCCCAGTGTAGAGAAAAACCCTCTCACTTCTCCCAGAACTTATATATACTAACTCTGAGATCACCATACCTCCAAGAAAAGGGAATATCCTAAGAAATGGCCATCTCAGACAGTGTATGTAAGTCTGTTTTTTTTCAGCCATTCAGTCTCTGTGTTTTGCAACTTGTTCTTCTGGGTCCTGTTATTTCAAATGGTTACCATAGGCAGATATATTGATTTTGTGTGGTGACTGTGTTTGGTAAAATTGCCTGTAAAAGCTGAAGTGAAATATTTATTAGAAGAAAAAAAAATTAAATTATATGTTATATGGAGGAAATAGCATAACATGTGTGTCTTGGCTGTCAAAGGATAAAAACATTTATTTGAAACAATAGCTAAGGAAATGAAGAGACCATTTTTGGAAAGGAGAATATAAAAAGTAATATGTTTGGTGTGTATGACACTATAGGAGTAGGCAATACTAATATTATAGATGGATTACGTATGACTATAATTTGGCATATACAGTTGGGTAGAACTGAAGAGATTTTTTTTTAGTAAGAAACACAATGCACAGAAAGCAGAATAAATAAATGATAATTAAGGTTATGTTTTAAAGATTGGGAGGGTTAAGAGATTGACAGGGGCTGCATTCTAATGATGTTTTATATATCATTATTGCATACATCTGTAAATATATTTTGATGTAAATATGTACATTGTATGATTATATGTTTCTATTTCTACTGTAATAAAGAGCCCCTACTCTTTTTGAGTGGGGTGGATTTTGGCATTGTGCCATAATGGGAGAGGCCATTGTGTCTGTAAGTAATGTTGATATGAAAGTGGAGAATTAATTGATCCAGATTATGACTGTATCAGAATGTGGTTTGGTGAATAATCTTGTAGAAGTTGCTGGAAAAAGGTGAAATCTCTCATGGCAGTGAGGCCTCACTGAGGACTATGATGTAGAGCATACCTTTCATCCTCTCAGAGCAAGAAATCTGGACAAAGGCCAAAAAACAGGGGCAATTTTTAAATATTGTTCTTACAAACTTAGCAAGTTGATGGAATAACAGGTTTTGCATTAGCATTAATGTTCTGAAGGATATGAATTCTAAAACTGAAATGTCTATCATTATTTTCGAACTTCAGCCTTTAATGATTTACAACTAATTTACCAGAAAACCACAATTTTATGAAAAATAGACCAAAAATATGAGACCAAAATCTGGACATTCTGTGAAAATCTGTACAGTTGACAGGTATGTGTAGAAGTGCTTTCCACTGTCTTCTGATAACACTGAGGTTGGTATACTGTTGAGGACAGCTGACACTGTGTTTCCAGTGATGTTGCAATTTCTGAGAAAGCTGTAAGTGAGCATGGTAAGAAGGGAGCTAAAGCACAAGTAGGAGCTGGTAACTCTGGAGGTGTGTTGACTGTGGTATAGAGAGAAAGAGTCACACCTGTGGCCCAGACGACTGGGGTTTGATAAGCACCATCAGCAACGAATGCGTCAATGATGGATGGGAGAGGAATGAAGGGGCTTTGTCTGTTCACCTATCTCTGGAGGAAGGAGATGTGGACTGAACTCTGGGGAGAAGGGTAGATATTGGGTTACTGGTGGTAATAAAGAAAACAGGTGGAGTGCATGTCAGGCAGAATGAGGTATGGCCACCAAGAAACCAATGTGCTACTACAGGAGCAGAGTGTGGTCTTGTGGAATGGTCTGTTACATGGTTCTTAAGGGTACGGCCATCAGATAGATATATAACTTAGAAATGGGGATATTTACCTCACTCACTTTGCCCAATGTGAGCTTAAAACCAACATAGAGTGATAGGGCACACAATCTGTCAGCCTGCAGCATGACATTCTCTCCCTGACACATGCATGCATATACTCATACATAGATACATACACACACACACACACACACACACACACATACACACACACACACACACACACACACACACACACATATATATATATATATATATATATATATATATATATATATATATATAATGTATATATCCATACAAACACACACACACACACTAAAACATTTTAATTAGACTACTGTATAAGTATATGTGTTGATATCTTTTTTAATTTCCATAACTCACGGGGAGATTTTTTTTTTTTGTGAAGCCAACCTATTTTTTGTGAAACCTCTCATGGCAGTGAGGATTCAATGGGGACTATGATGTAGATGTGATGTCCATTGTATTCTGATAACACTGAGGTTGGTATACTGTTGAGGACAGCTGACATTGTGTTTCCATTGATGTTGCAATTTCTGAGAAAGCTGTAAATGAGCATGGTGAGAAGGGAGCAAAAGCAACTTCTACAGCATTATCTATCAAACTACATTCTGATACAATCATAATCTAGATCAATTCATTTTCCACTTCCATAAGCTGCAAGCAGTGGTTGGAGAAGGTGTAAGGAAAATGAAAACTGTCATCTGTGTTAGAATGTCTGGCAGGAGATTTGTGCATATTCTCAGATTAATTTGTATTGTATGCCAGCATGTCTAATTGTAAAAATGTAAATAAGTTTTTAAAATGTTGAGTATTTCCCAGCTTATACAAAATGTTTAAGAATCTGTCAGTGTTTTGATACATTTCTATATGCACATGTTTGTGAGGGAGATTCTAAAGTACAAACTGTCTGTGGAAAATCAGCTGATCAGTAGGTGATGTCATTAGAATGTTCCTGGTTGCTATGTGATTATTTAAACAAATGATTGACAGGAAAAATAACATTTTCAAACAGCTGTTATTTTTAAAATAAGACAGTTGAGAATGTTAACCTGGAATATAAAAGAGACTGCTGAAGTCAGCTGAAGGGCAGTTAGTTAAGAGTTGCAGTCAGTTACAGTGCTGTGAAGTGAATACCCAAAAAAGGACTCACCAAAAAAAAACTGTAAGCCTGCCTTTGCCTTACTCTTACATTTTAGATTAGATCAAGGACAGTATTCTCTAATTAGATTAGGAAAGCTTAGTTATTGAGCTAGAGGTTTTCTAAAATTATGTACTTCTATCCTACAGTTTAATTTCTGATAATTGAATTCTGGTGTTTATTGAAAGTTATTAATTTACATTTTTGTAATAATCATTTTACTTATTATTAAATGTTTTTCAATACTTTACATTGTGGCTGGACAATCAGTATATTCTTTAGAGATTACATAGTGCTTATACCTGTTTGATACTCCCTAGGTCACCTTGAATGTCTGGCTGCTTCTGGTCATAGCTATCATTTATTTTGATATTTAATTTTTAATAAGTGATTACCCTTTGAAGGGTGTGTAGACTGACCCTGCTGGCAGCATTAACATTTGTAATGGGGAGGGGACACAGATTGAAATCTGTGTCAGGCTTCCCATAAGTCTTTGAGTGTGTGAGATTTCAATTTATTTTGAGTGTGAGTGAGTCAGAGATCTTAAACTGGAGCACATTGCTCTGAAGTATATAATAAGGGATTACATTTGGGGTGGACAGAGGTATATAGTACAGTCACAGGAAATGGAGCATGTTCCTGTTGTGCTCTTAATGGAAATTGTGTGCTGTGGTGTTTTTCCATGACACTCCCATACTGGAGTCAGTGTTGAGGATTGAGGCTCCTTAATTACTGACCTGGGATTTAAGTAGGGGACATCACATTATTGGTGGTGGTCTGGTGGGATATTAACTGGATTTCACATTATTGGTGGTGGTCCAGTGAGATATTAACTGGATGTCACACTACTGGTGGCAGCTTAGTGGGATTTTATATTGGATTTCAGTAGCCTGTAGGTAATTGTC
The DNA here is from genome assembly GCF_019279795.1 of Protopterus annectens. NCBI lineage: Eukaryota > Metazoa > Chordata > Ceratodontiformes > Protopteridae > Protopterus > Protopterus annectens. The sequence continues at coordinate 1,056,820,151 of NC_056747.1, read as the reverse complement.
ATTAAGGTGTGCACTGTTGACAACCATAAGGTAAACATTCAGAATTTCAATCCACCACAGTTTTATTTATTTATTTATTTATTTATTAGTTAGATAGTCAGGGATAGCAGGTAAGGATGCCAGAAGAAGATTTTAGCAAGCTGACAAAGATCCAGCTGGCTAAGGAGTGTGAACCCAGAGGACTGGTGCATGCCAACCTGACCAAGGATTTCAGCCTTGGTTGCAGCCAAAGCTCAGACCAGCCATTCAGAGGATATCCAGTTTGGTGTTGGTGATGTGCAGCCTGCCGAGATGGGACAGTCCACATTTTCTTTAGATGACCTGAAAATCCATCTGGAGTTAAGGAGATTGGAAATAGAGGCTGAGGAGAAATGGTGCCAATATGAACTGGATGCCAAGGAGCAAATGCAAAGTCTGGTGTCCAGGGAGAGTCAACACTGATATGAAATGGAGACTGAAGAGAAACTGCAACTGGAGACCCAACATTTGGAGGCTGAGGAGAAGCAGTGCCAATATGAACTAAACTAAACTGCTGGAGACCGAAGAGAGACTGAGGCATTTAGAAGCCAAGGACAATGAGAGACAGTGCTGGCATGAAATGGAGCTTCAAACCCTTCAAGAGGGTCATGGAAGTAATTAAGAATGGAATAACTGGACCCCAGAAGCTGTAAAGGCCAGTAAATGTTTTTCTCAGTACAGGCATGGGGATGATTTTGATAGTTTATTCATATTTTTGAGAGGGTATATAGACAATATGCTGTTGACCATGAGCTCTGGGTTCAGCTCCTGACTCCCTTACTCCATGGTAAAGTTGTTCAGGCTATAGCAAAGTCATATGATGTAGATTGTTTGAATTATGATAAAATGAAATGCTTCTTGCTTGACTGTTTCAAACTTACACCTGAGGCATACAGAAAAATGTTTTGTGAACATAGACACAAGGCAGATGAAAGTGCATGTGATTATATTACTGACTTAAGTACTGACTTTCATAGATTGGTGAGTGAGTGTCAGGTCACCACTTCTGTGGGACTGGCAGACCTTTTGGTGAGGGAACAAGACCTCAGTACTTTGCCTGATCACATGAAAGTCTGGTTAGCAGACCGTGAGTGTAACTCTGCAGAGGAGTTGGGGAGAAAACGGGATCTCTACATGGCAAACAGAGCACCACTGCATAAGAAATGGATACCCAGTGCTGCACATGGACATAAGGGAACCTATGGGGGGCAGTCTAAACCACTCCAACAGAGAACACCAGTAACGGGAAGAACTACTAATTCAAGTGCCCAGTTAGGGATTAGATGTTTCAAGTGTAAACAGAGGAGACACATAGCATCCAAATGTCCATTGAGGTAAGGTGAGAAACAGAAGTTGAGGGAGCCAGTAAGTGTGGATTACAAACTGGCAGTGGCAAGTTGTTTAGAAACAACTGGGGTGCCAAATTATCACCAAAATTTATATCCTATCTTAGTAGATGGTAAACAGGTAACTGTTAAGAGGGACACAGCAAGTGATATAACCATTGTGAGGCCTGCAGTGGTTAGAGAAGAGCAGTACTTGCCTGGGCAGTCCACTCCAGTCAGAGTGTTGGGAGGGACCCCATTCCAAATACCTTTGGCTAGGGTTCATCTTGATTAGGAGGGTGGAAGAGGAAGCAAGCAAGTAGGTGTGTTTTAGGATATTCCTGCAGATGTCCTGATAGAGAATTACTTTGATAATGCACTGCCTTGTGTACATGCAGTGACTCACAGTCAGGCTTGGAGATAGGCATGTATGTCCAGTGGTCTGGGAGAGACTCAGAAAGATCTCATACCTGAAGCTGGGACTGGCATGGTGGCTGTTTTAGAGGAGGTGCTATCTGGTAGCAGTAAGTCTGAATGTGAGCCACAGTTGCTGGTGGGTACTAATGTTCCCTTGAACACAGTGACTATGTGGATGGAGGTGAGTGGTGGTAGGCAGAGAGACAGCAAGGCGCAGCTGTCAGATGTGACTAGGCTTCCTGCGGAAGGGGAGCTAGGGATAGTCACAAAGATAGAGTTGAGACAGGCTCAACTTATAGATCCTACATTGCAAAGCTTGAGAGAGATGGCTAAGAAGGCACCTGAGGCTCAAGGAAGAGGGGAGTCAGTATACTGATACAAAGGTTTGTTGTATAGAGAGTAGACTCCTGGAGGTGGGCTAGAAGATGAAGTAACATGGCAGTTGGTAGTTCCTAGAGCTTACCATCTGCCACCTTTAGCCATAGCACATGACATTCCTTTCTCAGGTCATATGGACATAAGAGACATCTTATGCAAAATGTCTATTGGCCTGGGATTGCAGGGGATGTCGTGGGATATTGTAGGTCTTGTGAACATAGGGTTCATTAATGTGTTTGCCTGTTATTGAAGAGCCATTTCAGAGAGTAGCCCTGGATATTTTTGGACCCCTGAGTACTCCAAGATCTACTGTAAAGAAATTCCATCTTGGTGGTAGTAGACTATGCTACCAGATATCCTGAAGTGGTGGCTCTGTCATCTATCGAGGCAGATAATGTGACAAATGCTTTGCTGGAAATCTTCAGCAGAGTAGCTTTTCCACAGAAAATACTGACTGACCAAGGTGCCAACTTCATGTCAGACCTGCTGACTTGTCTGTGGAAGCATTGTGGGGTGAAGCATCTAAAGACCACCCACTACCAGCACCATACTAATGGTGTTGTGGAGAGGTTAAACTCTACATTGAAGACTATGCTAAGTAGGGAAGATTAACCATTAAACCCAGTAAGTGTCAAGTGGGTATGGCAGTGGTCACTTACTTAGGACACTGAGTGGGAAGTGGTAAAATTAAGTCAGAACTTGTCAAAGTGGAAACTATTCAAGAATGGCTAGTTCCTGTTACTAAGAAACAAGTGAGAGCATTTCTAGGGACAGCATGGTACTATAGTAAATGTGTGCCCAATTACAATACCATAGCTGCACCCCTTACTGTCCTAACTAGGAAGAATAAACCAGACAAGGTAATGTGAACCACAGATTGTGAACAGGCATTCCAAAAACTTAAAGAGGTCTTGGGAGGACCCTCTCTGTTAGCCAGCCCAGATTACAATTAAGAATTTGTTGTACAGGTAGATGCTTCAAATTATGGGGTGGGAGCTGTACTTAGCCAAGTCTCTCCAGAAGGAGAAGAGCACCCAGTGATATACCTGAGCTGTAGACTCCAACCTAGAGAAGAGTGTTACTCAGCCATGGAGAAAGAGTGTTTGGCCACAGTGTGGGCATTGAAAAAGCTGCAGCCCTATCTTTATGGGAGAAAATTCACTGTACTCAAAGATCATAACCATTTAACATAGCTTAATAGGGTCAGTAAGCAAAATGCCAAGTTACTGAGGTGGAGTCTAGAATTGCAAGCATATGATATGACCATACAACATCTCAGTGGGGTTAATAATGCTAATGCAGATGGATTGTCCAGGAGACGAGTGGGTTAATATTCCCAGGTAGACCCATTTTTCTCAAGCATCAGTTTTCAAGGGTCACTTGAAAATCATGCTTGAGTCATAAGGAGGGAGAAATGTGAAGAAAACAAAAACACTGTCATCTGGGTTAGCATGTCTGCCAGGAGATTTGTGGATATTCTCAGATTAACTTGTATTGCATGCCACATGTCTAACTGTGAAAATGTAAATATATTTTTAAAATGTTGAGTATTTCCCCACTTATACAAAATGTTTAAAGAATCTGTCCTGTTTTGATACATGTCCAATTGCACATGTGTATGAGGGAGATTCTAAAGTACAAACTGTCTGTGGAAAATCATTTGATAAGTAGGTGATGTCATTAAAATGTCCCTGGTTGCTATGTGATTATTTGAACAGATGATTGACAGGAAAAATAACTTTTTCAAACAGCTGATTGTTATTTTTAAAATAAGACAGTTCAGACAGTTAACCTGTACTATAAAAGAAACTGCTGAAGTCAGTTGAAGGGCAGTTAGTTCAGAGTTTCAACCAGTTACAGTGCTGTCCAGCGGATAACCGAAAAAAGACTCACCAAAAAAAAAAAAAAAAAAAAACCGTAAATCTACCTTTGCCTTGCTGTTATGTTTTAGAATAGATCAGGGACAGTATTCTCTAGTTAGATTAGGAAAGTTTAGTTATTTAGATAGAGTTCTAGGTTCATAGGTTCATAGGTGTGTACTAGGCTAATGGCCCTGGAGCCTTTGTAAAGCCACTGGAGTGATCCCCGGGGTGAATTTTCTATTTCCCATCTACTCATCAAGATTTCTCTTGAAGAGTGCCAGTGAGGTGTTCTGCTTGACATGTATGGGAAGTCTGTTCCATAGCATGGGCAGTCTCTGGGTTAAGAACCTGTCCCTCCACCTTGTTCTGTTGATTGTGGTAATGAGGTTAAGGTCTCTGGAGTGTGTAGTGCGGAGGGATTGGGATTTCTTTAGATGTAGCATTTCTAACAGAGCTGGGTCAGACATGGCTTTGTAAGTCAAGCAGAGATTGCCTCTAAGTAGGCAATATGAGACAGAGAATAGTTGGATTTTTTTTAGTCTGTCCATATAGGACAAATGTTTAAGGCCTAGGATCCTCTTTGTGTGGTACTTTTGTGGCCACTCCAGTTGTTGCAGGTGTCTAGTGAGGTACATGGCAAATGGGGCACTGTACTTAATGAATGGCCTAATGAGGGAAGAGTACAGAGAGACAATGATCTCTTTCTTCCTGGATGTAAAACCCTTAGTAATGAGATGTGCCACATAAAAGGACTTTCTGACCACAGTGGCAATGTGGTGGTCAAGAGAGAGGTTGCTGTCAACCTGTGTTCCCAGATCTCTTATGACACCTTCTGTGTTCAGTGGACTACCATCAATGTGGTAATTCATGGGAATCGGGTTTTTCCCAAAGGGGAGGATGACACATTTTTTGGCATTGAGCTTAAGGCCATGGTTCTGACACCAGTCGTTGGTCTCAGTGAGGCCTTTCTGTAAGATGTCAACATCAATTGTGGAGTTAATTATGGCTCCCAACTTGCAATCATCTGTGAACTTTGTCAGCCAGAGTCCATTCGTGTTGGCCTGGGCTTCAGAGAAGTAGATACCAAACAGGAGAGGACTCAGGACTGAACCCTGTGGGACTCCACTAGTGACTAGTTGGCAGTCTGACTTGGAGTCAGCTACTTTCACACTGTGGGTTCTCTCTGTGAGCCAGTTTGCAACTCACCTAGCGATATAGGGGTTGATGCCTAGATTAGTGAGTTTTTCTATGATTCCTGAATTGGGAATGGTATCAAAGGCATTGGCCAGATCAAGGAAGGCTGTATGAACCAGCTTGCCTTCATGCACAGCTCTGGTGACTGACTCAAAGAAGTATGATCTCCCCTTCACAAAGCCAAACTGTGTGGGATCCAGAGTTTAGAGATTCCCTATATCCTTGTTTATTAGGTCCATGATGATGCGTTCCATACCTTTGCATATCAGACTTGTCAGGCTAATGGGGCAATAGTTCCCAGAGTCTGTAGTCGCTCCTCCTTTGTGGAGAGGGATAACTGTAGCAGTGCACAGTTTGGTAGGGACAAAGCCTGAGGTGAGGCTGTGATTGAACAGGGCACACAGGTGAGGTGCCAGTTCACTCAGTATGTTCATGTAAAACACAGCCAGGGATATTTTCTGGTCCCATAGAAGCTGTATTCTTGGCCTTGGACAGTGCTGTTTTAACCTGTGCAGCAGTAATACTGGGTGCCTGGCAATCTATTGGTATTGTGACTGGTCCAATGGGGGTGTTGAGGGGTAAAGTTGGCACTGAATCGCTCTGCCAGTATATTGGCAATATCTGTAGGCTTGGTATAAGAGGTGCCATTCTGCAACAGCTCAGAGCAAATTTGTGTATTGCCGTAGAGATTCTTTATATAACTATAGAAGGCCTTGTGGCTGTCTTACTATCGGCTACAATTCTGTTTTCATAGCTAGCTTTAGAGGACTTTATGAGGGATCTCAACTTTTTGTTGAGGTGATAAGGGAGTTTTTCCAGTCTTGGGACTCCACTCCTGACATCAGTTTCCTCCTTCTGTTGTAGAGTTTGTTTATGGCAGGGGACCACCAGATCAGCTTCTTTTTTTGGAGGAGAGCATCTTGATTCTATTGGGTCTGGCAAGATCCATGCATTTGTGTACATGTTCGGACAGGGCATTAGTGTATGATTTGGTGGTCATGCAGCTGTTCTCCAATTGCATGGGCACCGTGAAGTTAGCCACCTCTGTTTTTAGGAGCGCAAAGTTAGCTTTGGATAAGTTTTTCATGGTGGTTACCTTTGCGGGAGAGGTGGGAGGGATGTGGATTTCCAAGGTGATTAGTTTGTGGTTGGATCTAACCAGGGAGGAGTTGACTATTGGTATAGAGCAACTGTCGCCCATGTTAGTAATGAACAGGTCAAGGATGCTGTTACATCTAGTGGGGGTAAGAATGAGCTGGCCCAGGGCATTGGAATTTTTTTATATATATATATATATATATATATATATATATATATATATATATATATATATATAATATATATAGATTCATAGGTAGGTACTAGGCTATTAGCCCTAGGACCTATATAAGCCTAGCCAAAAAGGACTCTGGCTTTTGCCTCCCAAGAAAATTATTTTCCTGTGCCCCTGTCGAGCAGAGCCACAGAAGTTGATCCCTGGGGTGAATTTCCTATTTCCCATCCAATCATCAAGATTTTTCTTGAAGAGTGCTAATGAGGAGCTCTGTTTGACATAGATAGGTAATCTGTTCCAGAGTATTGAAAGTCTCTGGGACAGGAATCTATCCCTCCAGCATGTTCTGTTTATTGGGGTGACAAGGTTTAGGTCCCTAGAGCGTGTAGCTCAGAGGGATTGGGATTTCTTTAAGTGGAGCATGTCCAACAGCTCTGGGTTTGACATAGCTTTGTATGTTAGGCAGAGATCGCCTCTGAGTAGGCGATATGCGACAGAGTAAAGCTGGAGTTTTTTTAGATGGTCTGCGTATGGCATCTGTTTGAGGCCATTAATCTTCTTTATGAGGTATTTCTGTGGCTTTTCCAGTTGTTGTAGATGTCTTGTGAGGTACATACCAAAAGGGGCATTGTACTCTATAATGGGTCTAATAAGTGTTGAGTAGAGGGGAACAATGACCTCTTTTTTTCAGGATGTGAAACCTTTTGTGATGAGGTGAGCCATGTAGAAGGATTTCCTGACCACTGTGGCGATGTGATTATCAAAGGAGAGACTACCTGTGTCCCAATGTCTCTAAAATAATAGACTTCTATCCTAAGTTTAATTTTATATTTCTGGCGATTGAATTCTGGTGTTTATTGAAAGTTATTGATTTACATTTCTTTTAATAATCATTTTACTTATTATTAAATGTTTTTCATTACTTTACATGGTGGCTGGATAATCAGTATATTGTTTAGAGATTAGAGAGTGCTTATGCCTGTTTGATACTTCCCAGGTCACATTGAATGCCTGGCTGCTTCTGGTCATAGCTATCATTTATTTTGATATTTCATTTTTAATAACTGATCACCCTGTGAAGGGCATGTCACACTATCTAACTCTGGTGGCAACATTACCATTTGTATTAGGGAGGGGACACAGCTGGAAATCTCTGTCAGGCTTCCCATAAGTGTTTGAGTGTGTAAGATTTCAATTTATTTTGAGTTTGAGTGAGTCAGAGGTCTTAAACTGGAACACATTGCTCTGAAGTGTGTAATAAGGGATTACATTTGGGGTGAACAGAGGTATATAGTCCAGTCCCAGGAAATAGAGCATGTTCCTGTTGTGCTCTTAAGGGAAAATTGTGGAATTTTACTCTTGTGTGCTCTGTGCTCTGCTGTCTTTCCATGATGCTCCCACACTGGAGTCAGTGGTGAGGACTGAGGCTCCTTAATTACTGACCCAGGTTTTAAATGGAGGACATCACATTACTGGTGGCAGTCCAGTGGAATATTAACTGGATGTCACATTATGCAATAAGGTCAACAGAGTCCAGGCTGAGGTCCTGGAAGATGAATGGAGAGAAATCACAACAGTTCAACAGTTCAAGCATTTACTCAAGGCTCTAGCATCTCAAGTAGAAGAGGGCATAGGTGGAGATCAAGAAGAATGGCAGCATCTCAAAACAGCATGTGTGAGGACAACAGAACAGTTATGCAGCTGAGCCAGATATGGAAATAAGGTACTTAAGGAAAACTGGTGGTAGAAAGGAGAAGTCATGGAAATCATCAAAAGAAAGAAGGAGTGCAGGAAAAAGTGAAAGATAGAAAAACAGGCCAGGCTGGGAAGGAATACTGGTAGAATAACAAAGAGGCTAAGAGAGCAGATGCAATAGCAAAGAACACTGCATCAGATGCAACACAACTACCAGCTTCTGGAAAGTAAGTCAGTAGATGGTACAAAGAAATTATATCAGGTTGCAAGGGAAAGACAGAAAGATAAAGAAGATAGCCAGACACCCTTCATAAGAGATGCCAGCAACAACCTGCTCACTGGTCAACAGGACATCAAGGTCAGGAGGTGGAAGGAGTACTTCCAGCATCTTCTGAATGAAGAAAACTCATGGAAGCAGTATGTCCCAGACACAGCCTACAATGAGAGAAAAGGAGGAGCCCATCATAGAAGAGGTAACAAGATGGGAAATTTGCAACTGTTGACAGTACAGAGATATCAAACTCCTGTCATATTGCATGAAAGTTCTGGAGCGGGTGACTGATAAGTGAATATGCAGAGGAGTAGGAAGTAAGATGGGAGATAAGCACCTCAGAGTCAGATCAGGATGCAACACAAATGACCGTATGTTTGCAATGAGACAGATAGTTGAGAAAAAGCTATAGATGAGGAAAGAGTCCAACTAGGCATTCCTAGACTTGGAGAAAGCATATGACAAAGTCCCAAAAAAGCTGATCTGGGCAGTTCTGCAGTGGTTCAAAGTCCCACTATGTACAAGGACCCAATGACTGAAGTATAAACAGTATTCAGTCTCAAAGAGAGGTTCCCAGTGAGAGTGGTTGTGCACCAGAGTTTAGCTCTTAGAGCACTGCTGTTCATACCGGTGATGAAAGACATTAGCAAAGTTGCTCTATGCAGATGATGTGGCATTGCAGGCAGACTCTGAGCAAGAACATCAGCAAAGGCTAAAGGAGTGGAATGCAAAATTGAAGACATGTAGGATGAAACAGTACAGATAAGACAGCAAATAGTGGAGTTAAGAAGAAGTTGATTATTTAAACAGATGGGAAAATAGAGGAACAGATTAACAGTTTCAAGTATCTGGGAGGGGTGGTTGAGGAGAAGGGGAGTCTGAATGAGGAGGACAAAGTTAGAATCAGAGGGGCTGCAGTCAACTGGCACAAAGTGGTAGGTATAGTATGTGACAGAAGAAAGCCAAAGAAGCTTAAACGTCAGGTGTACAAAACAGTGGCATGACCAGTACTACTGCATGGTATAGAAACCTGGGCAGTAATGGCAGAGCAGTTGAAGAAGCTAGCAGTGATGGAGATGAAATGTCTGAGATGGGTGGCAGGATGCACACTGTGGGACAGATGATGAAATGAGAACATAAGAGCATAAGCCAAAGTAGCTCCAGTAGTAGAGAAGGTCAAAGAGTACAGATTACAGTGGTCTGGGCACATGTGCAGAAAAAAAGAAGACAATCTGGTATAGAAAAGGTGGGACAGACAGGAAAAAGGCAAGAGGAAACAAGGACATCTAGAAAGGAGGTGGATGTATTACTGGAGAGAAGAACTGTGACAGTCAGGCATGAGTATCAAAGATGGCAGAAGAGTGGCATTGAATAGAGAAACATGACACCTTAACCTCATATAGAAAATGGGAAAAAGGGGGTTGATGATGATGATATCCCATAAACTCCTTCCAAACATTGTAGACTTTTTGGGGAAGAAATAGGTAACGGAGAACATATTTTCTGGGAATGTAATGAGTTGGCGGTCTTTAAAGATTCCCTGAAGACTGCTCTGTCAGCGATACTGGGTGAGCAAAGTTGTGTAACTAAGGAAATGATTTTTCTGAGCTATGCTGCAGAATTGGAATTGCCTAGACATAATAAGGCCTTGCTGAGTCTAATTATGGTGGATGCCAAAAAAGCATTTACTAGAAAATGGAAATCAGTATCTATACCAACTTTACTAGAAGTGGTGAATATAGTAACAGAGACAAACAACTGGAACTGGGATCTTTAGAAAAGGGCAGGAACAAATTGCATAGGAAAAATGGGAATTGTGGGAACAGTACATGCAGAGAAGGAATGAGGTTTACAAGAAGGCAGGATGTGAATGAGCTAAGTAATGTTTGACTGACAATGACAGGATAGATTATAAGTTATATATAATGTTTGCAGCTACAATTATATCAATATTGTTTGTGATGTATAATATTTGCAACTAAAAGTATGTCAGTATGGTTTGTTTTCATTTATATAAATGTACGATTACCTATGTCATACATGATAATTTAATAAAGATGCTTCTTGTTTAAAAAAAAATTTTAGACTTTTCTACAACCGCATACTTTAGTAGTAATTCATTTCTAGCTGTGTATATAGTACAAATAATTGATTTAAATAATTCTAATTTGCGTAGTCTCTTTGTCCAAAAAGCATTACGTAAAATTTTAGATGTAAACTATGCAATGACTTTCATTTTCTTGGGAGTGCTGTGTTCATGATTAAACTCCATCTCCCTAGCTCTCAGTTAGCACTACAGCATAATCAGAGCTTAAAGTTTTTTGTGTATACAAAATATTATGACATTTTCTGTCTCAAAGGCCTCTTTCTTGACATGACAAGGATCTTTGAAACAGGTAATTATGATTTGCTTCTCAACAAACTTAAAAGACTGAACTTTGTGGGAATACAATAAAATTGCTTCAAAGCTATCTCAAAGACCACGTCTTACAGGTGTAGTACAGTAATTTCACACCCTCTACTGGCATTCTTAACATGGGTGCATAACAGGGATCTGTACTAGGTCCACTTCTCTTTGTCCTCTTTGTAAATGATCTCCCTCGTAACCATTCTGACATACAAAATAAACTAAAGATAACGTCAACCAGCTTTGTGCCTGGTCTTTCTCTAGGAAACTGCTTATCAACCCTAAGAAAACCAATGTAATGGACTTCTGTATAGCAAAGTAAGTTCTGACTATTCTTCCCTTACACATATCAGATCAGAAAGGGAGCACCGTTCCCAATGTGAATGAAGAGAAACATCTAGGTCTTACACTACATCCCCCCCCCCCATAACAGCACACACATACACTATTGTTAATAAAATCTTAATAGAACTAAAGCTTTGCTACAAAATCAACCATTTTCTGTGACCCAGAGCCTGATTAGCTTTAGCTAAAATATTCTACTACCAAAACCCGAATATGGTCTTCCATTTCTGCTGCTACATTCAGCTTGTAACACCAATAGAATTCAGATGGTAGAGAACAGCAGATGTAGATTCATCCTTTTAGCAGACAGACTTACTCACTTCTTCTTCTTCTTTCGGCTTTTTCCCGGTAAAGGGTCGCCACAGCGGATCTCCTTGTCAGCTCATGATTGGCAGTGGGGTTTTACAGTGTTGAGTTACCAGCCCAGTGCCCAACTGTCCACAGAAGGCACACACACACCCACACTCACACCTAGGGCCAATTTAGAGTGTCCAATCCACCTGCAGCATGTCTTTGGGATGTGGGAGGAAACCGGAGCACCCGGAGGAAACCCATGCAACCACAGGGAAGACATGCAGACTCCGCACAGAAGGCACCCCAGCCGAGGATCGAACCGGAGAACCTCTTGCTGTGAGGTGGCAATGCTAACCACTGCACCACCGTGGCCACCCCAGACAGACTTACTCACTACTGCAATCTATTCAAAAGCACTAATTGGCTATCTGTTACCAATAGGGCAGCCCTTCTGCTATGTTCTACAACAAAATTAATGTCATCTCTTAAAGGAAAACTTTGCAACTGAGAAAGCAGTTATGATCTCAGAAACTCCCACAGCAGTAATCTTGACCTAATCCACCCTCCATTTGAAACCACTGTTAGAGAAAAAGCTTTCTCTAGACTGGGACCCGCCACATGGAACCACTTGTTTACTGACGTTAAATATCAGGAAACCACAAATAAATTTAAGAATGTGCTAAAAGAAAACATTCAGATAAAATCTCAGTGCAACTGTTTCCATAATAAAGATTGACATTCAATGTTTCTTTACTTAAAATATTCTAAGCAGGAGTCATGACAGTAAGTAGCATCACTTTTAGGACCTGATTAAATAAATGCATTGTTACAGTTTAAAGGTTATACATATATATTGCAACAATTATTTCTAGTATTATACTGTCCTCTAATGAATTTAATCATCTGTATTTGTTCGTTTCTTTGAAAAACTATATACTCTCTTTGCATGTCATAAATCTATGTATCATTATGCAATACTCATTTGCTGGAAATCCATGATAATCTTTAGCTGACTGAGTTCAGGTCCTGGCTGAAAAGGGTCAACAGACCAGTCCACCTATTGTATATTTGCACATACAGAAGAAGAAGTATTAGTTATATATGCCTTGTACACTAGTAATATAAACATGAAGAAGACAAAGATAATGTATACCGTTACTTACCATAAATAAAGCATAATAACACTACACAATATCGAAAGCTTATTCTCAACTGAAGATTTTAACTAGGAAATGTAAATGAAAAATTTGCAGACTTAAAAATGGGAAACTTGAGATTTAATGTGGACCATTTCTGCATTTCTCCACTGACGGCAGCTGCCTATATGAGATGCTGATTCAGTGAAGTCACTTCATCCCTTTCTTAGAGATGATTATAGTAAAGTAGGTGGGGAACATTACAAGGGTAGGAGCATCCCTGACATTCTTTCTATTGTCACTTAGCAGGATTAGACTTTTAAATAATTGGGTTCATATATGCTGATTTCCACAAAAATAGTCTTTATGAAACTCTCATGCATCATTTGAGAATAATCAGATAACAGTCATAAATGATAAACACTAGATTTACTTTGTGTATAATTTCTAGTATTGAAGATATGAATGCATTTACCAATACTGTAGCATATAATTTAGTATCAACAGAGATTAAAGAGACAGAGCTAAAGTTTGCAGGACTGTCAAGAGTTAGTGTTTGAATTTGGCAGGATTGCAATTATTCACAGAGTGGGAGAAGATGGCATTGTAGTTCTTATGCATGTATATCTTGGAATGAATCATATACAATATTATTAGTCTGTGCTATAAACTATGTACATTTGTAGAATGGTATCTGATAATGAAACTTTCTCTTGGACTTCTGCTTAATTTTTTAATCTATGGAGGTTTTATTTTTTTTTCTAGTATTCCTGCTTCTTGTAGAATTAATGAAGTCAAACAAACATTCAGACATTGCTTACTTTTACCAGTAGTAGGTGGGGATATACTGGAATAAATCTCATAAAAAATAGTAATTTTCATAGGATGCAATTTGCTATCAACCTCCCTGTTATGCAATTCTACATTTAGTTCCAGAATAAATCAGTGTTCCTTTCTCAAGTCAAGTATGCAAGCCAAGACTTTCCTCAAGGTTTTCCCTTGAGTACTTCTTATTAAGTAACTCTGTGAAGCAAGTTATTTAAATTTTGCTTTAATACACTTGGTTCAAAGACGATTAATGGCAGTTTTAGGATCTTTTATTTTTCTTCACTTATTGCTTCAAAATATTAGCTCCTTGTCTGGGCAGAGATCACATGTTTAGTTTTAAATATTGCCATGTAACCTGATGAGGTGGGTTTTCCATAGTGATTTGGTATTAAAAAGTATGTCAAATGGTTTTATTAAATGTTACAGATTTTGAATGATTCAAGATGTCTGGATCAGTTCTCCATAAAAGAGACCTGGTTTATTTTCTAACACATTTTTCCATGATCAGATATGAAACAAGCCATTTCTATAGTTAATGTTACATAGTAATCTTTTTTGTTTTTTTTTAACAAAAACATCTTTGTTGAATTATCACATATGGCACGGGAAATCAGACATTTATATAAATTAAAACAAACCATACTGACATATTTTCAGTTGCAAACATTATACATCACACAATCTTTTATACAGTCAGTCTCATGTGAACTTTACATACCTCATTCAATTCCTATCTTCCCATAAGCTTAATTCCTCCTCCCAAACATTATGCTGCATGTATTTTACAATTCCCAGTTTTATAAGTAATTTACTCCTAGCCTTTTCTAAATATCCCATTTCCAGTTATTTTATCTCTGCTACTACAGTAACTAATTCTAATATGTTGGTTTAGATTTTGATTGCATAGGTTCATAGGTTCATACTAGGCTATCTGCCCTAGGGCATTTATAAGCCTAGCCAGAATGTGTTTGGCTTTCGCCACCCATTTTAAATTTATTTTGCTATGCCCTTTTTCGAGGTTAGTATACTGTGCCTTTGTCTAACAGTGACACAGAAATGATACCTGGGGTAAACCTACGATCTCCCATCCACTCATCAAGATTCCTCTTGAAGACAGTCAGTGAGGGACTCTGCCTAACCTGGACTGGGATTTTATTCCAGAGTGAAGGGAGCCTCTGGGTTATGAATCTGTCCCTCCAGCATGTCCTATTTATTTCAGTGCTGAGGTTCAAGTCTCTCCAGCGCGTAGCTCGATGGGATTTGGATTTTCTGAGGTGCAGCATGTCCATTAATTCTGGGTTGGACATGGCTTTATACATCAGGCACAGATCGCCTCTAAACAGGCGGTATGCCACTGAGTAGAGCTGGAGTTTCTTTAACCGGGCAGCATATGGCATCTCTTTGAGCCCTTTGATCCTCTTGGTGAGGTACTTTTGGGGTCTTTCCAGTTGCTGCAAGTGTCTGGTAAGGTACATCCCAAAAGGGGCATTGTACTCAATTATGGGCCTGATGAGGGATGAGTAAAGAGGCACAATGACCTTCCCTGATCTAGATGTGAATCCCTTCATGATTAGGTGGGCTATATAAAATGTTTTTCTAACCACTTTGGCCACGTGGTTGCCAAATGAGAGATTGCTATCAACTTGGGTCCCCAGGTCCCTAATTACTTCTTCTGTACTTAATGGATTACCACCTATGTGGTAATTTGTGGGCACTTTGTTTTTGCCAAAGGGGATGACTATACACTTTTTGGCATTTCGCTTGAGGCCATGGATCTGGCACCAGTTGTCTGTTTCTAGGAGGCCCTTTTGGAGGATGCTTGTGTTGGCTGGAGAGTCGATTATGGCACCCAGTTTGCAGTCATCTGCGAACTTGGTCAGCCACAGTCCTTCTGTGTTGGCCTGTACCTCCGAGAAATATATACCGAACAAGAGAGGTCCCAGGACTGAGCCTTGTGGGACACCACTTGTAACTGGTTTTGAGTCTGACATGGCTCCAGCAATTCTAACCATGTGGGTTCTGTCCTTGAGCCAGTTTGCAATCCATCTAGTGACATAGGGGTTTATATTTAAGCTGGTGAGCTTATCTATAATGCCCGAGTGGGGTATTGTATCGAAGGCTTTTGCGAGGTCCAGGTAGGCTGTGTGGACCACCTTCCCCTTGTCAATGGCCTTGGTGACTATTTCAAAGAAATCAACCAGGTTTAAGAGGCAGGATCTGCCCTTAACAAAGCCGAACTGGGTAGGATCCAGTGTCTGTAGGTCCCCAATATCTTTACTTATGAGGTCCATGATGATCCTTTCCATAGCTTTGCAGACCAAGCTAGTCAGGCTTATGGGGTGATAGTTTCCAGGATCCGTTGAGGCACCACCTTTATGGAGAGGGACCACTGTTGCTGTACGCCACTCTTTGGGCACATATCCTGTAGTAAGGCTGAGATTGAACAGTAGTTTTATGTTTGGGTTTAGCTCTTCTTGGAGTTCATGTAGGACTCAGCCCGGGACACCGTCTGGTCCCATTGATGCTGTGTTTTTTGCTTTGGAGAGGGTGGCTCTTACCTGAGCATCTGAGATGTCAGGGGGGCAGCACTCTGCTGGGATAGATATTTGCCCTTTTGGTGGGGAGGGGGAGAAGTTTGCGCTGAACCTGTCAGCTAGGATGTTGGCAATGTCTGTGGGTTCAGTGTATTTTTTGTCATTTTGGACTAATTCTGAGCATATCTGGGAATTACCACCCAGGTTCCTAACATAACTAAAGAAAGCCTTGTGATTATCCTTAGTGTCCTGTGCAATTTTTCTCTCGGAGCTGGCCTTAGACAATTTTATGAGTGCCTGTAGTTTTTTGCTAATTCTGATCAGTGATGCCTTCCCTTTTTGGGATTTTGCTCTATCATTTATTAGCTTCCTCCTTCTATTGTATAGTTTGTTTATGGCTGGGGTCCACCAGACAGGACGTCTGCCTTTGGAGGATTGGGTCTTGGTTTTATTTGGGATCGCATGATCCATGCATTCCTGAAGGTGTTCATAGAATGTGTTTATAAAGGATTCTGCGGTCTGGGACGTATTTTCCACAGGCCCGGGGCTTTGAAGGATTCCACCTCGGTTTTGAGAAGTGTGAAATTTGCTTTAGAGAAGTTTTTCACTGTGGTTTTCTGGGCAGGGGGTGGGGTCGGGATGTGAATATCCAGTGAGATTAGTTTATGGTCTGATCTTACCAGTGAGGGATACACTTCTGATCTGGAGCATAGAGTCCCCGTGTTGGTGATGATCAGGTCCAGTATGTTTTCCCCTCTTGTGGGAGTGGTAACAAGTTGTTCCATAGCATTTGAGTTTATAAATTCTAGGAACCTTTGGGCTAGGGTGTTGGAGCTAGAGTAATGCTCCCAGTCTATGTTTGGGTAGTTGAAGTCGCCCAATATAATGGTGTTTGGAGAGACCTTCATATTTTCCAGTGTTCTCATCCATTTTCCAGTAATTGCTTTTTTTGAAGTCACAAGAATTAAACTCAGCAAGGCCTTACTATGTCTAGGCAATTCAGATCCTGTTATTACAGCTGTAAAAAATCATTTCCTTAGTTACACCAATTTGCTCTTCCAGTTTTTTTAAAGTCTGCCAATTCATTAGACTCACAAAAAATATGTTCCCAATTACCCCTTTCTTCTCATTGCACCTCCAACATTTGCAATCTAACTGAGGAAAACAATGTTTGGAGTCTACTTGGGGTATACAAATACCTCCACAAACACTTCCAAGCAAAAATCCTAACTCTTCTAGACTTTGTTGCATATTTGGGAGCTGAGACATGCATATATCCTTCCACTGTTTCTTTGTGAATTGCTTATCCAATCTCTCTTTGTAAATGCTTTCTGACCTCTCTGACTGATTCCTATAGTTATCATGTAATATTCTATAATTATCTCCTTTTTAATGGTAGCTTCATTTCTAGGTTCAACTAAAAACTCTACCAGACTGTTTTTTCACTCAGGATCCCCTATTGCCTATACTCTGATGTCACTCCTTGACAGGGAGACTTCCAAGATGGCTGCACACTGACTGACAGCTTAATTTCAGCTCTCTCAGTGTGAAAAGAGAAACTCAGAAAAGAGAGGTAGTGATTTTGTCATTTTGGGTATATTTTATTTACTGACTAGTAAGTGCACTGCCTGGATGCCAGCAAAGAAGAAATTCAGAGAACCTGAAAGAAAATTAACTACAAAAGCTGAGGAGAAAATGCTGGCTGGGAAGAATCTTGCAGCTGTTAAACAAAAAGTAGTTGAAGCTAGAGCTTTGGTGCAATACATGACTTTCACTAATCAAGAGGAAAAAAATAAGTCAAATGTACTCAGAGCTAATTAAAATAAATGAAACACTGAAGAAGCATATCGACTCAAATAACAAAAGGCTGGAAAAATGAAAAAAAAAGCTTTAAATAGATATTCAGATGAGCTGATAAAACTGCTAAAAACAGAGGTCAAAATGAAAAAAAGAATGGCTGAGTATGAGACTGAAAGTAGGAATAGACACAGGATAACCATAGACAAGCAGAGTCACCGGCAAAAATGCAACAATCAAAGAAAAAAAAGTAACTCTGCAATTCTAAAACCACTTTATTTAAACAATAAACAGAGCTTTTGGGTTAAAAAATTCCTTCATCAGTGTAATCTAAACAAACAAAAAGCCACGTCATTAAATATAGCATTACTTAAATCACAAGACACAGCCCAACCAACTATGATCCATCATTAATTATTCAATTAACAATATAAAAACACATCTAAAAATATATATTAGAGAAAGAGAAAAATCATGTAGCTAAATAAATAATAAAGGGTGTATTACATGTCACAGCACATTTAAATGTATCTGTCTTTCCAGATACAGGATGTGCAAAGCTGTTATCGCTGCATATAACATTGTAGCAAGAGTAGTTAAAACATGAAAAAGTTCTGGCCTTATTGTAAAGTTTTGGTTGTATAGTACAAGTCACATCTTTAGAACATAAACAGCTCTTCGGGTTTGGGCAATTCCTGTAAGCAAAACAAGGCTTCTCCCCTATATATCATTTAAGTTCTGGCATGGCTCTTAAGATACTCCAGTTATTTATGATCACTTCCTTCACAGCATTAGTACACCTCCTATTAGTTGTTAAGTAACATAATGTGTCATTATGTTCATTGCTATGATATGACCAGAGATATAAGGCTTAGCTTTATTCCCTTTTTCATTTATAACCTGTTTTCTAATACTGTCTAGGGCATGTTGATTCTAATCCCTTTCCTTGAATTCTGCTGTCATTTCAGCCATTTGATCTATAAATCTTGCAGTGTCTGTATTTAACCTACTTGCCTGCAAATATGGGCTCTTTACAATGCCTTTGAAAGTATGTTTGAGACTGGTCAAGAAGAGATCTTTCAAAAACGGTAAAATTAAAGGAAAGATCACATAGAGAAAACCTGAGATTTTTGTGCTGTATCAGAGAAGCTGGAAGGAACGGTACAAAAGTACTAATGAGCAACTGGACTGGTATTCTACAGCAGGAGTTGTTACTTGAAAGGTTACTCTGTTTGTACAGTCCAAACCTGGCCAAGAGAAAGCAGCCAAGACCTCCAAAAGAAAAGATGCTATCCTACCAGCAGAAAAAGCTCATTTTGACAAAACTGTGGAGAAGGACAAAGTAATAAAAGTTGGAGACAGTAGAGTGTTTGTGTAAAATGATTACTCACTGTACACCAGGCAGTAGAAGAGTAAACAAGTGAATGCTAAGAGATTCAAGCTACTGTATCTACCTATCTTCAAAATATTTTTTCCTGGAGGATCAAAGTCATTTTTGGATGCAGAACATGTTAAGAAGGAAACACAAATGTTTGTCCAACAAAAAGAGAGCTATCAAAGAGAAGTGGACTCTGCTTCTTATTTTTCTTCTTATTTTCTTATAATAAAGCTGATAGAGAGACTATACCAGTGAGACATTTTTCAATATTGCAAAGGAAAATGTTTGAGAGACAGAGAAAAGCATACAAGTTGACTAGAAGAACAAGGAGTACATTGAAATGAAGCAGAAGTTGGAGTTGGGAGATGGAGATCAACAGGAAGAATACCAGCAACTTGGAAATTAATAAATAAATGTGGGATTACAAAGCATCAGTCACATTTGTGAAACATGGTGGAACCAGAATGATTGTACTTTTTACTTTGTTAAACTTGTAGGGGACTCCAAAGCATATGCTGTACTTCATGTTATTAATGTTTGTTAGAAAAACGTAAAACCACCTCCTGGAAGTGAGAGGAAAGCTCAAATAAACAATCAATGCAAATTGGCAGGCACTTTGGTTTTGATAAAGTCCTATACTTGTTAGGATGAAAGCACTCAGCGAGTCTGAAGTGGATTTAATAGATCTTCGTGTGTCTATACTCCATTGACTGTTTATTTGGGCTTTCCTATTGCTTCCAAGAGGTGGTTTTGTGTTTTTCTTAGTTATTTTCCACCCAAGCTACGTTTTTTTCCTAATGTTTGTTAGAACATTAAGGAGAGGGGAAGAGGAAGGAAAGTGGCAACTCTAAGTAAAACAATTTTTGTTCTTAACAGTATTTTTAGAAAATATGACATATACAGCAAGTAATATGGTAAAGCATTTTCAGTTATTTTTTTTGTGTGTTTTAGGGATGCTAAAGTAAACAGGTTCCATTTTTGTCTTCCTTCTTTCATTCTACTTGTTTAGTTTTAAGAAATGTAGGCACTGCAATATAAAAAGAGAAGAAAGCCTGGACGAAAGCATATTTAAAATAATAGGCTGCAATCTTAGGTTGTTGAGGTGAAGGATGGGGTGTAAAATTATACAGACCTTAATATAAGTAAAACTACTTTTCCATAGGTGAATGACTGGATTAAGGTCCTTGGCTTGATCTAATAAAAGTGTAGGCAAGTAAAAGTTTTCCTTTAACAAATAAATGTTCAGCTTGCACCATGAGAAGCCTACAGCTAAAGGCAACTGTGTATCAGACTCTCATGTTTCTATGGAGACAAGCTGATAAGTGGCAATAAAAACAGAATACTTTTTTCAATGGCTAAACAATAATGTTTTCTGAACGCCTTTAAGCTGTTTTCTACATCTGGGAGAGTAATAAAGATAAAACAAAAACAGACACTACCTTCTGTAAGTAGTATCATGGATAACCTTCATTATAAGTCAGTTATGAATGTAGCTGTCAATCTGGGCCAATTGCACCTATTAGGAGGGTTACACTTCATTATTTAAAAGTATACAAAGTTTTGTGTGTTTGTATTAAGTTAATAGGCTGTGTGGGTGCTCTGGGGGTGTATTTTTTGTTTAAGGGTTTTTATTAACTCATTACAGTCAAGTGTGCCTCCAGGCATTTCTGCAGTTACCTCCTACTGTGCCTCTAGGTATCAAATATTTCTTGTTCATATTTGCATTAATAATTCCAAAACCATGCTACATACAAGATATCAGAATATTTTATCTTGAAGCATACATGATGGCAAACACAACTATATTAATATTTGACCTCTGTCAATGATTATTTGTTAAAACTGTAAGGTGATGACTTCATTTTTTCAAGCCTCAAGCCACACTTACCAGGAGTTAAAGGTACACACTCAAAAGTGCTGCACTGGAGGGAATGAGTTAAGTCAGAAAGTTTTGCAAGAGATGACAAAGATTTAAATGGATATGAGAAGAAACAACTGTATAAAATATTAGCCTGCTAAACATTAGCATGTGCATGTAACATAAAATATGAAACTAGGCATTTTAAAAATAAGCTGTTATACATAACAGGTAGAAATAACTTCTGAACATAATGGAAATACTTTCCATATTATCATCAAATGTGAGTGGTCTCACAAGTACACAGAAAAAAGTAGGAATAATGAACTACATTAAGAAATGCAGAGTACAAATAGTTATGCTATAGGAGACACATTTGGAAAGAAGTGAGCATGTGAATTTGATAAAGAATAGAATTTCAAGATGGCTATTCAGCAGAATATCTGGGACAAAGGAAAAGAGGAATACTTATATTCATTTCCAGAGAAGCTCCAATAGTGATAGAACAGAGAAAAAAATAAAAATTGTATATTTGTAGTAGTAAGGGACTACAGGTAAGGGAAGAGGATTACACTGACATGTATTTATATTCCACACTTCTACATTGGAGCTTCCGAAAGTCTCTCTGTATTTACCTTAACATATTTTTTTATTTCATTTGTTCCAGAGAATGCACACAGTTGCCATGCTTGCACAATGTCGATTTAACAAGACATAACTGTAGATCAATGAGTGCGTATGTATCCTTAAGAAGCTATCCAATGGCTTGCACAAGTGTATAAAAACTGAGTGCGTGCAACTCTGACTGCCATTTTGTAGTAAGCTGTTGAGATGTAAGCATGTATGTATATAAGGTCTGTCTGTTAGCCAGTTTGTTTATATTTTATGATGCTGCTATCCATCTTGATGTGTTTATATGTATTAAAGCATCTAAACAAAATACCCTGCCTGCTTGTCATCTATGTTAGAGAGGGACAAGTGACATGGTGTCAGAAGCAGCATGTCTAAAGGACTTGAAGCCAGGATGGACTCCATATTCTTCAGTATGAGTTCAAGGGGCACCCGGTTGGAACAACATGAATATAAAGATGTGAATCATCCCTAAAATGTGCATACTTTGCAAAACAGGTCAGAAACAAATTTCAGATATTAAAACTTGCTCAGCACTATTTCTATTCACAAAATATGAAATGAGGCATACAGAACACTCTAAATGATATTTGCATAAACCGATATGTCCAATATTGCTAAAATATTCAAATTACTATTGAAAATGTTTGAAATAAAGTCCAAATTGCATAAAATGAATAAAATAAGAGGAAATGAATGCATTTATGCTAAGCACGTATGTCTCGTATTAGTCAAAGATATCTGAGTTATCAGAAGTGTATAAAGTGTTTGCATGTTTATGCAGTATTACAGTAAAGTTATTCCACAGAATACAGCCATTTCAGAGCATATTTCACAAAGTACAGTATTTCAAATAGTTTATTGTGCATTTGAATGTTATTACAAGCTCACAGAACAGTTTGTACATAATTACAAGGGCCATATTTTCAGTGTGATTGTGCATATTTTGTGTGCTAGCAGATGGATTTTCGAAAACCCAGTGCAGTTGTGTTTGACAGCAATATTTTAGAGAACTGTTGAGTGTTTGACCAAGAGTATGACATTTTTATACAGGCTACATTTTCTGATAAAGATGACTGTACAAAGGCATTTATTCTACTTAATTTAGTTGGGTTAGAAGCCATAGAAGGGAACGCTCATTTGTGTGTGCATCTGCTATCCATACAGGAGAGGGGGAAACCATCATAGTGTTGTACCGGCTGAGTCAAGGAAGGGCCCTTAGTGCTTAAAATGTAAATTTAAAGAAATGTGTAACCTTCAGACAAATGTTACAATGAAAAGGCACTTATTTTACATAAGGGATCAAAAGCATGCTGAAGCTTTTGCAGTATATATAACTGACTTGAGAAATAAGGGTAAAATGTGCAAATTTGTTGACTTAAAGGATGAGTTGATAAAGGACAGACTTGTATGTGGTATTAAAGATGATACTGTGAGAAAGATTTTGCTTTGTGACAGTGATTTAACCTTAAATATGGCCATTGATATTTGTCAGCTATATGAGCTCACAGAAAAGCGCACAAATATGCTTACAAATGAGAATAGCTATAGAAGGCACAGTGATGTAGTTCATGTTGATAGTATGCAGCACATAGTTAAAAGAAACATGCCCAAGCTCATGGCAGTAACTGTAGCCCCTGCAGCACTCACTGGTAAACCCCAGAACTTTCCTGCAAATTCCAAAGTTTGCACAGTCTCGGTGAAGCATGAGTGAGTCAGCAAACTCAAAGCGTGGGCTCCAACCTAATTTCATTGCCAACCGTCATAATTGTGGTGGAAGTCATGTATCTAAAAAGGAGAAATGTCTAGCTTTTGGTCAGCAATGTCACAAATGCAATAAATGGAATCATTTCAAAAGGTTTTATAAACTAAAAGGCCCACATTCTTTTATTAAGAGGGAACATTTTAAGAAATGAGATGCTCAATTAGAGATCTGCAAGCCTACTCTTTATGCTGATGGTGTGTCAGTGCTTCATGAAACAGTCAGTGCAGTAGATTTAAGGGCAAAGAATGAAGTACTTTGTACTGTTCGGATAAATGGAAAACCCATAGAGATCAAAGTTGACACAGGTTCCAAGTGCAATGTTATGTCAGCAGAAACATTTGCTAGAGTGTGTCATGGTGAAAGGCTTGATTTGGCAAGGAATACAAAGCTTGTTGCTATGGAGGTAAAGAAATTCAAACCGAAGGCTCAGTAGTGCTTTCATGTTACTCTGCTGGAAGAAGCAACGACTTGTTATTTTATGTGGTCTACAGGCATAGCCAGTCATTATTAGGGCTGAGAGTCAGTTTGAAAATGGTACTGCTTTCATTTAATAAGGAAGTCCATCAAGTTAGCTTGAAAGACCACTACTCTAATTTCACCCAGTACATTTTTTCTACCTATGCTGATCTCTTCAAAGTCAAGTTAGGGAAGCTTCCAGTTGTGTGCTCCATGAAGTTATATCCAGATGTCAGTCCAGTTATCAGACCAGCACAAAAAGTTCCAATAACCATGCAGGACAGAGTCAAAGCCGAGCTAGATAAAACGGTAAACAAGGTATGATTTGTCCAGCTGATGAACCAACTGAATGGGTATCTCCCATGGTGGTAGCTCATAATAAAAGCTCAGATGACATCAGAATATGTACTGACCCATGAGATTTGAACAAAGCACTAAAAATACCCTATCATCCAAAGTGCACAGTCAAAGTCGTCACAGCCTTGATGCCAAATGCCACTGTTATTTCTGTCTTAGATGCATAGAGTTCATTTTGTCAAATTCAGCTTGACAAGAAATCATCATTGCTCACTATGTTCAGTACTCTGGCAGGTACAGATTTTTGAGAATGTCATTTGGGATAAATTCTGTAAGTAAAGTCTTTCAATGTGCAATGGAGCAACTTTTTCTGGGAATCCTTGTGTTGTTATAGTTGACAACATACTACTTGGAGGTAATGGTGAAGCTGAGCATGACAGAAACCTCATTAAAGTTCTAGAAAGGCCACATCATGTGAATCTTAGCTCAATCCACAGAAATGCAAATTCAGGCTATAAGAGGTTACTTATATTGGTCATTTATTTACCAGTTCAGGCTTACGACCAGACCCTTCCAAGCAAACAGCCATTCTCAAGATGCCAGCTTAAGACAATGTCCAAGCCCTGCAATGTTTTCTTGGCATGGTTAACTACCTAGGCAAGTACATTCGAGATATGAGCCAACTATAACACCACTCAGACAGCTGACACGTAAAGATGTATATGGTCTCGGTTAGAGCAACACCAAAGAGTATTTGATGTCCTGAAACAGAATTGCTAGTCCACCAGCATTCAGATACTATGATGTTCACAAACCAGTTACTTTTTATGAGATGTTTCAAAATTTGGTCTAGGTGCAGTCATTCTACAATAGGATCAGCCTGTTGCTTATGCACCGAGAACTCTTATCCAAACTGAAATGCAGTATGCCCAGATTGAGAAAGAGCTTTTGGCAATTTTGTTTGCATGTTTGAAGTTCCACGGTTATGTTTATGGTAGACCTATCCAGATCAAAACAGACCACCAACCTCTAGTCACTATCTTGAGAAAGCCTATGCATTCAGTTCCAGACAGACTGCAATGCATGATGCTGAGATTGCAAAAGTATATTTTTACTGTTGTCTACAAGAAAGGCAAGCTTCTTTATCTTGCTGATACATTATCCAGATCACCCCCAAAACACCACAGAACAGCATGAGAATGAGAGCCTTGATTTTGAAGTCATGGAAGTGAGAAATCTTTCTTCCACATGTCTTGATGTGCTGAGAGACCACACAGCCACAGATCCATTTTTACAAAGGCTCAACCACTTTATCAATCAAGGATGGCTGTCAAAGCAATCTAGTTTACCTCAAGAAATGTAACCTTATTTTCCATACAGAGATGATATTTTGTCTGACAAAGGTATCATCATGAAAGGTCTGAAAGCAATTGTTCCAAAGTCCTTGCAACAAGAGTACACTACTATCTTGCATCATTGTCACCCATGAGCCAACTCTACCAAAAGAAGGGCGAGAGGACTAGTATTTTGGCCTTCTATGTCGTGAAACATTGGGAGAGCACTTTCATCTTGTTCTGTGTGTAATAGTACAAATCCACATTAGCAGAAGGAACCACTTCAGCTAAACCAGATTCCTGAATTACCTTGGTCTACAGTAGCCACCAACATCTTCGAGTGGAATGGTGAACATTATTTGGTGTTGGTAGACTCTTACTCCAATTAATTTGAGATCAACCTGCTTCCTAATCTAGCATCCAGTACTGTCATTACTAAGAGGAAGTGTCATTTTGCAGTACATGGTAGTCTGCACAAAGTTGTTTTTGACAATGGCATGTGGTTTACAAGCCAACAGTTCAAAAGATTTGCTGAAGAATGGGACTTTACTCATGTCACAAGTAGTCCTAAGTACCCGCAGTCAAATGGTTTGGCAGAACGTGCAGTTCAAAGTGCAAAACAGTTACTAGAAAAGTCAAAAAAGGATAATAGTGATGTTTTCTTGAATGTCTTGAATCTCAGAAATGTTCATCGTGATAAACATCTTGGTTCATCTGCTCAGAGACTTCTGTTGAGACAAACCAGAACCACATTACCAATCAGTAGTCAATTGTTGGTTCCATGTGTCAAGAACAACAGGTCAATGAAAGCCAATCTGTTGAAGAAGCATTTAACCTAGAAGTCCTACTACAATAAGACCAGCAAACTACTCAATCCATTACAAGAAGAAGTAGTAAGGATGCAAATGTCTAGAGGTTATGATTGGATAGTTGTTGTGAAGAATATTTGCCCAGAGCAGAGATCATACACTGTGGAATCACAAGGAGCAGAGTTTAGGTGGAATCAGAAACATTTGAGACTGGTGTCCAGGCATATACCACAGCACATAGCCTCTGAGAAAGACTCTTTATCTGAGAGTGTGTTGTCCAATGTTTCAATTCCTGAGGAAGTTCAATTGAATATTCCCATTCCTGTGACAAATCCAGAGGTTCCTGATATGAGTTGTGCACTGAAGACTGCCCCTGTTGCTAAATTCACTCCAGATTTCTATGTTATGAGATTTGTTTGTATGTCCAAACCATGTGACAGATACATGGCAACTTGGACATGAACACTGTGTTTTGTTTCCAATGTCTATATTAATGCATGTCTAACTCTGATATTGTTTTACAAAGGGGAATCTTTTTAAGAAGGAGGATGTAGATCAATGTGTATGTACCTTTAAGAAGCTATCCAAGTGCTTGCACAGGTGTATAAATACTGAGCATGTGCAAGTCTGACTGCCATTTTGTAGTAAGCCATTGAGATGTAAGCATGTATGAAAAAAAGGTCTGTCTGTTAGCCAGTTTGTTTTTATTTTATTATGCTGCTATCCATCCTGATGTGTTTCTACATATTAAAGCATCTAAACAAAATACCCTGCCTGCTTGTCATCTATATTAGAGAGGGACGAGCGACAATAACTTACAGAATGGATTTAGAAGCAACAGTTACTTATGATCTATGCCACTGACATGACATCACTTAAATAATGGATTTAAAAGCAGTAATATAATGCAGCTACTTATAATTTATGCAACCTTTACAGGAATGGCAATGTGATTAACCAATCTGAACTTACATATGAAATTACATTTTCCTGTACTATCATCTGATATGTAGATGTTCGTGTTTACTTACCATCCATTGTTTTTTATTACAGAATGATAATTATATTCATGAGGGCATGACTTCAACTTCCAGTTTAACAAAGCACAACTACCTTATACCTACATCAACTAAGACTTATACAACCCTATGAAATACTATGGAAAACACTATTTATGCTAGCAATATAACCCATCTCACATATTGTTACAAAGTTATTACACCTTTCTTATTTTTAGGTAGTATCTCAGAAAAGAAAATTCCAACTTCTTATATAAAGCTTAAATTCCGTAAACAGCTTTTAGGTGAATATCAGCATGGATTATGCAGCTGTTGCATGATCTAGTGTTTTATAAGCATCAAGCACCTATCTCTTAGGTTTAAATCCACTCCCCCTCTTAGCTTAATCTGTTGGATGCTTTCTCTGCATCAAGACTCACCAACAACAGTGGTATTTTCTTACATTCTGCTTCCCTCTGGATCATCAATGTTCTGTTAATGTTGGCAAATGTTTGCCTCCCCTCCACAAAATCACACTAATCCATATCTAACAATACTGGCACCACTTTTGCAATTCTTTTAGCCATTATAGACATAAGCACTTTATAATCATGATTTAATATTCAAATTGGCCTGTATGAAGCTGGATCTGCTTGATCTTTACCCTTTTAGGTATTACAGCTATTACCATTTTCTTCCAGGATGTTGGTACTTCTCCTCTTAAAATATTGTTAAACAAAACCTTCCAGATCTTTATCAGTTTTTTCCCCTCCTAGCTTCTAAACTTACAGTCTTCCACAGGAATACCATCTATTCCTGGGGACTTTCATGTAGATTGGTTATACATCATCATTTTTATTGCATCTCCTCCTATCCTAACTGTTACTAATTAAGCCTCATCTATCTCTAACCTTGGCATATTTAATTGTTCCATAACATTTCCATTTATACCTTTTCTTGATTTTCATATTTTTCTGCTTTATACAGACTTTCATAGCATTTACAAAACATTTCTAATACCTCTACAGGATCTCTTGTTACCTTCCTTGTTATAGACTCCCCAAGCTTGGTGACAGCACTTTCTACTTTATGTTGAGTGAATCATTGTGCTAAAAGTTTTTATGCTCTGGAGTTATTGTCAAAAAAAAATTGCTTAGCAGCAATCTTTCTAAACTCTGCATATTATCGAACTAATCCCTTATTTTTGGTCTAGCATTCTGCAGTTGCTAATGTTCTTGTTCTGTGAGACTCCCCTATTCTGCAATACTTTAACATTTGTCAGTCCCTCAAAATAATTCTTGTTACTTCTTAAACATATCTCCTTTTCTTTTATTTCCACCCTATTTTTAAACTGCACTTTAATTTTATCTTACTCCCTAGCTATATTTTCAGAAGAAATTTCTATATTCTCTAATAGCCCCTGAATACTTTTTACTACCCATTTCATAAACTCCTCTCTGTTCAATAGATAGGTGGGAAAGCACCAGTGTCTCATTTTTATTTCATTACACTGTGTTTTTATTTTAGTTAGTATTGGCACATGATCTGAAATAGTTATTGGGTACGTATCAAGACTTTCAATTAAATACATATGTTCCTGTGAAATGTAAATTCTGTCTAGCCTAGCCCAGTTTTTATATCTTAGGGAATGATATGTAAATTCACTCTGCACTCATACAACTGAATTCACATCTTCCATGCCAAATATTTTTATACGTCTTCAAAAGTCTACCCTCCTTTGTTATACTTTCCCTTCTTTACTGCTGTAAACCAATTTCCAGTCACCATCTATAAGTAATATTCCTTGCTGGAAGATGATTATTTCTCCCAGAATTTAATTGCTCCATTATAGCAGTTTTAGGTGGAATATAAATACATGCCAGTATAATCCTCCTCCTCCCTTGCCAGTAGTCCCTTAATACTAAGAATCTACAATTAGTATATTTTATCCTCTTCTATCACTATTGGAGCTCCTCTTTGAATTAATAAAAGTATTCCTGTTTTCCTTTGTCCCAAGTATTCCCCTGAATAACCATCCTGAAAACCTTTCATTATCAAATTCACATGTTCAGTTCTTTCCAAGGGTGTCTCCTGTAGCATAACTATTTGCACTCTACATTTCTTAATATAGTTCACTACTCTTTCTTTTTTGTATTTATCTGTGAGTCCATTGACATTTAAAGACATTACAGAAAATATCATTGTATTAAAAAGTTATTATTCCCACCTTTTATGTATAATAGCTTTTTTGTTAAATCTCTAGTTCCAGCTTTTACGTTGCATGTATACACTGTTTGTCAGATTGAACTTTTATGTAGTTGTTTCTTGTCATAGCCATTTGAGCCTATGTCACATCTTATAAAACTTTTTGTTTTACTGAAATCTCTCAAATAAAAACAAATACACCCCTAATACCCCCTAAAACCTATTAAGTTAATAGTAACACAAAAAACTATGTACATCTTTAAATATTAAAGTTTTGCCCTCCTAATAGGATCAAATGTCCCAAATTGACAGCCGCTCTCACATACTTGAGTTAACCTAAAAGAAAGGTTATCCATGCTAATATGCATGGTGCAGCCTGTACTTCTACTAAGTGCTGTCTGGTTTTGTCTTATCTTTATAGCTCTCTCAGCTGGGGAACCACCTGAATGCTTTCAGGGAACATTATATCCTAGCCAATTTCTCTTAATTAGACTATCTCCATTGAGGCATAACAAGCAGATACAGAAATGCTACTAAACATACATTTTTTGCTGGAAAAAAAGCCTATAATATTCAACATTCTTTATCATTTACTTGCTGTCTCTTAAAATGTGTTACAGATCAAACTAAGGGCATTAATCCAGTCATTTTCCCCATGCAAGCATGAGAAAAAGCCCATTATTTTTTCTTTTGTTATGCTCTTTTAACCAGACTTTTCTTCTTTATATATATATATATATATATATATATATATATATATATATATATACACACACACACACACACACACACACACACACACACACACACACACACACACACACACATATTTTACAGTGGCTATATTCTTAAAACTGAACAAGGAGAGAGAGAAAAGGGCGAAAGAAAAAAAAAAGAAAAGGCATGAGTACCTGTTTACAATAGTATCCCCATTATACTTTAAAATAACTGAGGAAATTTTACTTTATAGCACAAAAAGTAAATAATGCACTATAAAAATAGTATTATTAAGAAAAAAATTGTTTTATATACAGTTAACTTTCTCCCTCCTCTTCCAGTCCCCCAAGTATTTTTAAGAATATTAATGACATGACGTAGGGCATATGCTTTAGAGTCCCCCACAAGTCCA
The DNA here is from genome assembly GCF_019279795.1 of Protopterus annectens. NCBI lineage: Eukaryota > Metazoa > Chordata > Ceratodontiformes > Protopteridae > Protopterus > Protopterus annectens. The sequence continues at coordinate 1,056,789,518 of NC_056747.1, read as the reverse complement.
AGTCCAAAAAGTCCAATATTTCCAGATTTTCTTGTTCTGTCATATTTCACAAATATAATTATTGCTTTGTAAACTCATGTTTGTCAATTTCCAAGTTACTGGTGTTATTCCAGTTCATCTTCATCTCCCAAATCCTGTCTCTGCTTCATTTCCAATGTACTCCTGATTCTTTTAGCCAACTCTTGTGCTCCCTTCCTTCTCTCCAACATTTTCCATTGAAACACTAGAAAAGATTTCACTGGCACATTCTTTATGTGGTCTTTATTAGCAGAAGAGTAAGAAGCGGACTCTCCTGTTTCACAGCTCACTTTTTGTTGGATAAACATTTGTGTTTTCTCCTTAGCATGCACTTCATCAAAGAATTATTTTGTTCCAGCAGGGAAGAATATTTTGAAGACAGCTGGGTACAGCAGTTTGAATCTCATGCCTGCTCTTGACACTCCTTGAATAGTAGAATACATTTCCTCCTCTTCTGCCAGATGTACAGTGAGTAATCATTCTTCACAAAAACTCTGTTGTCTCCCACTTTTAATACTTGTCCTTCTGCCACAATTTTATCAGAATCAACTCCTTCTGCTGGTAGGATTGCATCTTAACTATTAAAGGTATAGGTTGCTTTCTCATTGCCAGATTCAGAGCATACACACAATGTGCCCTTTCAATTAACAGCTCCTGCTGTGGAATACCAGTTCAGTTGCTTGTTTGTGCTTTCATAAAATTAATACAGTCTGTTCCTTCCATTTTCTCCGGTACAGCTGAAAATCTCATGTTTTCTCTACGTGCTCTGTCTTCTAATTCTATTATTTTATGAAATATCTCTTCTTGAGGAGTCTCATATTCAGCCAGCATTTTCTTCATTTTGACCTCTGATTTTTGCAGTTTTATCACCTCATCTGAATATCTGTTTAAAGCTTCTTCCATGTTTCTTCCAGCCTTTTACTGTTTGTTGTTTGAGTTAATATGCTCCATCAGTGCTTCATTTATTTAACTATGTCTGTGTGCAGTCGTTTTATACTTTTCTCTAGGTTACTGGAAGTCATGTCTAGAGCTTGCACTGCTTTTTAATGAACATCTGCAGTAGTTTTCCACTGGCCTTCTCTGCTGAGTTCCTGTTTTCACAATGGGAGAGCTAGAAGTAAGATATTACTCAATGTGCAGCCATCATGGAAGTCGTTCATCTCAGCCTTTTGACTAAGATTAAGTATAGTGCAGTATCTCTCCATTATGGTTCCCAGATATACCAAAATTGTAATGGCTTTGTGGGACCATACGTTTATTACTGAGTCTGCATAGAATACAAAGATTCAGTTTTACTGTAGGTACAAGGATTATCCGTTTGTTATTTAGACAGATAACCAGGTTACTCTTGGTGCATTTGTTGAATATCTCAGCAGTGACTTTTTTATCTTTTTTCTACCTCTCCTTACATTAAGGTACAGTATTTAGATGTGATGAAAATTAATTATTAGAATTTTTATGAAAAAAAAATTATCTATATTTGAGCAGTATTTATCCTTGTTGCCTAAGAAAACATGGTCGGAAGTACAGATGATTAGGTTTTTCAGACTAATTTCAAGGACTGTAGAGTTTAAATCACATGTGGATAACTTGGAGAAATATTTTTAGATAGATGATGCTAACTCACTCTGTTACATTTAGCTTCTGTAAAGGCAAATAAAGAAATAAAATATACTTGAAGACGCCTCACAGACCTACAGTTACCTAATTTAGATTAGCATAAAGTCATGTTAAGTGATCAAGCATGACAGTTACAGTATAGATAAGATACTACATACATTAATAAATTTATTACAGATAATTGGAAAAATATCAAAGGGAGCCTTGTTGCAGTTTTTGGTAGCTGCCCAGAATTTTCAGATAAGAAGGACAGACCTTAAGTATTTGCTTGAGAATGTAGGGAAACAATGGAAGGGATAATCAACCAATGGAGAGGAAACTTCCCAAGCTGGCTCTGTGAAGTATGCAGTTACATAGCAGATAGTCCCTATGTCTTACACATTCTAGCTGGGTTGATTTACTGTAGCTCTGGACATTACAGCTGCAATTCATTGTATATTATCTATATAGCCACATGTGAAATACAGATGCTAAGATTCTTAGATTCATTCAGCATTAATATTTTAGAATGTGTTTTAATGGCTAGCTCGTATGTTATGCTTTATGCACTGCCTTTGAATTTCTAGACCCTTCATATAACCACTAATTAGCATGTCACTATGTGCTAGTTGTCTATGAATCCCAGTCATAGTTCTTGTTATACTGGTAGGACAATTACAACATTAGGTCAATCATTCAAAGCACCCCCTGTGTCTTATTAGTTCCAAGAACAAGTATAATGTTTTACATGAAACATTCTCTGAATTGTATTAGTTTTAAAGGATATTTTATTTATTTATTCTTTGTTTTTGTTTTAAAGAAAGTGGCTCTGGATGAGAAAAAAGGGTATCTGGATTTAAACCAGTAAGAAGGGAGATATGATGGCAGTGTGAATATACCCCCCTGGGTTCTAAAACATTTATTCTGATGTTGGAGATGAGAAGTGATGAGAACTGAAAGAATTAGATGAATTTTTGTTTGCATTTATATATTTAATGTCTTTTAATGTTTTTTAAGTTGCTGTCATTTTTAAGTGAATATTTTTAATGCAGTCATATGACTGTCTATGTAAATCAAATGGAGGTCTGTTGTAGTTGTCTGATGAAGTCTAAGATTTAACTCGTGGATGAAAGCACTTAAGAACTGAATAAACATTGGGTCTGCTTAAAGCTGTGTTCCCTGAGCTGTTTTCCCTTTAACAGCTGATTTTTACACAGGAATGAGAGGAGGAAATGAAGCATTAAAAAGAGTGATTTTAAATGTTCCAGAAATCTTAAGAGTTTTGATCAAAGTCACTTCCTAAACAGAATTTAGCCTTAAAATCTCAGAACAGAGGTTTAAACATAAATTCAAAATTAGACCTCTAGCTTTTTCTTTGAACAAGCCTGTACCCTTCCACAACTCAAAGGCCTTTTAAAAAGTACTAGTGAAAACAACTTTCCAGTGACTTATTACTTGGTTGTGATATCAGGCTAGGTTAAAATGAAAGTTGTTTTTTGAAGTAACTTTAGTGGAAGTGAAATATACAAACTAGACTCAAGTAACCTTTAAAAGTCATTAATAATAATACTGGTATTTTTACTTGATCATAACATTTTGTCTCAACCATTAAATAGAATAATGTATTCAAAGTAATTCAAAGTGATTATTAAGAATGCTGGACCATATCTATTACACACTATAGATATAGTATATGTTTATCAGCTTGATACTTCCTTAGAGTAAGTATATCCCTAAACATTATCTGCAAAATATATTTTCCATAATACTGCTTATGTTGAAACTGCTGCCTCTTAAACTCCACTAAGTTGCTAAAGGAAAGGTATGTGGACAACACTAACTTCCCTTGCAAAGAGTATTACAGAAAATACAGCTCTGCAGAAGGAACACATTACCATTAAATAATAAATAAATAAATTGTAAATGCTATTAGTATTAAATAAAACTACCCTAGAGCAGTAAACTGATTAAATGTACTCTACAATTCCTTGACCTTCTGCCTGATTGTAATGAGCAGTTCTGCAGTTCATATAACACACTCAAGTATACTTAATTGTTGGTACAATTATAAAATTAATCTAGCACACTCTATCCATTAAAAAACAGCTGCACAGTGTTACAAGATGATTAAAAAGATAAACATGAAAGTGAAGTAGAAAATTGTGTCCATGGTACACACACACATATATATATATATATATATATATATATATATATATATATATATATATATATATATATATATATATATATATAAAACTATATCTATCTATCTATCTATCTATCTATCTATCTATCTATCTATCTATCTATTCTGATAGCATTGCTTTTGGGAGGGGGCTTATGTCCTCTTAGCCACAATGTCTTTATACACAAATTTATGCTAGTCATTAGGACCAATTGATTTCACATGCATTGTACTCCAAGTTGTCAGAAATAGGGAAGCTGAACATACAATAGTAGTACTGCATCTGTAACCAAAATAAATGTATAACCTTCATGAGAGTCAGAAGATTGAGAGTAGATATTTGACTGAAGTTAGTGTTTCTGTTTGCCTCCTCCCTCAAGTGTACATACACAAACACACACAGTATTACTGTAAGAAAAGATAATTTTTTCACCAAAAAACAAGTATGTTTCTTTCTTTTTCTCTTTGGCAGTTCTGAAACACTGCATTTCAATTTCTCTGATTGGAGTAATTGTCTTTTGGGAAAACAGAAAGGTGTAAATGTTGCATCCTTTCAAGGTATATTCAGATTTCCATAAAGTCACCTAATCTTAACGAACGTCAAGTGTACTAACACGATGAAGAAAAGAAGGGATTAAAAGTTCATAAGATCATATGCGGCTAGCTGCCTTTGTGAGTCATTTTAAGTTTAGCTGATATCTCACAAAGGTGAGAATCAAACCTTGTACTTTGAGTATGTAAGGTAACCACCTTAACCATTATGCCACCACTCCCTAATAAAACAGAAATCTTAGTTGTTCTGCTTTGTTAACTGATATTAGCAAGTGTAGTACTTTTATTGTGTTCATGTTTACCTAACTCCTGGCATTTGTTAATCATGTAAAGAAAATTTGTAATAAATGCTTTTAGCAAATGCTTTTCTGTTTATTTGGTATATTACTAGCCATCAAACATAGACACTACAGAAATTTCATCAAGCAAGTAATAATACCCAACAAGGTGGGCTTTACTAGGGAATAATGGATTGGTCAGGGGTGTTGTGAGTTCCAATGATCCAGGCAGAGGGCCTGTTCACTCCTGAAAGGTCTGTTATTTCCCTCTATAATGCCTACCCTGGAGGACATTATTGCACTTAGATACTGGGCTTTCTGTTAAATTGGTTTGTATTTGTTTTACTAGTTTAATAGTAGTATATGCATATATTTTTATATGCTTGATGCAAAATAGTTCCACCACCTAATGTTTCATAGTTGCTGAAGGATGTGTAATTGCTGTTTGAGGACATATTGTACAACCAATATATACACATGCGCGAGTGCTCACAAACACAGTGAGTCTCATATATGCATAGACTAACAGAAGCAGAGGCAGACAGAGACAATTTCTCACACATATGCAAAAAGTCATACACACACACACACACGCACACACAGACTGGCATGTTTATACACATAAACATGCACACAGAGGCACAAACAGACTGACTTGCATATACACATAAATAAACACACACACACACACACACACACACACACACACACACACACACACACACGTGCTCAGCAGTTACAGCCATTTTCTTGATCATCTACACCTCAAATGTTTCACAGGTATCAAATGAATGAAATAATTCATACAGTGCAAAGCAATGTATCTTCTTCCCCATCCCACATAATTCTCAGCTATCCCTGATTTTGTACAATAGCTCTGATTTTGCCTCATAGCTTTGCTTTGTCCCTTGAAATAAATTTGATTTTGTATGCTTCGTCTTGTACAGAAAAAAAAAACAGTTTGATGTAAAACATCTTGTTCTATTTACTTTTTAAGTGAATTAGGGCAATATTTAAAAATTTCCATGACTTTAGGTTTATGTTACCCTATTCATGTTGGCTTTGTCCAAAATCTGTGAACAAAGAAGTTAAATAGGGGTACAGTCTCTCTCTCTCTCTCTCTCACACACACACACACACACACACACACACACACACACACACACACACACACACACACACACACACACACACACACACACACACACCTTTCTAATGCAATTGACTGTATTCATTATGTTTGCTCCTCTCACCAAAGGTGGTTTTTAAGTACTAAGAATAGTGAGAGAAAAGTAAAGCCAACAGCTCTTTGCTTGTAACTGCTTCCTGAGGTTATTTTTCAATTTTTTTTGCATTTATTTATTTACTTATTAAAGGACAATAATGGTATTTTATTATTAAATACTCAACTTCTCTGCCCTTTTTCTCTCTATTTAGTGTCCCTGCTGTGAATAAACAACAACACAGCATTTAAAACATTTAAAATTTACTGTGTCTCTCCACTAGAGCAGCACCTTACTGTACTGTGGTAGTTTCACTTTCAAAAAACTTTTATCCTGCCCTGGAAAAGTCTCCAATTCATCAATGTCATCAAGGCCACTTTATACAGGTAGTTTTCTGGCCAATTCCCTCCCCAAACTGACATCACCATGGCCATCCTAAAAACCCACCCATACAGTGATGTCACAGCTCCCTGGTCCTTCCCCTACCCATACAGAAAGTAAAGGACTAGAACAAGGAAACAGTACCTAAGAGTCAAGTCTCCTGCTGTGAACTGTCATTCACAGCAGGGAACAGCTCAAATTACCCTTAGCACTTTGACAGTTAGGGAAGTTAGGTGTGAAGGGGGATGGGAGATGAGTCAAAGTAGTACAATTCAGGCTTCACAAAAAAACAAACAGCAGTTTAGCCATTCTAAAAGAAGCAGCAGTAAAAAACACTTTGAAAGCTTGTTCTGTGGCATTTGCACTGTTTGTGTTTTAAGTAGTGATTGAATGGCAAGAAATGTTACTTAAAACTAATTGACTGAAAGACAGCAGTGTGTGCATGTAAAATCAATGCAGTGACAGAAGCTTTAGGAAGAAAGAGGCCTGCATGATGTAACTTTTACAGACAAGCACTGCATTGTCGGATACCTAGAGGGAGACTAAACAATCATAATTACTTCAAGATGCCAGACACCATGTGGTCAAACTCAGAAATTACATATAAAAATATTTAAAAACCTGTAAATAGTCCCAGAGTAGTGTTAAAATGTAGGAAACACCAAACCATGATGAAATAAACATGTTTTTTTGAGTCTGTGGGTGCGGTTCTCCTTTAAACAGTTGCTTGCTAAATGTGAGCAAAAATAGTATGGGAACCTTTATTATTTTATTTATTTTGTTTCTCCATGCTTCACAGTGCTTTAATATGCTGCCATGGGGTCATAGACTTGTTGCTGGGCTCTCCCTGTACATTAGTATCATACTGCAGAACATGCATTTTTCCAACAGGATATTGTATTGAAGAGCTGCCCATTATATAAGCCAATGATGGCAAACCTTTTGGGCTCGGCATGTCAAAAATTTGGAAAATGCCTGTCTTGACTCTGCTGATGTGCCACCCTCCATGAACAAAAGAGAAACCATTCTTTGCATATTCATTTATTTAAAAAAATATAGTCCAGTCATGTGCTGCTATGTATTATAAAAGTAAAAGAAAAATCAATGACTTACAATAGAGAAAAAGATATGCACACTGATAATTGGGCTTAAAATAGTGCACCAAAAAATTACCCTAGTATAGGTTCATAGGTTCATAGGTTTATACTAGGCTAACTGCCCCAGGGCATTTATAAGCCTAGCCCAAAGTTATGTGGCTTACGCCGCCCCTTATGTTAGAAATACTGTGCCCATTAGTTTGTTGTGCCTCTGTCCAGTAGTGACACAGAGATGATTCCCGAGGTAAACCTACGATCTCCCATCCACCGGTCAAGATTTCTCTTGAACAGAGCCAGCGAGGTGCTCTGCCTCACATGGACCGGGATTTTATTCCACAGCATGGGGAGTCTCTGGGTGATAAATCTATCCCTCCAGCACGTCCTATTTATATCTGTGCTAAGGTTTAAGTCTCTTGCTCTAGTGGTTTTGGTGGATTTGGATTTTTTGAGGTGGAGCATGTCCATTAATTCGGGTTGGTCATGGCCTTGTATGTCAGGCACAGGTCACCTCTAAGCAGATGGTATGCAACTGAATAGAGTTGGAGTTTCTTCAGTCTGGCAGCATATGACAGGTTTTGGAGTCCCTTTATCCTTTTGGTGAGGAACTTTTGGGGTCTCTCCAATTGCTGCAGGTGTCGGGTGAGATACATCCCGAATGGGGCATTGTACTCGATCATTGGTCTGATAAGTGAAGAGTACAGAGGAACAATGACCTCACTTGATCTGGATGTGAATCCCTTCATGATCAGGTGGGCAATGTAGAAGGTCTTTCGAACCACTTTAGCAATGTGAGCGTCAAACGAATGGCCACTGTCAACCTGGGTCCCCAGGTCCCTGATAACCTCTTCTGTGCTTAGTGGGTTGCCACCTATATGGTAGCTTGGGGTTACCCTGTTTTTTCCGAAGGGTATGACTATATATATATATATATATATATATATATATATATATATATATATATATATAGTAAATAATAATTTTGAATTGAACTGAAAAAATATGGAACACATTGCATTTGATTAACATCAGTTAATGACTTTTTTGTTGCTGAGTTTTAATAGATAAGTTCAGGGTCACATATTTCTTCTATTTTTGTTCATTCAGTTTCTTTGGTAACTTGGGTGTTGGTGAATGCTGGTGTGTCACCCAAAATGTTGTGGCATGTCACTTTTGACACACATGTCACAGGTTCGCCGTCACTGATATAACCACTATTATCACAATACCTACATTAGTCAATTTGCTCCTTTCAGCACCATTAAGCAATACGGCATAATTTATTTTAAAACTTGAGTAAGTTTTGTTATATTTGTGAATGAATTATATTGATGATGTCTAACTTTGCCATCAATATAAATTCAACATTTAGATTTGCAGCCCAGTGTAAAAATTTCCAAGTGAAAATTTTCCAGTATTATGAAGATGTAGTTTTATCTGTAGATTTTAATATTCATTTCTTGTATTCTTCAGATAAGTCTTCATTATTAATTTTTCAGGAGTAATTTCAATAGGAATTGTCTAAATATGAGAAATCTAACTTACAAATTTTATAAATCTGTGTCAAATATGATTTATTTTTCATTGCATTATTGTTGACAATTATTAATAATTCCAATCATTTGGGGAATTATTTCTTATCTAGGTTAAATATTGAATTTACCTCTGTGTTCACAGAATCTCTAAGTATTTGTAAAATTTATCAATGCTCAGAATCTTGATTTTATTTGAATCTTAAATTTTCAACAGTTTATACATATATATATATATATATATATATATATATATATATATATATATATATCAGTACCATTAAAGAACTGATGCCAATAAATTAACTTACTTTGTTGTATATGAACTTTTGGGAAGAGGAAATTATATTATTTAAATAGAGAATTTAAGAAGAGGGTGTAATACCATTTACACAAAAGTCTTTTAATAATCAGATAAAGCTATTAGGTTTGATTTGTTTACTATTGGTTGTGATATATTTATTATTTATTAATAATATTTCTTGATGTATTTGTTTCTATTTTGAATCATAAGATGAATTTATCCACAACACTATAACTTTTACAATTGTAGATGTAGCAAGCAATTGAATATCAGGGAATATCAGGCAATCCTGTTCCACCCTTATCCCAACCTTTTATATGCCAGTCAAATGAAACTATTGGTTTATTAGGTTGCCAAAAATTAAGTAGAATATTATTTATCTTCTTCATCATTTTTGGTAGAGATAGTACTAAAGAGTGTAAGACGAACAATATTTTAGGGAGAATTACCATCTTAATAAGCATTAATTGTTCTTTCATGGAGAATAATCTGTTCCAATTTGTGACTAAACTTAAAATTTTATCAACAACCTGTTGAAAGTTTGTTTGTATCATTTCTTTACTATTAGACATAATGGTTATACCAATGCATTTAATTTGTTTGCAGTTCCAATTGAAATTAGAACATTTTTGTATGATTTTTTTTAGTAATTATGTACTTGTTTTATTATGATTAAATCTTAAGTTTGAGATTTCTTCAAACTGTCTAATAGAACTAATTATATGTTCTAATACATTTTCTATATTTCCTATTGTTAGTAAAATATCATCAGCAAAGTGTTGAATCTTTAGTTTGAAATCTTTTATTTTGATACCATTAATCTTCTTATTGGATATAATACTATTATCAAAGGGATCTATAGCTAATGCAAAAAGTAAAGGTGCTAATGGACAGCCTTGTTTTGTGCCTTTTTTAATTTAAAGGAATTGGAAAGAAAAGGACATAATTAACATAAGCACAAGAGTTATTGTATAACTTAAAAAGTATTGCAATTAGCTCAGGTGGGAAATTATATACTTTAAGTGTTTTAAACAGGTATGACCAATTAACTGAGTCAAATGCCTTATCAAAATTGAGACTAATGATAGAAAGTTATTTTTTATTTTTATTTGCATAGTCTATTAATGCATATATTCGTATTATATTATCCTGTAGTTGTCTATTTAAAATAAACACATTTTGACCATTGTTAATTAATTTAGGTATAAGCAGACTAATTAGATAAAATTGACATAAACATCTTATAGTCCACATTTAAAAATGAAATGGGTCTGTATGATGAACACTTTGCAGGATCCTTATCTTGTTTTAAAATAGGGAATATTTCCATGATGGGGGGGGACTTCAGCAGTTGTTTTTATTTCCCTATAGACCTTATCTAATATTTTAACTGCATCATCTGGTAGTATTTTATATAGTTCTAGTATAAGACCATCTAAGCCCAGCACCTTATTATTTTTTACCTTTTTTAATCTTTTATTTCTGATAAAGTGAATGGCTTAGCATTTTGTTCACTTGTTAATTTATTATTTATATTTTCCCTTAGAAAAGTTTCAACTATATCATCATTATCTAAGTTATTTTATTATTCTTATTTATATTTTCATAAAATATTTTAAAGCCCTCAAAAATACCTTTAATATCTGTTCTTTCTTTTTTATTATGTACATGCAGCAGTAGCATTATTGCCTCACAGCAAGAGGTTCTCCCATCCAATTCTCGACTGGAGTGCGGGGAGTGCCTTCTGTGTAGAGTCTGCATGTCCTCTCTGAGGTTGGGTGGGTGTTCGAAAGACATGCGTAAATGGGTGTGCCTTCGTTGAAGGTTGAATATCGAGCTGGCACCTCTGCATTCGTGAAAATCTACTGCCAATCATTAGTGGACCGGAGTTCCGCTGTGGCGACCCCTAACTGGGAAAACCCGAAAGGCAACAACAACAACATGTGTTATAATTTCTTTGATATGGTTTTGTTTATTCATTTTCTTTGATCTAACAGCAAGTTTGTGCAAGCTTAAAGGGTTTACTGAATATGCCTGAAGTTTAAGTTTTTCCAGGTTTATTGAAACTTTATGATTTAGAATTTCAACATATTTTGTATTTAAGTTTTTAAGTTCAGACTGATTGATAATGTCATTTGGTTTTAGATTTAACTTTAGTGTACGTATTTTGGCCTGTAGTGTATTCAAATCTTTGTCTCATTCTCTTGTTTTACTACTATACCAGCTTGTACCTCTTCTTTTTCCATAAGCCTTTAGCGAATTCCACAGGACAATGTCAGTTACTTTATCATTCATGTTTATTTCT